>NC_140958.1:81357675-81957675 GCF_014529385.1 Adiantum capillus-veneris
GGGTCGAAGATGGTCTCCATTTCATTAGTGGAAAAAATGGTTTTCCCTCGAGCTTTACGGGAACTACGAACCAGAGTTTTGGTTGGTGGATTGCTGGATATAGATGACCTATAAAAGAGAAGCTCAAAGTGAGTAGCATTGGTATAATTAATGCTACAAGCAAATAAGAATAAAAAAGGTAGCTGTCAGTCACCTGCTCACAATTGTGCGGTAAAACTAAATCGTCATATCTCCCTGTGTGATGCACACTAGATACCACCATGTAGAGGCCATTCTCATGTGGTCTAGACACATTTGCAAACCACTTGCACTCAGAGATGAAGGTATGAAAGGCTATAAAATTAACCTTTAGTATCCTTTCAATAGTTCCACAATACCTGGCTTCATCACTATCTCTGTCAAAGTGTCCATAATGGCACAATCCATGGTGGTTCTACGCTCATCAATTTGGTGCATATAAAAATGACGACCTTTTGACCACATAGAGTTAAAGGAAAGGCACTACAAAATAGGAAAATATCTTTTATCAAATACAAAGATAAAATCAAGTACAACATGGTTTAGGTATATGAGTACTCTACCTTTGGTACGCACCCTCATGCATACTCCCATTCTTTGTTGGTGATTTCTTCTCGGCGTGCTTTTGATTCGGTCATTCTCTCATGAATCCACTCCGCACTAATGAGATCTGGGAAACATGAAAGGTGTCTAGGCACTGGGGGTGGACTCCTTCCTCCATGTGCTTGTTTCCATGCTTCTCTCTCTTGCAAATGCCTTGCCTTTGCCACTGTCCACAAGTCCACTGACAGCCATAATCTTTGCATTGAGAATACAAAAGTTATTGACCTCTTGGGATAGATTCATATCCATGTTAAGTAGTTTTCCCTTTCCACTTGGCGACTATGAAGTCATCCTTGCATCTTCCTCGTTTGACCAGATGCAAGGCATTGAAAGATCAACTTGTGTCAAATACTCTGAGATGTAAACATATGCCTCTTGCATGATCCACCCTTCAGCCATACATGTCTCTGGTTGAGACCGTAGCCACACAAAATCTTTGAGAGTCTTTAAAAACCTCTCTAAGAATCTAACATCCATTGTGCGTGCACTACTCCACATATAGCAATCTTCTCCACCATGTGAACCAAGAGGTGGATTTGACTAAGAAGGAACAATTGAGGAAATACATCCTCAATGGCACACACAGTTTTTGTTGCAAGTGTTTGAGTAGCAGGGATAACATCTATTTCAATTTCCTTGGAGCTCACAAATCTGCAAGAAAACACACAAGGATGCACTAAGTGCTAGTTGAGATTATTGTGTACATAAAAAAAGTGTAGTTGAGTGGAGTCTTGTGGTGTACCTTACTATCTCTCCAAGTTTAAAAATAGCATCCCTGACTTTCTTGTCGCAACATATACACATACTCATCGGCAGAATGAATTACAATGTAAATTAGGGAGAGGGAAAGTGAGAGAAAGTTATACACACAAACTATATATAGAATAGAGAGAGGGATATTACCTAAAGCATCTTGTGCCAATCATGGGACTTCAACCCATACAACTGAATACTTTCACATTTCTTCGCTTTTGTAAAAGCTCCCTTTAGCGACCTCATGTATTTTGTTGGTGTGCAAATAGAAGCAATAGTACTCTTCACTTTGTCTAATTCTTCTTTGGCAAGCATCCATGGAGCTTTAGGAAGCACAATTTTCCATTGGGGGCACGAAGTGGAGTAGCAGAGGTGGGGAGACATTTCAAAAGCCTCAAATCCTCCCTCGCACCCAAAGAGTCCTTCTTGCCAATAATGTGGTCCCATAGTGTTTGGGCTACAGTTTTGAATATGTGCATGGGATCCAAGAGGTGTTGTATTTTTAAGTCCTTCCAACATGGAAGCCTTGAAAATATGGAATACCTTAACATACCTTTTGCTGGAGGACACATAGTTGGATTTTTGTTTTAGTGCTCTTCCCAAATGGTTGCCCAATCTGCCATCGTGAGCTTTAGAGGGTCTTCCTATTTGTTGGAGCCTTGTGCTTGCTATGAATTGAGGTAAGAAAAGATGGTCGTTAGATTACCTTGCACAAGGCATCATGCCTCTCTGTCACCAATGATGGCCCGCAAGTAGGACATGCATTGTGACCCAATGTGGACAACCCTACATACATCATATCATTAGAGAGAGATAAAACTAAAGGGGGAGAGAGATAGAGGGAGAGAGAGGAAAAGAGAGATACCAAAAATCTCTCCAAGCCCAGCATAGTCGTGCATAGTCCACATAAGGATTCCCCTCACAATGGCTTCTCTTCCCCCCTTTTCAAGTGAGACATCTACAACATGAATGCCTCTCCATAACTCCTCTAGATCCTTGATGAGGGGCTTGAGGTAGACGTCAATATTTGACACTTTGTACTTCTCTAGCACAAGCAAGGAAATAAGTGTATTGCCCTTCTTGGTTGTCTCCCATGGTGGAATATTTTAGTTGACGATCACCACAGGCCAAGTGCTCCATGAAGTAGACTTAGCGACGAAGGGGTTGACACCATCAATTGCTAACCCAAGCCTCAAGTGTCGAAGCTTCAACCCAAACTCTGGCCATTGAGTTTTGATGTGTCTCCATGCAGGTGAATCGGTAGTGACACGCATCATCATTCCATCATTTGAGTGGTGGTTGACGTGCCACGCGAGAAGCTCAATGGTAGAACTACTTTTAAACATGTATTGAATGCGAGGAATTAATGGAAAATTTCTCAATACCTTGTGGCGTAGGTGCGTCCTGCTCACTCTGGTCTTGTATTGTGCTTCCCGTATTCTGCGACCTCGTCCTTCGTGTCTTCTTTTTCTTTGCTTGGATAACTGACGCGGTATCTCTCTCTTCGAGGATATGGCCTGGCCCTTGAAGCATGGACCGTGTAATCGCATAAGCGGGTGCGATGGGTGGTATTGGCGATGTCACACTAGCAATTTCGACCAAATTTAGGGGTGTGATTTTAGGCGCATTTGGGTTATAGGGGCATTGGGCAATCAAGTGATCTATGCCACAACGATTACATGTGAGTATTGGCATTGTAGACGTGCTCCCTTGATTCATTAGCATCTGTGCAGCATTCTTTTGCAGCCTAATAGGGCACTCCGCTGCCCAATGTGGTCCACCACACTCGTAGCATTGAAGAGGTGGCCTCCTAGCGTGGGTGTTGATATTTTGACCTCTGGATGCGAGAGCAGCAGCTTGATAAACCGGCTTGACTTGCCCCCAACAATCTTCCATGTAGTATATAGGACACTCTTCCAATGTATCAAGTCCGTAGGCAATACTAGTGTCTATTTCCTCCTCACATCCATCTGCATAAGCATTTGATGGCTCGCAACCCACTTGGTTCATAGGGGCGACTCTTGGATGCGGGGGTTGCGGTCCTAGCACAGGAGGTGGTAGCGGTGTAGCTTGTACAACATTTTGAGATCTAGGGACCATGTGTTGCGGTAGTTGCTCAGCAGGTGGAGCAGGCATCAATACAGGAGCTCGAGGTGCATCCATCCAGGCTACAGGTGGTCTATTTTCCATCATACGTTTGATCATTAAACAATCCTTAGCTTGGTGACCATACCTACCACATGCGTTGCAAGTTCCATTAAATTTTACTCTAAACGTAGGGCACTCACTAGTGCTATGTGGACCTAATCAAATGGAACACCATTGTTGCTCCCTTCTTGGATACATGTGACTATTTTGAGGGGGTCGATTATCCTTAAGAGACTCTTGGATTGCCTTCGTGAGGTCTGTCAAGAATGTCTCAAATACCTTTGGCTCATTGGCAATGGGCTTTGCAGTCATGGGTTCATACTCAATGGCTTGTGAGCTAGTGGATCTCGTGTCAGTAGACACCCTCATGCCTGCTATCATCAAGTTGTCCTCTAATTGGATTGCATTGGCAGTGACATCTTCCCAGTCATGGGTTCATACTCAATGGCTTGTGAGCTAGTGGATCTCGTGTCAGTAGACACCCTCATGCCTGCTATCATCAAGTTGTCCTCTAATTGGATTGCATTGGCAGTGACATCTTCCCAGGTTGTGATACCTCTAATCACTAGTCCATTATAGATTCCTTCATTCCTCAACCCTCGAATGAATCGATCAAGCAGTTGGTTATTGTTGAAGCGCTCATTTACAGGGCAGCGAGAGTTTAAGTGCTTTAGACGACTAATGAAGTCCCTTACTGACTCTCCTTCCTTACGTTTGGCCTTCTGTAGCTGAGATGCTACACCCCAAAGCACACCTTCTCGTATGTAATCCTTTAGAAACAACCTTCGAAGGGTAGGGTAGATTGTTTTCTCGTCCACCCTTAGGGTTCTATACCAATCTCCAGCCTTCCCACTTAATGTCAAGCTTAAGGCATTGCACTTATGTAGTTCGTTGCGTTACCCTAAGGAATCACATACTTGTTCAAACACTTCAATGTGTTTTCTAGCATCTTCGTCCGCATTGAATTTTTGCGTGAGTTTGGCAATTTGTACTGCCTTACTTCTAGGCTCTCTATTAGATGCATGACGCATATTTTCCGCGATAGATCGACCTATGGTTTGAGCAAACGCTGCCAAGTCACCTATGTGAGGAGACACGGCCGGTGGAGGTACTCTTGGAATCATATGTGGGAGAGGGACGGGTACCGGTCTTGGCATATGTGTGGATGATGTAGGATATGGAACATAACCGGGCATAGGTCCACTCGGGTAAGGGCTAGGGAGCGGCACTTGAGGAGCATAAACAAGTGGTACAATTGGAGGTGTGGGGGCCATGTGTGCATAAGGGGCTAGAGGCACATACGGTCGAGGCCCCATATTAGGTACTACGACACTAGGTAGTGGCACTGTGCTAACCGTAGATGTCATCGGTACATTCTCTGTCAGGCTTATCCCTGGAGTGAGCACTGTGTTTTCCTTAATAGAGGGTTGAGCCAAGTCACCTATGTGAGGAGACAGGGCCGGTGGAGGTACTCTTGGAATCATATGTGGGAGAGGGATGGGTACCGGTCTTGGCATATGTGTAGATGATGTAGGATATGGAACATAACCGGGCATAGGTCCACTCGGGTAAGGGCTAGGGAGCGGCACTCGAGGAGCATAAACAAGTGGTACAATTGGAGGTGTGGGGGCCATGTGTGCATAAGGGGCTAGAGGCACATACGGTCGAGGCCCCATATTAGGTACTACGACACTAGGTAGTGGCACTGTGCTAACCGTAGATGTCATCGGTACATTCTCTGTCAGGCTTATCCCTGGAGTGAGCACTGTGTTTTTCCTTAATAGAGGGTTGAGCCAAGTTAGGGAAGCTAAAGCTGTCGCTCAGAGGCTCAGATTGCATAGAGACCCCAGGTGAAATGACGTAAGATGGGTCCATGGGACTCATTAGAGGAGTCTCCATTTGTGATAGAGTAGGCTGTTGAGCCTTGCTCGTATCCAAAAATCTCATGGGGCCAGTTGAGAGTATATTTACCCCTCGGTTTTGCCTTTCCGATTGAATAATGCCATGGATAACATTACAGATCATTTTCTGTTGATCTTCGATGCTCGTGGCACTAGAGGTGGATTGTACAATCTCTATCCATCCTACATGGTAGGCGTGGCCAGAGTGTAGATCCGTCAACACCTCAGTGTGGAGGTCGTATGTCCAATGATCATTAATGAACAATCCTTCTAGAGTCGACGTGTTAACGGTTTCTTGTGAGGTAGAAGCAATGTTGCTCCCCGTGGTTTTACTTGTCAGCAACGGTACTCTAGAGGGAACTTCTGAAGGAGGTAGCTCAACAGGGCCTTCTTGGTAAGAAGTTGGCAGGATATCCACATGGACACTCTTTGGGGGTGTGGGGTCCACGTGCGATGTGAAAGGAGAGTCCACTTCCCCACCCCCTTCGTGTGCTTCATTTGCATCAGGTTCCGAGCGAGTAGCTCTACCTAATGTTTCCATGAAACGGCTAAACATACTTGTACTAGGCTGTGGAGCTTTGGGAGGTCCATGGCCTTCTCTCTCAGTGTTTTGGGTAGGGTATGCTTCCATGATTTCTGAGTCGAAGGAGGAATCAATAGCGGCTATTTTAGGGTCTTGGGTGGTGCTACCTTGTGTCCCCGCTGAGGGTCTAGAGCCTATCGTGGATGGGTAATGGGTGTCCGTATGAACAGAGGCACCCTCAATATGCTCGTGTTCTAGCACCCGCCCAGAGCGTAAGTGCATGTGCTTTTGATACCCTAAGGTGTCAAAAAGCTGCTCTAGGAGGCCTTGTGACTAGTTTTTAGCGTGTTTTTTTGCTAGATTTTTTAGAGCGTGTCATGGAATGGGCCGTGTGATAGCTCGAAACGAGCGTATCGCTAGGAGGGACGCGCTGTGCTTTACAGCCCACCGTTTGGTTCTATTTTGCTCCAGAAAAGCCCGAAACATTCTTTTTCTAGCTGGGGAACTAGGCTCCAAATAGCAAGTCTAAGGGTGCAAGTGGGAAGAGAAGGGAGGAGAGTGGAGGACTTGTCCCACATGCTCTCATTCCCTCTTGAGAAGGTAGGGTATATATATAACAGTGAGTTTAGTATATATCAAAAGATTGAGGACTAAGGTCTGGGCCTGAGCTTGGGCTTGGGCTTGGGCTTGGGGAAACGATCCCGATCTATCTTTTATACAAACCAACCCGTCCGTTTTTATAACTCACGTTTTTTATTTTCGAAAAATTTAACCTCCCCCTCACTCACGTCGTTTTTATTTTTCGGATTTTTTTTTTCAAAAAATTTAAAATTAAAAAAAAAATTCAAAAAATTTAATTTTTTTTTTCGATTTTTTTTTTTTGGTACGCGTTGACCTCACCTACCTACTTTCTGTCTCACCTAATTACTAGCCTATTTAATTAACTAACTGTGCGTCTAACTGTGCACAAACCAGAAAACACAGAAAACACAAAAAATGTAGAAATTGAAACTTGACAAAACTGTGCAGTGCAAACCAGAAAATGCAGAAATGCAAGAAATGCTAACTATGTAGTGCAAACCAGAAAACGTAGAAAACGCAGAAAACGCAAAAAACAGAAATCTCCACACAACTACACACACTCATTCCCTGCCTTTCCTATGATAGAAATTGCACCACAAGAAAGCGTAAAGTGCTTAACCGAGCTTAGTGTAGGGCATTTCCCCGGCAACGGCGCCAAAAATGTGCGCTCCTTGCCGCACTGTCGAAGCAAGGGACTTGCCAATACACCGTGTGCGAGCCACAAATGGCTCCAAGCACACAACAAGCCTAAACTAGCAAGCTCAAGAGAGCAAAGGGTGTGTCACTCACCGCTCTACGCTCGCCTTCGTGGTGGATTCCTCGCCTCGATGAAGAAGAAGCTGCAGTCGTGCCGCGCTCAACCGCTTCGTCTGCGTCGTGCCTTCGTAATGCTCGATCGCACACACACTCTCCCTCTCTCTCTCTCTCTCACACACACACACACAAGGAGGTGAAGAAGAAGAAGATGGAGATGGAGATGGAGCAAGAGCACTCTTCTATTGCACAAATGAGAGAATGAGTAAAAATTAGGTTTAGTTGGCTTTTATATGAGCTCACCCCATTCACACTTGGGCGCCCATGCTTAGCCAACTAATCCCTTGAATGTCCTAGTTAGAGTGCGCCTCTCATCGGCGATCACTCTTACCCTTTTCCTATTGGTCCGACAAGCCCGGTACCTGACTCTACCAAATACATAATACACGTCCGTCGTAGGTGATGGGGTGTCCGTGAGCCGTGAGGGTTAACACACACACACACACACACACACACACACACACACACACACACACACACACACACACATGCACACACGCACGATATCCCCCATCGCTATCTAACTCTCAACTCATCCGACCTGGCAAGAAAAGGTGACCAATTTCCCTACTATATCTACTTTGGTTACGACTGTATACAGAATATCTAATAGCTCCTAATGCATGCAATATTGCATACATATGGCGGCCACTTCAAATCATCAGGTAGGTCTCTATGCCTACTAAGATTTTTGGGATCTAATACTTACTAATTGGTACAATAAGCGTGTATAAAGATTTGAATTTATTTGTTTATGGTGTATATCTTGATTTCATCACTAGGTTGGTAATAAGAATAATTTCGGTTATGATAGCATATGGGAAAAGTTTACTGATATTTTTTTGAAGCATTTTTTGTATGACAATTTAAGGTATAGCAACATAAAAAACTGGATTGTTTCATATGGTTGCAATGACATTACATAAAAACCTGGTGCTTTGGGATAAGCATGAGTTAAGAAGATGACAATATCTAGTCTTCCTTTACATAAAGAAATAATTGTAGATGAGTATGACAATTTTGTTGGTCATAATTTTTTGGTTTGTATGTTGCTTTGCGGTATCATGTTCCAAAAAAAAATAGCACATAGTTCCGAAAGACATTTGTATTATGACATCTTATGGTAATGGCTTTTTATCCTTATATTGGCTTAAATAGAGGGACGTACTCGCATTGATGTGTGCTGTATATGGTTACTCGGTTTTTTATTTCTAGTAAAAAGAAACAGTATGATAAAATTATGTCACATTGTTAGTTTCTCCTTTGTTAATCATATAAATCATATTTCATTAGATGTTTTCACAATGAACATAGGATATGATGCTAACTTTATGTTAACTTTTGCCTTTATAACACCTTCCAATGATAGCCAATCTCTCATGATTAGTATGTGTTTTAGGAAAGAGCTAATACCATGGATTCAAATAAAAACTCATAGCTAGGATGCATGTTTGTACAGACCCAGCCATGATGGAAGCTATCAATGAGAAAATGATCTTAGAGCGTAAAAAATTGGATCAAGACTCCCTTGTAGATAATCATAAAATACCATTGGCTAGGATAAGACCATATCTTGTCCGAATGGCCCAGAATGATGTACAATATCCTGAATAAAATGTATTGTCGTTTTAGTGTGTAAGGTTTTTTTTGGGGATTAAGAGCGATAACAAGCAACTGAGGTTGCATCGTACCTATCTTCCCACAATGTCAAAGTGTGTTCTAATAGATCTATCTGGTTGGATAGTAGCAAGTATAAACTTCAGTTTTGTTCCTTAAAGGATTCGTTGTCGCCACAACCTTTATACAAAAATGTTATATTTTGATCATTATTAATAAGAATGATTTTGGCATGTATCATAAGTGTTTTTTGTTCTTTTGGTGTTTAGTATAATTTAATTATGTAGTTTCTATATGCAAGGGGATTTTCATAATAAAAACACACACACACATTCATGCTTGAGGAGGAGAAATAATGCATACATAAATCAATTAATAAGCTCTCCTTTCTATGCACAAAACACACACACACACACACACACACATGTCATCACGTTCGTCTAAAATTTTGTAGAAATACCTAAATATCCAATCTACAAAAAAAAAAATCTCCATTGAAAAGCCTAAATGGAATCTAACACATTAACCTAGGCCAAACACTACCTCAATTAGTTACTCCTACCCTTTCCATGGGAATATATTTATTTATATATATATGACGGTAGATAATAACACTGCCACGCCATTTTGTTGTGAAACAAAAAGGCTTGGCACTATACTTTGATGCTGGCTTAATTGGTTTTGGTGCTACCCCTTTACTTACACACACACACACACACACACACACACACACACACACACACACACACACACACACATTCACTCACTCATATATACATGGCTTATTATGAGTGACATTTCCATGTTGCCATAAGAAATAGTTAGCATTTGGCATAGGCTTAACCTTTTCTTTGTACTCACTGAAGGATATGCTTCTTCCTACTACATTGACCGACAAGCTATAGTTTGCAAAATATACAAGCTTAACTGATATATCATAAGCACTATACTCCCACAATTAAAATCACCTTCTACAACAAATCTGCACAAAGGTACAAACCTTCAAAAGGTACAAATGTCAAACAAATCAGTAGAAGAGGACATGTTCTTGAAGTCTCCCTACATGCATACTTAAAACGGCCATCGCTAAAAACTTGATGGCGGCTAATGAAGCCAATGCTTCATCTTCCTCCTCTCATGTGGTTAATTTTCTCAATATTGCATATTTGTGGTCTATCGGGTACATTTTGCTTCCTAAAGCAGTACTAGATATTTATTCTTTTCTTACTTAGTCAAAATAAGAAGAAGTCAATTGAATACCTTTTTTTTGCAAGTATCATCTTTTAAAGCTTTAACACTAGGTTGGTAATGGGACACTTTTATGTCCTGTTAAGTGACCATTTTCCTTGAATTATGTCAAGAGTTTCAAAATGGATTTTGAGGTGCTATCTGTCTAGAAAGCTGTCTCATGAGCTGAAAAAAACTCGACATTAAATATTTTTTTGGAATATCAATTCCATCTTTAACCTTGTCCTTGCACAACATTTCACAAGCTAAACTGTGTGAAAAAACGGGTCCTGTTTTTGGCTTTTTTCAACTTTTTGCAACTATACCACTCTATAATTCATGTTTGTGACGTCTATAATGCTAGAGAACTATCTTTAGTAGTCCTCAACATGTCCTGATGCTTCTAGGGAGAAATAAATGTTAAATTTGTAAGTTATGACCAAATTACAAAAATTGTCAAATCCTGTTTTTTAGCCAATTTTAGCTCTTCTATGATTTTTTTGGTGGCTTTCATGATATCCAAATGCAGTTTTGATTTTCTATGTCGCATATTGTAACATAAAGCTAATATTCCTTGAGTTTTGGGGCACCTAATACCCTATTTTGCATAGTAGACAACGATGGATGATTTTTCCAATTATAGAAGAAAACATTCTAGTATATCAAGTATAGCTTTTTCAATATTGTTAGTTTCTTGTGATAACTACATGCATTTTGTAGTTAGTAACCATATCTAGTCATAAGGATCAAATTTGGCTAGATACTGAATACTTTCTATGGGATTCTACAACTCATAATGTTCAACCCAGTTTTTTCATGTTTGCTGTATTTAGCACTTCCTCTTTGTCCCCAAGATTCCCCTTGGTAAGAGATGTATTATTCTTTTGACATGCTCCATGGCTCTTTATGAACCTAAAGGACAATACGGAACTAAGAAAACATGCATATATTATTTGTATTGAGTGTGGCTATAGAAACTTTGATGATAGGTTTGCAGAATGGTAAAAATTCAACTTTTTTGTACCTATTTCTTTTGGCAAAACAAAAAATAGTGAGTGAGAAGCAATCATATGTTCTGATCACCAACCCATTGAAGTTAACTAGGGAATTTATCTCAAGCCCTACAAAAATCCCTAATCTTATTTTTATGCAACAAAACGTAAGAAATGGCTGTTTTGATGAAAATGTACTGGTCCATCAACTTTGGAGGCTTGGTGTGACCAAAAGATGAGAAATTTTACAAGTTTCTTATTTTTTCCATGTGTAGTAGGCCTTGAACTATAACCTCATGAAAGGATTTTACAAAATGAGTGGATCTACTATGGTTTTGGAGGTTTTTTTCAAAACCCTGAAAGGATACTTTTATGTCCTGTTAGGTTACCAACCTAGTGTTAAAGGTAGTGAAGGCGATTTTGCTATCTTATAGAACTAAATATAAATAACTAGTCATTAGGGTTTGAGATTGTATCTCTAATGTGATCTCACATGACCTGACTTAACAACTTTGAGTTAATTTATTAACTTCATCTTGGTATTTTTTAAATGCCTTGAAGATTAAAGATGATTACATTAGAATGTTGGTGGCTCATATTGACAATTGATGTACATAGCTCATTAATTGTCACCGATCAAGAATTATATATTTTTTAACACCTATTAAGTTTCTTTAACCTCTATTCAAATGAGGAGCACATTATAATTTACATAAATTGTGAAAAACGAACAAATAAAATTTCTCCATACAATTTGAGCACTCAAAATTGGTCAATACCTATAGTTTTAAGTCGTTTCTAAGATGTTACAGGGATAAAACTATAACCCATGAAAGTGACAATAATTTCCTACATTGGAAATACATTGATAGGCTTGCCATGAGATCATTAACACAATAAATGTTCTTAAGAGAATGCTGAGATAAATGTCAGGTCCGCTCTATACCTCTATCCCATTCTTAAACAAAAAAACTGACGATTTTTTTGTTTGCATGATGGTTGCTGATAAGGAGTCAGACTTTTGTTATCTTTGGATTCAAAGGTTGTCAATGCAAAAGCCCATTTTTTATATGTAGCTAAAACATCAAAATTTGTTTGTACAAATACTTATATAACAGTATGTGTAGCCATTTGTGGTTGCCTTTGTCGATTCTCGTATTGAATCTTCTAGTTCAAGTTATAAACAATGTATATCAATTAATACTCCAACACACACACACAAACAATTCTCTAGATTGACTTATCAATATAGCACTGAGAGGTTGACAAAGGCACTTCATTATTAGAAATTTAGGTTCTCTGACCTAAATATCTAGTAGGGATACTAACTCATAGTCATATTAACCTTGTATTGATTTGTTTAAGGAAGTAGGTATTACTATCTTACTCTTTCTCTTGTTTCTCAAGTACCTTGCAATGGCAAATACACTACCCAAATTTGGACCCTTAATGATCCAAAAAAATTGGATGCCACTAATAGATAACTTAGAGTGTCTCATGACAACTCTCACAAAAAAACCTTAAAAGACTCCTTCCTTACCCTTTAAATCAAGACTTACCCTTTCTAGCTAGGGATGTCAAGAAAAATTCAACGGATATTTGTAACCTTTCCACTCTAATATAAGTTGATCTTTTTACTTTTAAAATGATTCCTTGGCCCTTGGGATGAAATCCTTATCGAACTTAATTCCTCTAAAGCAAGCGTTTATATTTTACGTTGCATTGAAGATGCACATGCTTCTAACCTTATTGTCAATTCTACTAATGTAGAGTTTTATCCTCAAGGTTTGATACTCCAACCAATGAGAGCATTAGAAGCCCTTGTAAAGACTAAGAAGGAAGGACTCAAACTTTTTGATAATAAATTGAAGCAACTTTTGCTTCTTTAAGAATTCACACCCAATCAATCACTAGAAACTTTGTCCAAGTTAGGTGCAAAATTAATAAATTTCCCAAAGAAGCTACGCGGACTTAGCTCTACCTTCATTGCTACTTCTATAAGTCCATTTGTAAATGTCTCGAGTAGTATTTTTAGCCACACAATCCTACTAGAAGCTGTTAAGAACTTTCAATAGGATTTAAACTCTCTTAGTGAGTCCACACTCTTAGTGTGGACTCACTATCTTCATTGCTACTTCTATAAGTCCATTTGTAAATGTCTCAAGTAGTTTTTTTAGCCACACAATCCTACTAGAAGCTGTTAAGAACTTTCAATGGGATTTAAACTCTCTTAGTGAGTCCACACTCTTGGAAATGTTACCTAAAGTTTCCAAATACTTCCCCTTTCTTCCTTCAAAACAAGTCAAGGTCAAAGGAGCCAGTGTCAATAATCAACTTTGGACCCTCCCTGATAAAGGATTTTAGGCACCCATTTCACTTGAGTCCTTGATTTTTCTAGCAAACTTACCTACTGCTTGCATGGATGAATGTCCAGTTAATATTCTTAAAGGCACTTAATTCGTGGATAAAGGAGAATTAATCAATGCTCCTTTTGCCATAAACATATTAGATTCATCCAAATGCTCCACCAATACTAGAATCTATGGATGCACAAAAGGTATTATGGCCTTCTCTAAGTCAAATGCAAATTACTACCTTGATTCTATTTGGAATATGTATAGGCTATATATTAAATGTGCATGTAAAATCCTTGATAAATGCTTGGTTGCCCTGAAAATATCAAATGGAGACAAATTCACCATCAATGTCCTCAATCCAAATGAAACTAAGTCACTATTAACAACACAATTTTGAGAACTTCGTTACAATCTTGATAGCAAAAACTACCTATGCTTTTTCCTACTTACAAAGCACACAAACATAAATTTTTGATGGATCTTAGATGTGTAAAATGGAATTTATACAGAACTTACAGATTGTATGACTAGGTGTCTTAATCCAATTCGCACAGAATTAGAAAACCATTGTGCTACTAAATTTATACAGAACTTACAGATTGTATGACTAGGTGTCTTAATCCAATTTGCACAGAATTAGAATACCATTGTGCTACTAAACAAAAAACAACCTGTGAGTTTCTCGGATTCAATTACAACTCATTTTGGATTGTTAAGAATAATACAGAGCTAATATTAGATCTCCTATAATAACTTATGCATATTTATACAATAGACATAATAAAATACTACAAGAATATTCCTATTTTTGGACCTATAGGATCGCTTTCTATTCTAGAAGAGTTAATAGATGTAGCCTTGAAAATAGAGAAAAAAAAACTATTTTGCCATTTCACTCTTTAAAGAACCAACCTAGGTTAAAAAATACACACATACACCCTCCTTCACTTTAACCAAGTGGAACTAGTACTACACCTTCATTGATTACTAAAACATAGCAGCATCCAACTTGGTGCTAAATGTTTTAAACAACAAAAGAGAATTCCCATGGGTTTCTCTTGTTCACTTATACTATGTAATCTCTATATAGAATACTTTGAACAAATGGTACATCAAACAAATTAATAGCTTTGATACACATAAAAAACTCACACAACTCGTCCATACTTCTCTATATATGGATGCATTGTCATCTAGGGAACATAGTGTCATAAGGACACGAATTTGGTGTAGTACTCCTCCAGTGAAAGTCCTAACTAGCGTAGACTAATGAATTCATTCATCTTAATAGCTTGATGTATAGGAGGGAGATAGCGTTCTTTAACTGCTTGCTTCATCTTCTTCCAAGATGGGCTACTGCTGGGATTATCTCTACAATGTTTTTTCCACCAAATTTTGGCATCTCTGCTGAGGCGGATCATACCTAACATTGCTTGATTTTCTTGAGCAATTCTTGTAGCTATGAAATAGTTGTCCATAGCATCATGCTATGCTTTGGAATCACATTCTAAATTGGGTCCTTCTTCCTTAAAGATGGGGAGTTGGAATTGCTTTAGTAATAGTTTCTTTTCTTGGGTAATTGTGTAAATGCTATTTGTGTGAGTGTTACTCTGGAATTGAATTAGTAGAATTAGTACTACATGAAGTTCTACCTTGTTTACGCTTTCAAACTTATCTCATACTCAAAAAACAATTTGCACACTAGATGAAGACAATTTCCAAACCATAAACAAAATAGCTTATAGCATACCTATGAAAACCATAGAATATACAAGAGATGATACAATTCATGAAGATTCTACTATGTACAAGGGTGATGAAAGTCCTATACTAGAATCTTGTGAACTATGGGTAGATCAGACATAGGTCAAAATATACAACATCTTTTGGTCCTCTAAAACTAGGGCATACACCCATGGGCCTAATCCTACCTGAGTAGTTTACTTTAGACACCTGATCAAACATGCATTGATTTTGTGATACTTGGACACCATCTACTATAGTGATTTCACCTGGACTTTTGGTTCCAATGAAGAAATAGACTTTAATAACTTGAAGTGCTTCAGTCCACTCAAATCTCTTTAAATTATGTCCAACTCCCGCATCAATGAAGAAAATTCTACCAAATCTTGACTAGTTGAACCTCCAAGTGGGAGGAGAAAATCTCTTGTCTAGCCATTTCAGCATGCTTTTTTGCATTGAATAGCGTCGGGATAGGCATGCCCTCATGAACCTAATGTTGAAACCCATGAATTTGCGGTAGGCCTAATGGAAATCTTCCTGCAAAGATGGAGACAATTTCTCTCTCTTTCTTCCTCTCCCTTTTTTCAATTAAATACCTCTTTGATTGAATTTGTCAAAAACCACTTAGTTCAACCTAACACCTTCAATTTTTACTAAGTTCACAATCTCAATTAACACATCTCTAATACCAAGTGAGAAGCTCACATCCCATCAACACCAAGGTCAAGAAGAGGTCCTTGACAGATCTCTAGGTCTAATAAAAGTCGGAGTCTCTAAGCAAGGAAAATCCAGGTGCTCGGTCATATCCGAAAAAAAAGCATTAGTGACCTTGAACCAAGGGTGAATTAGAGAATACTCACCAGTTGACCCTAGAAGGTAGAGTTCAAATTTAGTCTGATGGCTTTGATTGAAAAGTTTTGAATCAATAAGGAAAGTTATTTTGGGGTTAAGGATTCCATATGAGAAAAAGTGACTATTATTACCCCCTTGAGTTGGCATCTAAGAGCAAGAGGAGCCATGTCTTGGTGCTAGTCTCAAGCAGGAGGGATGCCAAGAATCATGGTGTATCAATGGTGCAGTTGGCGGTCCTTTGCATGGTTCTGACAAGTGGTATCAGAGAGTAGTTCCTATCTTTGGTCAGTTAAAGATTTAAGCTGAGCTTTTGTAGGAAGAGAGTGAGGGACTCACGAAAATAATGGCATGGAAGCCTTGAGAAGAATAAGTTCTTAGAATTGTGCAAGGGAAAATGAAAAGTAGAGAATGGTATGGAACTGTTTTGAGAAGTTCTAAAAATTGTACAAAGAGGAAATGGAAGTAAATTATCTAGAAAAGAAATGAAAACCATGCTAGAACCACTTTTCCACCTCATCTTTGGTGCAGAAGGGACTGCTCCTTTTCAAAACGCAAATGGTGAACAAAGTTTATTGCCAGGTAGAGCAAGAGAATAAAGAAATCAAAGTTAATAAGACTGTTTTGAAAATTAAGATTTTTAAGGAGCAAAGAAACACAAAAAGGAAAAAAAAGAAAAGAAGATTGTTCAAGATAAGTTCAAATCTATTTTCATCATCATTAAGAGGCTACAACTCGAGGCTTGGCCCATGGGTAAGGAGTTGAGAGTATCATTGGTTAGTAGGCCTAATATTTTCACATACAAGGAAGGCATTGATCTTCATTACAACTTAAAGGTCATTCTAGTTATCATACAATTTTGTGTATGCTAGATGGAAACATTATCTATACACACACACACATACATACATACATATATATATATATATATATATATATATATAGAAATTCTAAGGATGGAGTGGTTGAGAAAAAATTAAGTTATCGCTATCAAGGGAACATTTGCATACAATTAAAGGGAACAAGATAAAAGTACAAGGCAAAATGGACAAAGCTCCTCTAAGAATAGTTAAGATTAATTAATCAGTCACAAAAGACTTAAGAAAGATCTATTCAAGTATTTCATCAACTTAAATAATCCCAAGAAGGAATCATTAGGCTTAGAATCTAAAAGATATCAAGATATATTCCCAAAATAGCAGACATAGGAAGCAAGACAAGAACTAAGATCTTCATATGTATACGATGAAATGGTTAAAAGATATAATAAAGATATATATAATTTTTACAAGTCAATAAGCCCATCCATCACATGATCAACAGCAACTATCACAAGAAGCGCACATCTTTCATCCATGGTAAAAATTGCTATGAAATTGTTTCACTGATCTCTCTAGTATGAGGTGAGAAGTTAAAGGGACCTCTAAGAGGTAAACCAAAATGAGGATAAAGATATATCTTTTGATGAGGAAGGAACTCTGGAAGAAAAAAGACTCGTTCAAAAAACCTCTGATGCATTGATCTCATCACGCAATAATATCCAGGACCCAGATTCATAGGTTTAATTACCATAGCCAAGTGGAAATTGTTGCGAAGTGATCCCAACCCCAAAGTGTCACCCTTGTTATGCCTCAAAACGTTCACCATTTAGTTTGTGCTACTGAAGTTTCCAAGTGAGAGAAGAGAACGCTATCAAAGTGTGCGGTTCTCTAGGGACGATTGAGAAAGCACTGGGCCTCTAGATGTACACAGGAGCTTAAGAGATGCTCAACCTAGGATAAATGAGTGCAAAAAAAACAATTTCTAGAGATAACTTGCAGTAAACAAGCTTCAGTCGACATTTATCCATGGTTGAGTAAGGTTAGGCATGAAAGAACATATATGCAAGAGATCTGGATGAGAAATCTGTAACTTTTTATCTGCAGATATCATACGTGTATGATGTCTTAAGGCCTAACAGGAGACCAAATTTGACAAAACAGATTGCACCAGAGTGTTCTAAAGGGGTGTTTTACCTCAAGTACACCTTGAAAATAAGGTTTTGACCAACATTTGGTCCATAAAAGACAAACTTCAAGTGTGAAAACGGAAAAAATAAGAAACTTGTGGTTCAATGCATGTTTTTGCATTGAAAATCTGTAAGAGTGCTTTGAAAGCAGTGTTCAAGGCTTGGGGAATCCTGTGCTTGAGTTCTAGACCAAATCTCCCCAGTAGACATCATACACGTATGATGTTTCAAGAGTAGTATTGAGAAAAATTGGTGATAAGGTGCAATTTTGATATTCAAACTTTGTTGTGAGCATTTGTGCTTGTTGTGAACATCAAGGGGCACCTAAGAAAGAAACAAAAATGCATTTTGACAACTTAGACATCATACGCGTTGTTGGGTGCAATTCTGACACCCCGTTTTTTGTAAATTTGTACATATGGACATGACACCCGATGTCAAAATTGTGTGTGGGCTTTCTTTTGTGGGGTTTTTAGCTTGCTTTAGCAAGCACATGTTACATGCACTGCAAGTCGCTAGTCTAGTGATAGCTGTCAGGTTACTTTAGGTGCCTGTGAGAGTGAGTTTTTTGAAGGGAGACTTGTATATAACTTAAACTCATGTAGAAACTTAAAAAAGTTCATAAAAAATCCAAAAAAATTCAAGTTTAAGCTCGTTGTGCCTCGATGGATTCTGTTGAAGTTTTTGCCATCGCCTTGCCTATTCTACGTGTAGTCGTGTCGAGACAACTCTCTGTTTGCATCAATTTTGGATGTAGCGGGCTGTAGATTCAATTTTGGCTATCTTCATATTTCTTGCCACTAATTTTTCAAGATTTCTCTCAAGCTTTAAAGTGACCCACTTGGAGTTGTGCTCTTCAAGTTACGACTAGTTCTCTGCAGGGTTATGGCTATGGTAGCCTAGTGGCAAATTGTGTGCAGACAGATTGGGAGGGCATGTATCTATGAATTGTGGAATTGATGTTGCATTTGTGGGTTTGTGATGTTCAATTGTGAAAGGGGAGGCCCTTGTCTCATATGCATTGGTTGTGTGTGCTATAAATCCATGCTTTGACAGGGTTTTGCTCCTACGTGACAGTCTCTTGGGTGGGCGACGGCCAGTAAAGTCCCAAGGGGACTACTCTTGTTGGATTAGTGGTGTTTGAAAGGGGTTTCCCAAATATTTTTGTGTTCTTGTAGTGCTCTTTCAACTCTCTTGGGTGACATCGCTATAGAGGTGTTCCAGTTTGCTTGTTTCCCAACAGTGTTTTGGTGCCCACCATCGAGGAATCACTTCAAGTTACCTTCAGTTTGCAGGTTTTGGTAGACATGGGATTTAATTTCCCAAATTTTAGTGGGAAATAAAGTGAATGTGCCAAAGGTTTCATTGAGAGAATGGATTTTGCTTGCCTTCTTGCTGACAAGCAAGACCCAACGTTGGTGCTACTAATCTTCTACTTCTGTTTGAAGGGAGATGATAGGGAATGGTTGGAAGGCTAAAAAAAGGAGCTACAATTAGCCCAACATCCTCAGGTTATGACTTATGAAATGGTAAGGCATGCTTTTCTTACACATTTTCATCAACAGGTGGAAGACCCACAAAAGGTATGGCAGTCTATTCATGGCTTGGTACAGGGTGAAGACTAGACCATAGAAGAGTTTGTGAAGGGATTCAATGCATTATGGACAAAGTGGTGTACAGCTTTGGGGGTTGAGATTCCTCCAGCCATGTTGAAGAAGGATATGTTTCTTGAAAGTTTGAGGAGTAGTCTATGCTTGAAGATAGAGCTTAAGTAGCCAAGGACCTTTGAGGAGGCATTTGAAATTGCAAAGAATAAAGAGTGGAAAGAAGAGCGTCTTTACCAACTTGGAATCAATGTTGAGCCAAAGGTTGAAGTGAAAGTTGTAGAGCAACCAAGGGTCCTTATCAGGGTGATCAACAAGCTTCTCATGATATGACTCAAGGAGATGTAAGAGGTTGTAGGTCTTATGAAGGATCTTAGTGTGCATATGATGGGAGGTGGAAGAGGTCAAAACTATGGATATGGACGTGGCTATGGAAGCAATGATGGTTTTACAAGTGGTAGAGGAAGAGGCATGGATGGAAGAGGGGATATGTTTCAATGTTACAATTGTGGTGAATGGGGTCATAAAAGACCAAAGAGAATGGGTGGTGACATGTTTCCTCTTCCTTCACAAATTCCTTCTCGAGCTCAAGATTATGGTATTGAGATTAAAGGGGAAGCAAGTCCAATTGGTTTGACAACTGATGAGAAGGGCAAAACAAAAGTGGTAAGCATCATCCGTTTAGAGAAGAAAGAGGATGATCTAGGAGCTATGGTCATGCCTGTAGGTAAGAGGGTTACAAGAGATCATGACATGAGTGATGCAAGTCCCAACCATAAAAGACGGAAACAAAAAGGTACAAGTAAAGAGAATAAGAAGAGAAAACCCAAGCAACATTACAATGCATCCGACTTTCCTTTGGGAGAAGGGAAACCAAATTATAGTTTATGGGCTGATTTGGTGAGTAGAAAGTCTGATGTTACCTTTGGGAAACTCATGGAGATGTGTCCTAAGTTGAAGAGGCAATGGAAGCATGTAGTCAACCCCATGAAGAAGGAGCCTGCAAGGGGGTCAGTGAGAGTCCTGTCTTTGAATGAGCTACCTAATATATTCCCTACTATGGATGCATGGCATAAGAGGAAGTGCATTGAAGAGACTTATATTGATGGAGGTACACATGTATGTGTTATTACTCAAGCTTGTGTATCAAAGTTGGGACTCAATATGGTGAAGAATTCAGGTTTTCTCATAAATCTTGCCAACCAATCAAGGTTGAGGTGATTGGGAGTTATAAAGGACTTGGAGGTGTATGCATTTGATGTTAAAATGCTGGTCAATTGTCATGGTATGCCCGCAGGTATTGGTGCTTTCCCTCTCATCCTTGGAAGACCATGATTATAGGCAACCAAAGCTGCACAGGATTGGGGACATGGTACCATCACTCTAGAAGGGGTAATAAGAAGAGTTTGACATGGCTAGAAAGAAATATTTGGATGCTGATTTCTTTCTAGCCATGTCAAACAAACAAAAAATTGGCTAAAAAGAAAAAGAAGACCAGTAGATGGTCTCTGATCACTTAGTGAGTTGAGTCCAAGCCACCAGTGAAAGGAGTCTAGCTACGCCCCACAAGGGAAGCTTAATTACGTACTATCGGACCTATTCTCATCTTCCAGGAGGATAAGTAACCTCGGTGCCTTTTCCTCGTAGCTTTTAGAGGCACGTACACCAAGTACCTTTCGCTCTGGCATAATGCGATATTTAATGATGCACTCTATTGAACAGGGCAGAGAGTTCTCGACTGATCGGGACCACTCGTCTCATAGGCTTTGGCAACCTGAGCCAAGCCCCCACTTTCCACCCCGCACTCACACAGAGTCTTTCTGTGGACTAATTACTAACACATTGTTGTTCAACACTTAGGGTTCCTTTTTATGGTTTCCATCACAAGCTTGTTAAGACAACCCTTCAAACATTGTCGAATATGCACCAAAACATATCTTTCCTAGGAAAAACTACTCAACAAACAATACTTCATTAAAATTTCCAATGTCCTAGAGTCGTGAGGACCTCCAATGAGTGTTAGCTCCACCCGTTGTCAACTAGCCGCCCATACAAGCAGTCCATGATCCACCCAATTCATGGAGTAACTCTCGGGTAAAATCATGTATCCACCTCATAGAAAGCAGGCCATGGATGTATCTACCGCATAGAAAGCAAGTCGTGGATTTAGCTCCTGCGATAACTTTGCAAGCTACCGCCCTGTATCAGTAGGGGGTTCAGACTAATTTGACATTAGAATTATCAATGAAATTTGTTTAAGGTAATTTTTCCTAACAACCATTCTTTCCCACTTCGAAACAGTCGTTCCAAAGCATTTCTTTCCTATTTACTTCAAACTTAAATTTAAATAAAACCTTAAAATACTAATGTCGTTGTCTCAGTTGGATTTCCAATATATTTCAAGGAGTTTAACATCCCTAAAGTTATCATAATGCAATGCTTATGTAAAATACAAAATAAAACCCATCCTACCTCAAGAATTTCCTCTTTGATGCCTCGTGAGATGACCGGATTTTCCTCTCTCATCGGTGCTTTACCGTTGTTTGCCATGTTGCTAGTTCCTACCTCACGGTCATTAGCACCACCAAAACGTGTCCTCTTGAGGCCATATCTCACTACTTTGGTTTAGAAAAACTCCGAAGAAAGAAGGGCTAAAATATGGTATCAAGTAACGATATCAACAATGATAAGGCATCCACAAGGATTCGGAAAAAGAGTACCTAATCTTACTCGTAACAATACTCTACATCTAGGAGAGTGCAATGAAATTCTTTTAAGCCATAGCTTTCCTCAAGTAGAAGTTGATTTGAGTTATGGATAATCACACATAAACTTGTGTAAGGAAACATTGACAAGGGAAAACTAGCTAAGATTAATCGACATGCTGATATGCACAAGTGATTTAGAGTAAAAGAATTCTTCCGCTAGTTAGGTATCTAACGTTACATGAAAAAGGAGGGTAATTCTTCTCTAATTAGTCACTTGACCATGAATGAAGAAAACAAGCTTACCATAAAGACACATGCATAATCTTTACCATAATATTATCATAACTACATCCACCAGAGGCAATATATAGGAATCACATCCATGCATCACTTTTGACTCATCAATACTATGCACAATGTATTCCTATAACCATTCATAGACTTGGGTAAAAGAGAGGATCAAAAATCTTCTTTACCATGCATAAATAAGTGCAATTAGATTAGTGCAAATAGAACTCTAACCATACATAATCTTTAACGCACAAGGAAACGTAATCATGCAGAAATTTAGTGCACAAAGAGAGATTGATTTCACTCTTTAATCATGTGTTAACTAGAGCATAAGAGGAAGAGTTAATTCCTTCTTAATCATGTAGTAAAATCACATAGGTGGGTAGGAGACAATTAAACAATAATTATGCATAATTAAGAGAATTTAGATTTCCATGAGAGATTAGGGTAACTTTAGTGCTCCTTAATCCGTCAAGGAAGGAAAATGATCAATAGGTAAGAGTCTATTGATTATCAATCACATTAATAGACACTATGGAGTAGAAATTATGTTGTAACGAGCTACTAGCAGAATTAATAGAATAGGGTAAGCTCAACATAGGTCCTCCAGAGAGGAGAGGCTATGGAGCAATTTGAATAACACAAATTGAATTAAATCACCTTGATTAAGCTTCCTTGTATATGCTAATTGATGTAAGTAAACTCCTCCAATGGAAGCCCCGACAGTAGCACTTTCTTGTAAGTATTAGGGGTTGTGTATGCCTAGAGAGGGGTGAGCTACACTTATATAGGCATCCCCTCAAGGAGGGTCAATTTGTCTTGCTAAAATTGGAACTGGAGAGCCCATGCACACACACACACACACACACACACACACCTCCAATTGCCATGCAAAGTGTGGGGTTTCCCTAGTGAGGTGTCCTCACTTGTCTCTCTCTCTCTCTCTCTCTCTCTCTCTCTCTCTCTCTCTCTCACACACACACACACACACACACACACACACACACACACACACACACACACACACATGCACACTTACAAAAATCAAACTCCACAAGGGAAGGTAGCGCTAGTTTCTTGCCAAATTGAGGGTTTGTGGTGTCCTAGTCCCATGCTCCATTGCCCACACCTCACTCTTTGGCCCATGCTTTACCCTATCTAGCCCATGTTTAGTTCCCATGCTACACTTTCCATGCCTAGCCTAACACTTGTCACAAGACTACCTATACACATGACCCATGGCCTTACATGATGGGGATACATGACCATGCATGCACACCCATGACCATGTATACCCATACATGCATATGCACATCCATGCCGTACACATACCTTAGGAATTTACTAACCTTAAGATAACTTGATCGATACTAACCCAAATTCAATTATGAAACTTTCTAACTCAAGACAGACCTGCAGGTAACACATATGACTATTTGCCATAAATAGTAGCCTCCGATGTCTGGACCCTATTTTTAAGGAAACTTGGGTCGGTGCACAGTTTGACGAGCCGGTCGACCCTAGACCATACTAGGGGTCAAAATTTTCTATTTTTGATATTTTTGAAAATTTTTCACAAAAATTGAATTTGTCCAGAATTAAAAGTTCTACAAGGACCACAACACCAAAATGACATCTGGTCATCATTGAAACCTGCTAAAAATAGCATCTTTTGCCAAACTGGTATTTAGACTTAAAATTTTACATAGGTAATCTTGTTCTAGGGCAGGTAGAGACCTTACATTCTACCCAACGTGAAAGAGTTGAGATGCCCTCATCTCAAGGGTAATTTTGGGTAGTCCTTTTGAAGTGTTAGTTGATCTTTCCACGTTGCATCTTCTTCTGGAAATTCCTTATACTTGACTAGATGCTCGATGATGTTTCTATTCCTTATTTTTCTTTCCCGCATCTCAAGGATATAATCAGGTTGTAGCTTGAGAACGCCTTGAGTAGGAATAACAACTTGTTCTGCATCTACAAGATGGTTGGGATTGGGAATATAGGGTTTAAGCAAACTCACGTGAAAAACGTAATGAACTTTAAGGTTTGAGGGTAACTGCAACTTGTAAGCTTGGTCACTTACACCTTTACAATCTCATAAGGTCCACGGTATCTTGGGCTAAGCTTCTTGAATTTTCCCAAGGATAGATTACTCCTCTTGGGTCTAACCCTGAGAAATACTTTATCCCCTAAGTTCAAAGTTCTTTCAAATATTTTCTTGTATGCATATTGCTTTTGTCTGTCCTGAGTTGCTTGAATATCCTTGCAAATTGCTCTAGTCTGTGCTTCCATGTCTTCTAGCATTTTCTTTGAGGCCTTCACTTTAATAGTTGGATCAAATCATTTCAGTGGAGCTATACACTCTTGTCCATAGAGTGCCTTCAATGGTGACATTCCTATGCTTCTATGATCGAAAAGAATTATAAGCATATTCTACTAAAGGAAGATATTGAATCCATTTCCTTCGCTCTTGTGAATAATAAGCTCTAAGAATATCTTCGATTACTTGGTTTACCCTTTCAGTCTGGCCATTGGTTTGAGGATGATATGATGTACTAAAGCATAGCTAAGTTCCAATTTCTTGAAAAAGAGAAGTCCAAAACTTTGAAGTAAACTTCACATCTCTATCACTGACGATTCTTCTCGGTAACCCGTGAAGTCTAAAGATTTCCTTGATGAAAACCCTATTAATGTCAGAAGCATTGTAGGTTGTCTTGAGTGGTATTAAGTGAGCCACCTTAGTGAGCATATCGACAACCACAAATACAGAATTGTAGCCTCCGACAGAATGTAATCCGGTGACAAAATCCATACTGATACACTCCCATTCTATTTGAGGTATATCAAATAGAAGGTAATCCGGTGACAAAATCCATATTGATACACTCCCATTCTATTTGAGGTATATCAAGAGGTTTGAGTTGCCCAGGAAGCTTGATTCATTCGGCTTTAATTTGTTGACAAGATAAACATTGTTTTACGTAACAAAGAACATCACCTTTCATTGCTGGCCAAAAATAACATCTTCTGATTGCACTCAAGGTTTTTGCATACCCTGGATGTCCAGAAGTTGGGCTATCATGAGCCTCAAATAAAATTGCTTTCTTTAGTGCTGGATCCTTAGGTACATAAAGTCTTTGACCAAGATAAATAAATTCCCCTTGAAGAGAATATTCTTTAGCCGTTCTAGAAGTTACTTTAGATCCTTCTCCTTGTTGAATCTATGCCAACAGTTTTTGATACTCTTGGGGTCATTTGAAGAAGCTTCTCTAATCCTTTCTAGAATAGGATTATTGGGTATGGAGATAGCATTGAGGAAATATTATGACTAAGTCCATCTACAACTACATTGTCCTCCCAGGTCGGTACTTGATATCAAAATTGTACTCTTAAAGAAGTTCAATCCACCTCCTCTGTCTCATGTTGAGGTTGGGTTGCGTAAAGATCCACTTTAAGCTCTTGTGGTCGGTAACTAGCTGAAATTTGTGACTCAAAAGATAATGTCTCCATAGCTTCAGTGCATGGATGATAGTGAGAAGTTCTAGATCGTGACTCAGATAGTTCTTCTCATGGTCTCCCTTCTTGAGTAAGAACTCCTCCTAAGGCGAGACTGTTGGCGTTGGTCACAACTTAAAATCCTTACTAAAATTTGGAAGCTTTAGAACAGGAGAAGACACTAAATATCTCTTTAACTTTGCAAAACTAGCTTTGTGCTCTACTTTCCAATCAATTTTCATTCCTTTCTTCGGAAGTCCTGTCAAAGATGCTACAATAAGAGCATAATCTTTGACAAAAATCTTGTACCACCTTGTAATTCCAAGAAATTCTCTGACTTCATTGACAGAAGAAGACTGAGCCCAATCCACTATATCCTTGATCTTCTCGGGATCAACTGAAATTCCATCGGCGGATATAATGTAACCTAAATAACTAACTTGGGGAGTACAAAAAGTACACTTGCTTTCCTTTGCATAAAGCTGATGCTGACGTAGAATTTCCAACACTTTCTTGACATGTTCTTCATGCTCTGATTCATCTTTAGAGTAAACCAAAATATCATTAAAAAAAACTAGGACAAAGTCATCCAAGTAAGGTCTAAAGATATCCTGCATTAGTCGATTGAAGCTTGCACGTGCATTAGTAAGACCAAAGGACATAACTATGAATTCATAATGCTTATACCTAGTATTAAAAGTTGTCTTTGGTATGTCTGCTTCTTTGATTATGATCTGATAATATCCTGATCGAAGATCAATCTTTGAAAAGATCTTGGATCCGTGGAGTCTATCCAACAATTCGTCAATTCTCGGAATCGGATACTTGTTCTTGATAGTCACTTGGTTAAATCCACGATAATCTATGCATAGCCGTAAAGATACAACCTTCTTTTTTTTGAAAAAGAACTGGTGCACCCCAAGGAGAAGTACTAGGTCTATTGAACCCTTGCTCGATCAGTTGCCTAAGCTGTTCTTTAAGTTCTATAGCTTTTGGTAACGACATCTTGTACGGTCTCTTAGAAACAGGTTCACACCCTGGTATAGTTTTTATCTCATGGTCTACCTCATGATATGGTGGAAGATTGGTCAAATATTCTGGGAAAACATTGGCATATTCCTTCAACCATTATGGGTGAAAGTTTGAATCTAGTTGTTTCACCTTGTTAAGCTTTACAACGTAAATCTGTTGTCCCTTCTTAAGTCCCTTTAGAAGTCTACTAGCTTTAACTAAATGAGCCTTGGGCATCCCATTTTTCCCTTGAACTAGAACTTCATTCCCAAGGTTATCTGTGAACGTAAAGTTTCCCTAAGCATAATGAATGTGGGCTTGGTTCTTTTTCAACCAGTCCATTCCTAAAATTATGTCATAAATTCCTAAAGGTAAAGTACAAAACTGCGTAGAAGTAGCATAACCCCCTAATTCAAAATCTATCAAGTCTGCCGAATGTTGAGATAACACTTCCTTCCCATTAGCTAGTTCTACTACTAGTCTATTTGCAGGATACGAATTTAGCTTTAACTTTCTCATGCATCTAGGAGATAGAAATGAATATGTACTTCCACAGTCTATGAGGAATTCACCTTTATCACCTTGGTGCATTCCAGGAGCTTGAATTATGGTGAACTGCTGGCGAGCACCAAGATTATCTATGGCAACATGAAGAACTGCCCTTTCATCTGCTTCATCTCCTACAGTTGGTTGTCCAACTGCAGCATTTTCCCTAGCAACTGCACCACGTCCTCGTCCTCTGCCTCCTCTTCCTCGTCCTCCACGATTTTTTGGTTGACCTCTACCATTGGCATTGAGAGGTACTGCATTTTCACCGGATGCACGAGTCTTCTTGGGACATTTGGTCCTGTAATGGCCGTACTCTTGGCATTCATAGCAGCACACATTGGGAAATTCGGTAGCGGTTGAAGTAGCTACCACGGGACTATTTTGATAAGCAAGGTTTACCATTTTGTTATCCCAATTATTCATTATAGTCCTCTTTGCTAAGTAATTTCTTTTGCCCTGAGCAACTTTCATAATTTCCACAGCGAACGGCTTGGCTCTTAACAAGGCATCTTGCAATGTTGTTGGTCTAAGAGCTTCCAATCTACTGTTCAATGGTTTAATGAGGCCTTGGCAGAACCTGGCCACTTGCTGTTCCAAGGTCATCTTTGGCGCATATCTCTTCAGAGTCACAAACTTGGAGTAATACTCCTCTACAGTCAAGGATAGCTGCTTGAGTGAGAAAAACTCGTTCATTTTGATGGCCTTATGAGCTAGCAAGGGTAACTAGGTTTTGATCATTGTAGTCTTAATTTCTTCCCATGACTAAGAAGATCCAACAATGTCAGAGTCCCAACAATGCTATTTCCACCATATTTTGGCATCTTTGGTAAGTTGGAACATGGCAAGTATAGTTTGATTCTGTGGATGAGTTCCCACAGCTTCAAAATAACCCCCCATGGCTTCAATCCACACCTCTGCATCTCGTTCCACGTTAACCCCTTCACCTTTGAAGTTGGGGGGTTCTGCTTGCTTGTTGAGAAGAAGTTTTTTCTCTTGAACCGCGGTATAAAGAGCAGAAGCAGGTACCTACATGATTTCAAAGATCGGTAGACTGACATATTTAAAGACTTAGCACATGACTAAGATTCAACTTTAGAATTGACACAAGATCAAGATAATCAATTCAAAAGACTGGATTCTTTATTCATAAAGTGAATATTTACAAGGATAGCCTTACAAAAGAGGATTAGGGTATTTCATCCTTAATTATTACAAGATTATGCGGCATCTAAAGAATCCGTATAGCCGGCTAACTTGGAATATGGTGATACAAACGATGGGTGTTTGTAGTCACATTTCTACAATCTTCTAACTGGTTGGTATAGTAGTTCCTATATTCATTGGAAATCGGGAAGTAAATTACAAGATCCATATTCTTAGGGGTATTCTGAGGAATAGAAAAAGTTATGATCCTTCGATATGGAATTATCTCCACCACTTTCTCCCATACCCATTCATTCAGGGGTTTCCATGTGCCTCCTGGATAAGTGGGAACAGTGATACTCGAGTTTGTACCCAAGAAGTAGTACAACTGAACCACTCTCAGTTGCTCTGCCCAATGTAGTTTCTTTAAGTCCATGGTAAGACATCCCAGCTTCCAAGCATTGATGTATAAGTCCCACCTTCATTGCTCCATTTGAGCTCCTAGACTTTATCTATCCAAGTCGAATGAGAAGTGTGAGCCTTCATCAGTAGCTCCATCACGCTCCGTTGAAAAAGATAGTTTGGAGAACGACACACACTCTCATACATAAGCTTGAAGACATGGAATTTGCGATATTCAACCACATGATCTTCCTGAAAGATCAACGCATAAGCCTTGGATTAGCTAATCAATTTTTCTTATTTTTAAAATTTTTAGACGGTACGAAATCTTCCAAACTAATATAGGCTCTGAACCCTAGGCTTTGATACCAGTAGTGAGGTCCCCTCCCCGTCTCACCTTGACGAAACTGGACGACCCATGTGGAAGCAAATAAAAAATTGGCTAAGAAGAAAAAGAAGACCAGTAGATGGTCTCTCATCACTTAGTGAGTTGAGTCCAAGCCACCAGTGAAAGGAGTCTAGCTCCGCCCCATAGGGGAAGCGTAATTACATACTGTCGGACCTATTCTCATCTTCCAGGAGGAGAAGTAACCTCGGTGCCTTTTCCTCGTAGCTTTTAGAGGCACGTACACCAAGTACCTTCGTCTCTAGCATAATGAGATATCTAACGATGCACTCTATTGCACAGGGCAGAGAGTTCTGACTGATCGGCACCACCCATCTCATAGGCTTTGGCAACCTGAGCCAAGCCCCCACTTTCCACCCCGCACTCACACAGAGTCTTTCTGTGGACTAATTACTAACACATTGTTGTTCAACACTTAGGGTTCCTTTTTATGGTTTCCATCACAAGCTTGTTAAGACAACCCTTCAAACATTGTCGAATATGCACCAAAACATATCTTTCCTAGGAAAAACTACTCAACAAACAATACTTCATTAAAATTTCCAATGTCCTAGAGTCGTGAGGACCTCCATCGAGTGTTAACTCCACCCGTTGTCAAGTGGCCGCCCATACAAGCAGTCCATGATCCACCCAATTCATGGAGTAACTCTCTGGGTAAAATCATGTATCCACCGCATAGAAAGCAAGCCATGGACGTATCCATCGCATAGAAAGAAAGTCCTAGATTTAGCTTCTGTGATAACTTCGCGATCAGTAGGGGGTTCAGACTAATTTGACATTAGAATAATGAATAAAATTTGTTGAGATAATTTTTCCTAGCAAAAATTCTTTCCTAAAGTTATCGTAATGCAATGCTTATGTAAAATACAAAATAAAATCCATCCTACCTCATGAATTTCCCCTTCGATGCCTCGTGAGATGACCGGATTTTCCTCTCTCATCAATGCTTTATGGTTGTTTGCCATGTTGCTAGTTCCTGCCTCGCGGTCTTTAGCACCACCAAAATGTGTCCTCTTGGGGCCATATCTCACTACTTTGGGCTAGACAAAATCCGAAGAAATAAGGGCAAAAATATGGTATCAAGTAACCCCATCAACATGATTAGGCATCCATAAGGATTAGGAAAAAGAGTACCTAATCTTACTCGTAACAATGCTCTACATCTAGGAGAGTGCAATGAAATTCTTTTAAGCCATAGCTTTCCTAAGTAAAAGTTGATTTGAGTTATGGATAATCACACATAAACTTGTGTAAGGAAACATTGACAAGGGAAAACTAGCTAAGATTAATCAACATGCTGATATGCACAAGTGATTTAAAGTAAAAGAATTCTTTCCCTAATTAGGTATCTAATGTTACATAGAAAGGAGGTAATTCTTCCCTAGTTAGTCAATTGACCATGAATGAAGAAAACAAGCTTACCATAAACACACATGCATAATCTTTACCATAATATTACCATAACTACACCCACCATAGGCAATATATAGGAATCACATCCATGCATCACTTTTGACTCCTCAATACTATGCACAATGTATGCCTATAGCCATGCATAGACTTGGGTAAAAGAGAGGATCAAAAATATACTTTACCATGCATAAATATGTGCAATTAGATTAGCAAATAGAACTCTAATCATACATAATATTTAATGCAGAAGGGAACATAATCATGCAAAAATTTAGTGCACAAAGAGAGATTGATTTCACCCTTTAATCATGTGTTAACTAGAGCATAAGAGGAAAATTAATTCCTTCTTAATCATGTACTAAAATCACATAGGTGGGTAGGAAACAATTAAACAATAATTATGCATAATTAAGAGAATTTAGATTTCCCTGAGAGATTAGGTTAAATTTAGTGCTCCTTAATCCCGCAAGGAAGAAAAATGATCAATAGGTAAGAGTCTTCTATCGATTATCAACCACATTAATAGATACTAGGGAGTAGAAATTATGTTGTAAACCAGCTAGCAGAATTAATAGAATAGGGTAAGCTCACCATAGGTCCTCCAGAGAGAAGAGTCTATAGAGAAATTTGAATAGCATAACTTGAATTAAATCACCTTGATTAAGCCTCCTTGTATATGCTAATTGATGTAAGTAAACTCCTCCAATGGAAGCTCCGACAGTAGAACTTTCTTGTAAGTCTTGGGGGTTGTGTGTGCCTAGAGAGGGGTGAGCTACACTTGTATAGGCATCCCCTCAAGGAGAGTCGATTTGGCTTGTTAAAATTGGAATTGGAGAGCCCATGTGCACGCGCACACACACACACACACACACACCTCTAAGTGCCATGCCAACTGTGTTAGGAAATAAGACGTAGCTAGATAGATAATTGAGTAGATTACTTAATGGAGAGAGACAGATTTATATACACGAGATTATAGAGTAGAGAGAGAGAGAGAGAGAGAGAGTACACAGGATATACGTGGTTCACCCAATGTGGGCTACGTCCACGAGAAAGCAGCCACTCAATGGCTTTAGTACTTCAAAACAAGAAGTAGTTTACAAAGGGATTATACCCTTAATGGAGCTCCCGCCTTGCTTCACTCTCACAACCTCACACTCACCTTGTTGCATCAACTTCACACTATGAAATGCGTGTAGAAATGACCTCCTTTTATAGGCCAAAAGGGCTGCCCTCTCTTATGAGAGACAGCCATGTGTAGCCGCCCTTGTGCGAATAAGTCCAAATCGGACCCTCCAATCCGCCCATGTGTGGCCGCCCTTGAAAAGACAAGTCCGCTTTTGAATTCGGACACCGGCCACCGGCCATTGACTTCCGACCACCGGCCATCGGCCATTGACTACCGGCCACCGGCCAACCGACCGGTTGTTTTCCGACCACTTTCCGGCCGCCGTCCGGCCATAGTATTCTGGCGAAAAAGAATATTCCGGCGAAAAAGAATACCCCGAGGCCTTTAAAGTTGTCCCTGATTCTTGTCCATGAAAATTTTGGTTTCCGGTGGGTGATTTTCCTTCACGCACGAGGGCTTCTCCTCATAATGGGGGCCTTACAAATGTGCGCTTTTACCACAGAAAATTACAAGGGTAAATCAGGCTCCATACTTAACAAAGTGTGGGGTTTCCCTAGTGAGGTGTCCTCACTTGTCTAATACTACCTCTCTCTCTCTCTCTCTCTCTCTCTCTCACACACACACACACACACACACACACACACACTTGCAAAAATCTAACTCCACAAGGGAAGGTAGCGCTAGTTTCTTGCCAAATTGAGGGTTTGTGGTGTCCTAGTCCCATGCTCCATTTCCCATACCTCACTCTTTGGCCCATGCTTTGCCCTACCTAGGCCATGCTTAGTTCTCATGCTACACTTTCCATGCCTAGCCTAACACTTTTCACAAGACTACCTATACACATGACCCATGGCCATACATGATGGGGATACATGACCATGCATGCACACTCATGACCATGCATATGCACATCCATGCCATACACATACCTTAGGAATTTACTAACCTTAGGCTAACTTGATCTCTCCTAACCCAAATTCAATTCTAAAACTTGCTAATTGGAGACATACCTACAGGTAACAGATACGACTATCTGCCCATAAGTAGTAGCCTCCAGCATCCGGACCCTATTTTTAAGGAAACCTGGGTTGGTGCACAGTTTGACGAGCCGATCGACCCTAGACCATATCGAGGGTCAAAAATTGAATTTGTCCAGAATTAAAAGTTCTACAAGAATCACAACACAAAAATGACATCTGATCACTGAAACCTGCTAAAAATAGCATCTTTTGCCAAACTGATATTTAGACTTAAAATTTTACATAGGTAATCCTCTTCTAGGGTAGGTAGAGACCTTACAGAAGGGGTTCAGCCTGTACGCCAAAAGATGAGGAGAATGGGACAGGTACAACTTAAAGCTTCGAAGGAAGAGGTAGACAAGCTTCTCAAAGCATGTTTCATATGTCCCGTGAGAGTATTGCAAAATGGGTGAGTTCTGTTGTTGTCACACATAAGAAGGATTGAAAGTGGAGGATATGTATTGATTTTAAGCCTCTAAATGCAACTATGAATAGAATCCATACCCTCTTCCTTTCATAGATGACATACTCTATTCTATTGCAGGGCATGAGAGGTATAATGTATGTGATGGATTCTCTAGATATTTTCAGCCCACCTTGGTTTTAGAAGATCGAAAAAGACCACATTTATCACACCATGGGGATCTTTTTTTTATTGTGTGCTTCCTTTTGTTCTTATGAATGGTTGTGCATGGTACCAAAAGCGCGTCAATAAGGTGTTCTCTCCCTTTCTTGGCAAGTTTGTGAAGGATCTTATTCATGACTTTTGTGTCCACCTCTACCAGATATAAACCCACTATGAGAAATTAGGGGAACAAGCCTTAGTGCATGTGCCTGTGTATTACAAAGAGCCAATTGAATATGGGGCTACTTCAACATACTATCCACTCGAAGAGCCAAAAGCACCTGAACCTTCGAGCATGATTGGGAGTGTTGGACCACCAACAGCAACTCAGGCTGTAGGAGAAGGTAGATACAGTTTGGATGAACACACATTTTTGTTCATAGCCAATGGGGGCTAACAAGACCAAGATCTGCTTATCAACAAAGAGAGGTCCCAAAAGTGCCTCACCAACCCTTATGACTATGTCACAAATGTGGTGGTGACCACCTTATGAAGGATTGTCCTCACATAGAGATCATGACAGTGAAGTGTATTGTCCAAATTGCGACATTACACATTTGATAAGTGACTGTCCAAAAACCCAAATAAGATAGTGAAAAATACATTAAACATAGTGGGTGAAATCCCAAGTAGCAATTTAGAAAATGAAACGGTGATACCCATACATGTCATCACAAGAGGCAAGTGCAAAAAGAAAAGGAAGAACCAATAATTGAGGAACCTAAAATAGGAAGTCTTGGTTATGAATTAAAAAATCAACAAACACTTGGAAGCCAGGAAGGTACGTATGAAATCTAGAAAGGAACGTGAATAGACAGCCCTAACAGAGGAGTTAAAACAAACCAAGGATAGATTAGAGAGTCAAACTAACCTTGAGTTGGAACTCGTTGAGACCAGAGAGCTTAATGAGACAAAGATACCACTGAGTGCAAGTTTTGGGGGATCAGTACTAGTAGCTAAAAAATTGAATGAACCTCTAGATGCACTTATGAAAGCCTACAAAGCATGACTTTAGACTAAGAAAATCCAAGAACAAAATGGATGATGTATCTTATGCTTTGTTAGAAAAGAAAAAGTTCAAGATATGTCAAAAAATGATCCAAACTACCCAAGCTTTGCTAGAGCCACCTGCAACTAAGCCAAAGAGTTGGATCAAAGTTCCAACCCAGACACTAATAGGGACCAAAATGAGATTGTAGCTAGTGGATGGGTACACAAAAAAACCCTTGGGACTTCTAGAGAAAATGATTGTTACTTCTTGCGACATTGAATATGAGCATACCTTGCCATAGGTTACTTTGACAAGAGGAATATGTAGCTAGTGGATGGGTACACAAAAAAACCCTTGGGACTTCTAGAGAAAATGATTGTTACTTCTTGCGACATTGAATATGAGCATACCTTGCCATAGGTTACTTTGACAAGAGGAAAAATTACAAAATCATATTTGGACGGCCATTTATGAGACAACTTAATATGGTTCAGGACTGGGGATATGATCACATGGAAACCACGACACACATAAACCTTAAAGACCATAGCTACAAAGATGTGAACCAAACCCCAATGGAGGAGTTTGATTCTGCTACAACATCAGGATTGGAGCTTCTAGCTTGGTAAGGCAAACCCAAAGAGCTATAGATGTGTGGTGCATCACAATCTGGGAGTTTGAAATGAGAAGAGTGTATCTTGGAAAGAGCACTTGAAGATAAGAAATATGTTCCTGAACCTTTTCTTGAAGAAGCTCTTGAGCCATTAGAATGGATTCATATCCTAGCAACCCTAGATGTCTGTGCTATTTCAAATATCCCCACAACAAAGTTTTGTGACAAAGACGGTTACAATGTGGTTCCATACGATATGATTAATTTGTTAACTACAAGTGATGAGAGGCTAGACCTAGAGGGACCCAAAGATGATCTATTTGGGCAAGTGCCAAAAGGGAGGGAGAAGAGTTTCATGACTCTCCAGAACATTTTGAACAAGGGGAGGACGCGGATGACAAATCAATAACCCAAGTGAGCAAGAAGAAATGATAACAGATGTTAGGTTCTATGGTTTTTCAAATCAAAAACCTAGATGTCAAGAACACTACATGAAAAAGAGAGCTAAAAACAAACCAAAGGAGAACTCTATGCCTAGACTAAGAGGCAAAGCACTGCTTGTAAAAACAAAATATTGTGTTAAGAACAAGATATCCAAAAGGTTCTCTAAAGCTCAAGATCTCAAAACAAAAGAGATCATAAAGGACCCACGAAAGCAAACCAAAAGGTCATATAATCTGAAACGAAACCCAAACAAACAAAACAACTAACATAAAACGAGTTTGGAGAAACTAAATGGACCAAGGTGGAGAGAAAAAACAAGTACCACGAGCTTAAGAAGAAGGTTCTTAGCGTGGTGTGGACAATGGAAGTAGAAAGTTTGGAGGGAGAAGATGATAAGGAGAACAAAATGAGTGTGCTATCCCACTACAGAAAGCTCACTATCTGTAATGGAAATGGCCTATGAACTTTGAGAATAGCAGAATTAAGAGAATTAAAGTGAGCATTTTTGTGAGATCACTTTGAGAACATAGAGGGTGAACTTAATTGATGGTAGCAACATGAACATAGTACTTAATTAACTTGGCATGAACAATAATTTTTCAAGAGAGAGAGTTTTAGAGAATGTGACAATAGTTGAGGACTGGGTTTACTTGGAGCCGGTCCCCCCTCCAAAAGGCATTTGTATTTAGATTCTCCCTTTAAGAGAGACTTGGTACAATACAATCTTTGTGTTCCTTGTGATCTTGGTGATGCTATAAAGATGGAAAGCTTCATGCATCATGAGGATAGCATAAAATTTGCAAAAGGATTTAACTATCCCAAGGCCTCAAACACCTTTGAAGGTGGAGAGAAGCGGGGAATGAGGGTAGGAAAGAGAAAGAAGAATCATTCATAGGAGAAATAAATAGTTTCTCACTTATCATCACGCTTCTTGCTTAGCATAGCATAATAGCATAGTAATGAATATGAAGAAAATGGCAAGCTTAAGCATTGAAGAATGGCTCTTGGTTGGATTTTCATTCCATAGCCAAGATTGTTAGTGTAGGCTCTCCACTTCTCAAAAAGCTTGGAGAAGGAGATGGAGTTCTTGCACTTTGCACTCCACACAATGAGACAATGTGTGTGTGTGTGTGTGTGGGAGAGTATCCCCCCCTCTCATGCTTTGTACTCTCTCTCTCTCTCTCTCTCTCTCTCTCTCTCTCTCTCTCAGTGCAGCCGTTTTTTAACCTAGTAGACAGCAGTCCACTCTTTTGATCATAACTTCTTCATCCGAACTCCGATTTGGGTGATCTATAGCCTCAATCGAAGAGCACGAAGTCCTCTACGCATTGATATAAAGACAGAAAATTTCAGAGTTATGGAAGGTGTTTTTGTAGCAGCATTTCCGAAGTGAACAAGTTCAACAAAATTGATTCTCATCTCCTATTTTACATACAATGTCTTCCGGCACTCGCAAGGGTTCTTCTTCTTCAACAAGGTCCACAACCATTGTGGAAAATGATCCAAAATCTCCTAAGTGTGGAGATAGCAACACAATCACCCAACCAACGACATCGGAAACCATGATCATGGCGTACTTGGTATCATTGCAAGAGACCGTAAACAAACAAGGCGAAGACTTACGAGCACTTGCAATGGAGAATGGCACACTAAGGGTACTTGTGGTTGAGAATGAGAATCTCAAGAGGACACTTGAGATGCAAACAACACGTTTGATGCAACTTGAAGAGGAAGTCAAGGAATGTAAACGCTCTCTTGTGGACTTGAATGCTTTGAAGGAGCGGATGAGCAAAGTAGAGCATGACCATGTATTGAAAGAGGAGAAATTTGACACTATGAGCCGGGATGTATGCGACATGAAAAATGTATGCACAAACAAGGCTTGGGCTGATGTATGTGGTAGCAATGTGGTTTCTAATTCCTCACTCATGCAAGCTATGGTTCAAACAAAGAATGTTGAGAATGTGGATGTGGAAGAGTTGAAGGAACGGGAGCGACGTTCCAAGAACATTGTTATTCATGGAATTCCCGAAGAGAAATTAGAGACACCTCCTTCTCTTGCCATTGTTATTGAAGATTTCTTCAAAACCCACTTTGGCATGTCCGGAGTTATGGTCTATGGAGCACATAGAGTGGGGAAGCAAGGAGCTCTTCGCTTGGGAGAACGGCCAATTGTATGCACCATGCCGGATGAGACCAAGCGAAAGATTATCCTTGATAATAGTTGGATCTATTTGAGGGATACAAAATGTTTTGTATGTGAAGATCGCACTATTAAGCAACAAAATATGCGTCGCAAGGCATATGAGGAAAAGAATAATAAAAACAAGGAGATCTCTCGTGAAGAAAATGTGCCCAAGGAGGAGGCAAGTCTCTCAAGCAAATAGGGATGCGTGACCTATGAGACCGAGTTACAATTGAAAATATGCTTTTGGAATTGTAATGGATACCCATGGAATGCGAGGGTTGGCATTGATGAACTAACAAGCAAAGCCGATGTTGTACTTCTTGTTGAAACTTGGGAGCATGATACACAAAGGATTAACGGCTTGGAGGATTACAATGTACATTCATTGATGTGGTCAAAGAATCTCAAGCAACGAAGAGGACAAGGAGGGTTAGCATATATGGTCAAGAAAGGATTGGAAGATTTTGTATCAATTGTGAAAGATGACAAGTACAAACGTTATGTATGGCTGAAAATTATGACACCAAAAAGAGCACCCATTTTTGTAGCCGGTTGCTACATTCCTCATCATGATTCTCCCTTTTATGCTTGCATGGATAGAGATCAACCATTTTCTGATTTGGAAGAGGACATTGCTTATTTCAAAGGTGAAGGTGATGTTATTGTATTTGGGGATATGAATGCTTGCACAAAAACATTGCAACATGATACTCAACAATTTGATATGCCATACATTTCAAGGGAGTTGGAGGAAGTTCACTTGTATGATCGTACTTCAATGGATGAGAAAGAGCCGGATCACTATGGAAAGTTACTTTTACACATGTGTAATAGCACGGGTATGCTCATTGCCAATGGTGTATCTTTGTGGAGTGGAACCAATGGATTTACGTGTAGAAGACATAATGGGGATAGTGTGATTGACTATATGCTACTCTCTGAAGCCATCATGTATCGTATAAAGAGTTTTATGTTTGGTCAATGGACCCCGGAATCCGACCATCGCACCTTATGTATTGACCTTTCATGTGGAGAAGCAACTAAGCATGATAATCTCAGCCAAAGGAAAGAGAAGTTATCACTATGTATGGATTTCAAACGGGCACCAATGTACATTGAAATGGTTGAGCAAAAATTATGGATGACAAAGCTTCAATGTGATGCACCATTGGAAACTAAATGGGAAGCTTTCAAGAAAGCTATTTGTTCTTGTGCGGAAGAATGCTTTGCCATAAAGCATCTCCATGGTATCAACAAAGATAGATCACGCAAAAGGTGGTTTGATAAAGAATGTCAAGATGCTCGAAAGTCCTTGATAAAGCTTGATGCAACTATGGACAAAGACAACTATCAAAGTCATTTGCATACATACAAGGCATTGATTCAAAAGAAGAGAAGAAGATGGGAAGTAAAGCAACAAGAATTTCAAGTCCAAGAAAAGGCACATGCATGTGGAAGATTTGGAGAAACTTGAGAGGCAAGCGGGTTGAGAATTTTGGTAACTTGAGTCTAGTGGATATGTACACACATTGTAGGAAATTATATGAGCAAGAAAATAATGAAAAAATTCCATTTTATGGTTCACTCCCATGTATGCCGTCTTTTTTTACTATTGAGGATGTATGCGGTGGGCTTGAAAAGTTGGCCACTCGCAAAGCGGGAGATCTTCAAGGTATCAAGCCGGAGATGATCAAATGGACGGGAGATTTTACCCATGAGTGGATGTGTGATATGTTCAACCTTGCACTTCAACATGGTATGCCTTATGATTGGAGTACTAATTGGGTTAAGCCTTTGCATAAAGGAGGGGATGTAAAGAATGTAAGCAACTACCGGACTATAATGATTGGGTCTCTTATGGCAAAGTTGTTTGGGTGCATAATGGAGATGAAATTGAGTGATTGGGCTGAAGAGAATGACAAGCGTGCAAAGGGACAAGCGGGTTTTCGTCAATGCCATAGCACCATTGATCATCTTGTCACTCTTCGTGTTCTCATGCAGGAAAGTCAGTTGAAAGGCAAGCGATTGTATTGTTGTTTTGTGGACTTTAAGAAAGCCTTTGATATGATTCCACGTAACAATTTGTGGAGAAGGATGGAAGAACTCCAAGTGCCAAGTGAGTTTATGCTTGCGGTTTCTCGAATCTATGAGAAGGTGATTTGTCAATTGCGCATGGGAAGAGAAATTTCAGAAATTTTTGTAAGCACTATTGGGGTTAAACAAGGATGTCCATTGTCACCAACTCTCTTTGGTCTATGCATCGATCAATTGGAACAAATGGTACTTGACTTTATGCAAGAAGAAGGCATTGAAGAGGTCACTATTTGCAATGCGGTAATCATGCTTTTGTTGTATGCGGATGATGTAGTGCTTCTAGCACACACTTTAGAAGATGCACAAAAGCTTATGGTTGTCCTTGAGAACTTTTGCTTGCATAGTGGGCTGATTGTAAATGAATCCAAAACAAAGGTTATGCTTGTGAAAACCAACCATAAGGAGAAGCCATGCATTGTGTACAACAACGAGACACTTGAAGTTGTTGACAACTTTAAGTACCTTGGCCTTGAGGTTCCATCCAATCTCAAGTGGCATAAATGTGCTATGCGTCGCTTGGAAGCGGGAAAGAGAGCATATTATGCATTTGAGAACATGTGTAATGCGGGAAACATCAAGTGTTGGGTTCTCAAGAAGTATCTTTTTGATGCATTGGTGACACCGGTTCTTCTTTATGGAGTTGAAGTGTGGGGCGGGAGCATCTCAAAGTCTACTTGGAAAGAGTTTGAGAATGTCCAAAAGAGTTTTCTTACAAACTTTCTCCAAGTTAAGACACAAACACCATATATGCTCCTACTTCTTGAGTCGGGATCTCTTCCAATTGAGGTTATGGGCATGGAAAGGGTTGTGGAGTACATGATAAAGATGCGTCAAAACCCCTCACATCGACTTCCTACAATTGCATGGGAAGCAAGCAAAAAAGTTCAAAAGACACATAAAAGCAAGATCTTGAGCACGGGATGGATGCAAGACATGAAGAAGTGGTTTGGGAGATGGGATGCATTACACTTGCTACATGATGCTTCAATTGACTCTCAAGTGAATGAAGCTTTTCTACAACGCCAATGTATTACGGCTTGGGAGAAATCCGGTGGGTCACGCTTCATACATTACACCACCTATATTGCCCCCAACTACAAAACCATGTTCTTCGCTGAGAGAGGAAACCGTACTCACACTTACATGCTTGAGCCTATTCCCTTGTCCGCGATACGCACTATCGCAGCAATTCGGCTTAGCTCCCATTTCCTTCGATGCGAGATAGGGCGTTGGGGCAATGGAGAAGAGTCAAATCGATTGTGCACATTATGCTCACTGCAAGTTCGAGAGTCTGAGTACCACACACTACTAGAGTGCTCAGCTTTTGATCACATCCGAACTTGCTTCTCGCACATTTTCAGCCATAACTTAGACCTACACACTTTCCTCTCCCAGCCAAAGTGTGGGCTCTCCATTGCGACTCTCATCACTACAATTTTGGAGCATCGAGAGTCACTCATCAGCCATACACATACTACATCACATGTAACTTTGGTCCCATAGGTCATATTTGACCTCCGAGGACGATAATAAAATCTATCTATCTATCTATCTATCTCTCTCTCTCTCTCTCTCTCTCTCTCTCTCTCTCTCTCTCTCTTAATATTTAATTATATCATTTGGGACGTGTCCTTTTTTTTTCTCTTTGAGAGAAAGAACTTAATTATTTATTTTTAAGCATCTAAATTCTCATTGAACCCCTTTAAGGCCTATCCAATAGGATTCAAGCACATCATGAGGGCGACATGTGGAGTATTTTTTGAACATGTGTCTTTTATGCTTCTTAAGTCATTTGGTTTGATTTGAATACTTTAAGAACTTAGTCAATCAAGCATGTGTCTTTATGCTTCTTAAGTCATTTGGTTTGAATTGAATACTTCAAGCCTTAGTCAATCAAGCATGGAAACATTCATGCCTCTTGAGAATTTATCTTTGAATTCTACATTTCAAAAACCTTAGTCATTTAAGCATAAAAATCACCTAAAGCTTTGGGTAGGATTCCCACCTCGAGGTTAGCCCTAGCTTGTGTAAGGTCAAAGGACTTTTTATCACTAACTTTTGGAGGTCTTTAATGAAGCTAACCCTAAGGTCTTTTCTGTATTAGATGCACGTTTCTATTTGATAGACTACCTCCTTTTGGACACCTATTGATATGTAACCATCTCTCCTCTTGGTCCCTTGCTGAGGTAAATCTAGAAGCACTTATTGCACATTGCTCTTTGGTAGACCATCTCTTTTTGGACCCCTATTGAGATGCAACCATTTCTCCTTTTGGTCCCCTATTGAGATAGGTCTAGAAGCACATATCTATATCCTAACTCTTGTTCCCCTTTTATCTTCCCACATTAATGATAAGTTTAATATGTCAAAATCATTTGGTAAAGTTAGATATTATATTTTATGACATTACCTCTCTCTTGAAATTATAGTAGTCCTTGACTATGAGGTAGAGAAGATAAAGCCTAGTCATTAGTCCATGTTTCTTAGTCGGTAGAGGATCCCTTTTTACCCTATGACATCATTCTAGAATTAATGACTAATCCATTTGGTGCTCGGGAGACTTAGTTTCCGCAAGCATGTCTGCTCTTTAGTCCATATCATACTTTCAAAGTAGAGTGACAAGTTCTACTTGGTGTTTGGGAGATGTCGTCACCACAAACATGATCCTAAGCATGCATACTTATTAAATTTTGTGCACAATAAAATTAAGAGATTGAGTCTTATAGGACAAAAACATTGTTCATTTAAAATGGATTTTCATTGCTTACTCTAGTGCAGCATCGTAAGCATTGACAAGGCCAAAAATCCTAGAATGACCAGTAATTTCTAGAAGGACCTCTTTGAGAATCTAGGAAGTAGATTAAATTTCTATTTCAGCTTATCATCCACAAACGGATGACCAAAGTGAAATAGCTAGTCTAACAATTCTTGAATCTACTAAAAGCCTATGCCATGGAAGTAGATCAACGTTCTCAATGAGAGAAGTACCTACCTCTTATAGAGTATGCGTACAATGACATTGTACATACTTCTTTAGTATCAGAGAATTTTGTTTCTCTTTTTTTGCTTAAGAAGAGAAGTCCTTAATAAGTAGTCTAGTAATGGTTGATTTTTTTTTTGTTGAGCCCGCTATGTGGGATATGGTGCACACCTCGAGCTTTGGTCTTAATAATGGGGTCTTTTTAGACTTGCCTATGGATTTACCATAATTGATCCATAAGAAGTCCAAAAGGAGCTATCCCTCGGCAATTCTGCTATGTTAGACCCACTCCACTACTCTCTATAATCAACAAATTCGATCAGTGGGTGTAGATACTTAAGTGTTGATTTTCAAAAAGTAAGAGGAATAGCAACTAAGGTTTTGAATTGCCAAAGGATACACTAAGTAAACACATAAGTATAATTAGCAATTGGCTACAATAAACAAGAGAGTAGAATGAACATTGATAACTTTGATTTTGCACATGAAGGTGATAATGATGATGCCTCCATGTTTATCAATTATCTTGTTACTAGGTTGCATCAAGCTATGGGCAACCCTACTTTGCAAGCCAAAGTTACCCAACAACTTCATGCTTATGGGATTTCCCTTCCTCTCCAAGAGGAGAGAGAGTTTAGGAGGCCTCTTGATGAGACTCCCAAAATAAGACTCTCTCCCATAAGAGAGGATAAATCCAAAGAACGAGAATGAAGTGAATCCCTAAGTTCCTCTACAGATGTACCTCCATGAAGACGGCGGTTTAGATTATCTCCAAGAGGAAACGGTTAAGCCATATTCCTTCTCCTTGTCACTCCAAAAGGGAAGACAGGAAACAAAGGAAGAAAAAGGAAAGAAAGATGTCACCCTCTTCTCCTTCTTCTTCACCTTCCTCCTCTTCCGATGAAATCTATGGATATTCTCCTAGAGAATACATGAGGGGAGGACATTGCAAATCATACCCTGCATGGCAAAGATCATAAAAGCTTAAGAAGATCAAAGAGGGAGAAAAGAGTATCTCTTTTGTCACCTATGATGGCACCTTTGGTGCCACTGACAAAGTATTGGCCTTCATCCACCAACAATTTGATGTTGAATTTGGAGATGAATGCTTCATGGAGTCCTCCAAGCTACACCATGTAGCTATGCACTTCCAAAAATCTACTCCTCAATGGTGGGCTAGCCTTTGTGGCAATGGCAAGGCCCCAAAGACATGCAAAAGTTTCCATCATGAATGAATTCCTTGCAAGCAATGCAAAGGAAAAAGTGCTTACCGAATGGTGGAGCCTGAAGCTGATCTTCAACGAGTCTATCCACAAATATGTAGACAAGTTTTGGGATTTACATCTCAAAGCTACAGTCTTTCAAAGGATAGACTTCTCCAAAAAAAAGCAATAATTTTGTGCGGTATTACCTGAAGAAATGGCCAAGTATGTCAATTCACAATGGCCTAGCACTATCACCAAAGACATCCACTACACTATGATTGCTTCAAAGATCAATGTCCAACAAGGGGTGAGAAGAAATTTCAAGCCCATGGAAAACAAGGATCAAAATGAAGCTAAAAGGAAGAGAAATGCTCAAAACTCTTCCCAAGCCTACACCAAAAACAACAAGGCCTCTCTCTCAACGAATTAGAGGCCTTTCATAAAGACCATAAATGCTTTAAGTGTGGGAAGCAAGGACATGGTTATCATTCTTGCCCCAAAAGAAATGTATGCAATGACACTCCTAGAGCTTCCATGGTTGAAGCTCAAAAAGAGGATACTTATTGCAAAGGCTCATTCATCTCCTATGGTTGGAAAAAAGTAAGGGAGCATGATTCCTTCATCTTGTTTGACCCTGGCTCTAAGGCTCACAACTTCACATCAACGGAGTTGGCCACCAAGTTGGAAATTCAAGCTTTTGAGATGGGAGATATTGTAACTGCTGCTGATACAGCTTTCAAGGGATAGCAAGCCTCCGTTACTCCCTTGATTGGGAAGTTGCAGCTTTATGTCCAAACCTACACCGACAAAGAAGATTTTTTTTTTTTATCTCTCCTCTCCAACATGAGGATGTTATCCTAGGGGCACCATGGTTCAACCGCATGGCTGCCAACATGAAGTTCCTTGAAAGGAGAATCTATTTCACCTACACTGAAAAGAGCATGTACATAGATGCTAATGATTTGAGGAACACCATATCCCTGGTAAATATTCCTACTTTTTATAAGTCAATGAAAAGCTCTATTTTTGCGTATATGATTTTTGTTAGAATTTGTAAATGATTCTAATTTTTTTACAAGTAGCGATAAAGGGAATCAAGAGAAATTAGAGTTGTCTAATTTCCTAAATGGATTCCAATATGTTTTCATTGTGATGAAATCCCTAGTGATCTACCTCCAAAACGAGGGGATGATGACCATGCAATAGAGCTTCTACTAGGAAGCTCACCGCCTAATAAACCTCTTTATTGAGTTTCACAATCTCAACAAGAGGAGATCATGAGACAAGTGCATGAATTGGTATAAAAAGGGATGGTGAGGCCTAGCTCCTCTCCATTCTATTCACTAGTATTTTTAGTGCAAAAGAAAGATGACACATATTATACATATGTCGACTATAGTACTGATAGGATCACAATATAAAAAAAATATTTCTTGTGCCGAGGGTAGAAGATCTATTTGTTACAAGTTTTTGCATGGAAAATGCTCCAGCCACATTCAAACTCACAATGGACAAAAATCTTCAAGCCACTCAAATTCTCTTGAAGAGTACAAGTGACACTTCCAGGTAATCTTTCAAGTTGTGAAAGAGAATAAGCTTTTCATTAATCAAAAGAAAAGTAAATTTTTCCTACAAGAGATTCAACATTTAGGTCACATTATCTCTCAAGATGGTATATGTATGAATCCATCAAAATTGGAGATAATAAAAGCATGGCATAATCCAAGGAATCTACATGAGCTAAGAAGCTTTATTGGTATGTGTGCATACTATAGATGCTTCATAGCAAAATTCTCTCAAATAGCAGGACCATTGCATGACTTAACAAGGAAGAATATTAAGTACTCATGGACTGCTCAAGAACAAAATTCTTTTGGCAAGCTCAAAGAGAAGCTTACCTCCCACACAGTCCTTATGGTTCCGAATCTCTCAAAGCCATTTGAGGTCCAATGTGATGCTTGGTGATTTCCTTGGACCAGTTTTTCTTCAAGAAGGGCATGCCATAGCATATGAGAGCCGAAGGCTCAATACCAATGAACGGGTCTTGGGAATACATGAAAAAGAGATTCTAGTTGTTCTACATGCCCTATACACATGGAAGCACTATCTATTGGGGACTCCATTCATCCTACCAATGGACCACAAAGCCTCAAGAACTTCATGACACAAACCAAGATCTCCAACAAACAGATGAGGTAGGAACATTTTCTTTTGCAATTTAAATTTCATATTGCTCACATTGCTGGCAAGCACAATCAATTGGTTGATGCACTTTCACAACAACCAAGGGTGAATATAGTATCTACAGCAACCCACAATGATGTATCTTTTTATGATAGATGAGTATGCTACTGACCAAGACTTTAATTAGGTAATTATAGCCATTTCATTAAGGAAGAAAAAAAGAACCATTCACCTTGAAGGATGGTTATCTTCCAAATGGTAATAGGATATGTGTTACTCGCCAATACAATAAGAAATTCATTTATGAATCCCATACTTCTCCTTATGCGGGGCAAAGAAGTATTCCATAATTTACTCTTTGAGGAGTAGAAACGTATTTATATTGGTCTACCATGAAAAGTAAACATGCAAGAGTATGTTTCAAAATGCATGGTATACCAAAAATTGAAATTTTGATCGAGGGAAGCAACTTGGATTGTTTCAATCAATAGGCTTAGTAAGAAAACACACTCTATGCCTGGCAAAAAGATTATTAAGGCACATCAAATGGCAACCCTCTTTAGATCTCGAATTTTCGTATCATGGCTTGCCCACATTCATAGACCATTTCTTAGTACCTTGTATTCGTGTTGAAGAATGGATTCGGGCTGCAACACCTCTTCTTGATCTTCGATCTCTGGCAGGTCCTCCGTTTGTGGTTCTTTTGGTGGCTCTCCTTTGTAAGGCTTGAGTAGGCTCACATGGTTAGCATTGTGAATGAGCCAATGGTTGGGCAACTTTAACTAATAAGCTATCTCATTGATTGGCTAAATTTATTTAAGAGAAATGACCATAGTATCTTTTTGCTAGTTTAGCATAATACTCTGGGCGGCTCATAGGATTCTTGCTTGTAGTATACCTTAGATGAGCCTTGAGAAACTTTAGCAAGACCCAATCATTTTTCTTAAAGGCCAAGGCTTTTCTCTGCTTATTAGCAGTAGTCCTTTTGGCCTTTTCTTTGAGATGAATATAACCTCTTTAATCTTTGGAAAAGATTCTTGTGAGTCTATTCATCAGAAGTCAAAGATCTTCCCATATACTTTAAGTAGTAAGGGACTTCTGGATCTTCCCTCTTAGGAAGTGGCCTATGAACTTTGAGAATAACGGAATTAAGAGAATTAAAGTGAGTATTTTTGTAAGATCACTTTGAATATAGAGGATGAACTTAATTGATGGTAGCAACATGAACATAGTACTTAATTAACTTGGCATGAACAATACTTTTGCAAGAGAGAGAGTTTTAGAGAATGTGACAATAGTTGAGGACCGGATATACTTGGAGCCAGTCCCCCCTCTAAAAGGAGATTCTCCCATTAAGAGAGACTTGGTACATTAAGATGGAAAGCTTCATGCATCATGAGCATAAGATAAACTTTGCAAAAAGCATTAACTATCCCAAGCCTTAGTCCCAAGGCCTCAAACACCTTCAAAGGTGGAGAGAGCTAGCGGGGAATGAGGGTAGGGAAGAGGAAGAAGAATCATTCATAGGAGAAATAAATAGTTCCTCACTTATCATCACTCTTCTTGCTTAGCATAGCATAATAGCATAGTAATGAAGATGAATAAGATGGCAAGCTTAAGCATTGAAGCATGGCTCTTGGTTGGATTTGCATTACATAGCCAAGATTGTTGGTGTAGGCTCTCCACTTCTCAACAAGCTTGGAGAAGGAGATGGAGTTCTTGAACCTTGCACTCCACACAATGAGATGATGTGTGCATGTGTCTGGGAGATTATACCCCCTCTCATGCTTGGTACACATCTCTCTCTCTCTCTCTCTCTCTCTCTCTCTCATTATATCATTTGGAACATGTGTCCTCATTTGTCTCTTTGAGAGAAAGAACTTAATAATTTATTGTTATGCATGTAAATTCTCATTGGAGCCTTTTAAAGCCTATCTAATAGGCTTTAAAAGGAAAGAAAGAACTTAATAATTTATTGTTATGCATGCAAATTCTCATTGGAGCCTTTTAAAGCCTATCCAATAGGATTCAAGCACATCATGAGGGCCACATATGGAGATTTTTTTGAATATGTGTTTTTTATGATTCTTAAGTCATTTGGTTTGATTTGAATACTTTAAGCACTTAGTCAATGAAGCATGTGTCTTCTATGCTTCTTAAGTCATCTGGTTTGAATTGAATACTTCAAGCCTTATTCAATCAAGCATGGAAATGTTCATGCCTCTTGAGAACTTATCTTTGAATTCAACATTTTAAAAACCTTAGTCATTTAAGCATCAAAATCACCTCAAGCTTTGGGCAGGATTCCCAGCTCAAGTCTAGCCCAAGTCCCACAACCACTTTAAGCATCTTAGCACCTCATGCTTGGGTAGGATTCCCAGCTCAAGTCTAGCCCTAGCTTGCATAAGGTCAAAGGACTTTTTAACACACTAACTTTTGGAGGTATTTAATGAAGCCAACCCTAAGGTCTTTTAAGCTCCATTAGATGCACGTTGCTCTTTGATAGACTACCTCCTTTTGGACCCCTATTGAGATGTAACCATCTCTCCTCTTGGTCCCTTGCTGAGGTAAATCTAGAAGCACTTATTGCACATTGGTCTTTGGTAGACCATCTCCTTTTGGACCCCTATTGAGATGCAACCATTTCTCCTTTTTGTCCTCATTTGAGATAGGTCTAGAAGGACATATCTATATCCTAACTCTTGTTTTCCTTTTATCTTCCCATATTAAATGATCAATTTCATATGAGAAAATCATTTGGTAAAGCTAGATATTATATTTTATGACACTAAGAGATTGAAAAGACAAGGAAGGCCTGAGGAGGCAAAGAAGATAGACTTTGTAGTAGCCGAAGAAGAGCCACGACCAGTCTACATAGCAACGAGTCTAAATCCGGAATAGGAAAAGAAGCTTAAAAGTCTTCTCAAGGAATACAAGGACGTGTTTGCTTGGTCCTATAAAGACTTGAAGGGAGTAAATCCTATGATATCTCAGTACAATCCCATTAAAGCCTGATGCAAAGCCCGGTCGGACATAGACCTTACACTTACAATGATACATTTGGTAAGCGTGTCAAGGAGGATATTGCTAAATTAAAGGAGGATAAGCTTATCTACGAGATAGAACACACCAACTGCGTATCTCCCATTGTGGTAGTGCCTAACAAAAATGGAAAAATATGAGTGTGTGTGAACCTAAAGAAGGTTAATGCCACCACGATAAGGGATAATTATCTCTTGCATATTACTAACCATGTCTTGGAATGAGTGGCCAGTAAGCAAGCATACTCCTTTTTAGATGGGTTCTCAGGATATAACCGACTTGCCATTGCTTTTGAGAAGATCAGTACAAGACAGATTTTGCCACAAAATGGGGTATATATGCATATAGGGTGATGCCTTTTGGCCTGACCAATGCCCCAGCCACCTTTTAGAGATCGATGGCTCATGCCTTTAAGGGATATTCTTGGAAATATACATGGATGGCCTATTTATGCACTCTCTATTGAGAGATGAGCATCCGGAGCACCTCAAAAAAGTATTCAAGAAGTGCAGAACTTATAAGATTTGTTTTAACCCAAAAAAGTGCATATTTATGGTTAGACAATGCAAAATCTTGGGACATATTGTCTCGACAAATGGCATATCTAACGACTTGGACAAGATAAAGGTAATTGTAGAGTTGTCTATGTCAAACAACACAAAGTAGGTACAATGCTTTATGGGACATTGTGGGTAATATAGAAGGTTTATACACATATATGCTATCATTGTCTAGCCCCTGTATAGACTCATAGTATCCATTTTATGGACAGAGGAGTGTGAAGAATCCTTTGAAAAGTTGAAAAAATCTCTCATATCTACTCCAATCTTGAAAGCATCAGATTAAGAAAAGATATTTCATGTTCATATTGATTCTTTGGCATTTTCTATTGGGTGCATCTTGGACCACCAACCAGGAGAAGAAAATATGGATTTCCCAGTCTACTATGCCAGCAGGCACCTTAATAGTGCTGAAAAGAACTACACAACCACGGAGAAAGAGGGGATGGGGATGATACATGTTGTTAAGAAATTTCAGCATTATCTTCTTACAAAAAAATTCGTGTTTTTCACCGATCATCAAGCCCTCTTATATCTCGTAAACAAACCATGCAATACCGAAATAATTGTACGATGGTTTATCATATTGCTAGAGTTTGATTTTATTGTTGTGGTCAAAAAAGGAAAGATTCATCTACGAGCAGATCACCAGACTACCAAACGGAGAATCTCTAGAAGGGGTAGACAATGACATCCCTGATGCATATCTCTTCAACGTTGAGATGGTACCAAAATGGTCTTGAAAGATAGTCAATTTACTATCCTATGGAGGAGAGTTCCATAGAATGGGACAAGAAAGTAAAAGATAAACGATTAGACAATCACGATATTTCCAATTACTTGGCGGACATTTGTATCTGTTGGGCTCAAACAACATTTTGTGGTTATGCATAAATCCAAAGGGATATGACTGTTATCTTTTGGAAGCACATATTCAAGACTTAGCATTTCATTTATCGCAAGAAAAAATATACGAGTGCTTGTAACAATGAAGAGTTTATTGGCCAAATATGCGCACTGATATTCAGGATGTACATTACTAATTGTGCAACTTGTAGGTCTAACCCACTGGTAGAACATGCTACATTGTTTCAAGTGACAATTGCACCAAAATGGAGTTAGTACATTGTTGACTATTTGAACACAAGAAAATTTCTGAAACATACCTCTAAGGAACAACAACAAGTGATAGAAATAAAGATTCGAGATTTTTTACTATTTGAACATCAACTGTATAAGAGAGGAAAGTACAACCAGCTCAGGATGTGTGTAAACAAAAGCATGTATTTACCCATCCTAGAAAAGGCAGGACTCAATGAAGGCCATTTTTTCGGGGATAAGATGACTAAAATTGTCTTAACTGCTGCTGGAATATGGTGGCCTACATTATACATGGATGCTAACAAATATGTTAAGACATGCGACATGTGTCAACATACCAAAGTACTGATGAAGAGATATGAGATGCCTTTTAAGACAATGATGTGAGCAAGAGCTTTTTCTAAGTGGGGTACAGCTTTTGTAGGACCAATCTCACCCCCGCTTACAGAACTCATGTCCAATATATCATTTTGGCTACAAATTATCTCACAAAATGGGTTGAACCTAAGGCCACACAAAAAGTTGATGCAAGGACCTCTAAACAAAAATATTTTTGTTAGATATGGCTTACCCATAGAAATTGTTTGTGATCGTGCACACATTTTCTTAATGAATTTATTGAATATATTTTGGATGAATTCAGGGTAGTTCATAGGAAGTCTGCTCCATACCACCCATAGGCTAATGAGCAAGTTGAAGCTACCAATAAGATTCTATGCACAATTTTGACCAAAATAGTATCTGACTCAAGAGCAGATTGTGACAAATAATTGCACGCCACATTGTGGGCTTATCGGGTAGCATACAAAAACTCGATCGGGACAAGACCGTACAACATGGTGTTTGGCATTAATGATATCTTACCGCTAGAGTTCCTGATCCCCACTCCACGAGTAGCTCAACAACTTAGATGGATAGGCCATGAAGTGTCCGCTCGAGTCGATGACCTTGAAAAACTAGATGAGCTTTTCCTGAAGGCCATAGCCTCTATCTACACTCAAAAAAGGGAACAAAAGGAGATTTTTGATCATTATGTACGCTCAAAAGAGTTTAAAACAGGAGACTATGTCCTGGTTTACACATTGAAACAACATGCAAAAAAAAAAGCGAGGGATGGGACCCTTGGTGATCACTGATATATCACCAAGTGGAGTCGCCAAGCTTGATACATTAGAGGGTGAGGAAATACTAACCCAGAACATGCTTAAGGAAACACTCTCAAGAAAAGCAACGGATTGTAAAAGAAGCTCAAGAAGAAGCCAGGGCGCGCATGGCAAAATGGAATCAACTTCAAAGAGAAAAACAACAATGGACCCAACCATAAAAGTCAAGCTTGGAGGTAATCAAGTGGAGGCCAAGGCAATCCTAGATTTTGGAGCTCAAGGAAACCTCATTTCTTATAGCCTATATAAGCAGCTAACACTTGAAGGGCAGATTCAACCGGCACATCAAGGCATTCAAAGCTATTTGGAGCACTCAAGCAAAGCAATTAGATGGGTGGTGATACGTGTACATGTTAATCAATATATCTATCGGTATAAGTTTTGTGTGGTAGAAGATAAGTGTTAATTGATTCAACATCACTTAACAGAAACTGCTAAAGACCGAAGATATATGGATGCACATTGAGAATGAATACAAAGAAGCAGTAAAGACTGGAGTTACACATTTTTCACATTTTCCCAAAATGGTTACGTATTGTAAATCCCGATTTATTTCAAGCCATTGTAATATTTTAATGTGTTATGGGCTCAATGGGATTTCCAAGTGGTAAAGAACAGGTCAATTAGTGTGCCTAGGTAGCAGATTCAGTAAGTGTTCGAGCCCTAAAGTCCTTGGGCGCCCGGACATTGCATATTTTTACCCTAGGTACATAACGCAGTGTGTAAAAGAAATTAGGTTTCTCAAGCTCATTGTTGAGAGCACTCTTTGGTGAGAGCTCTTGAAGTGTGTAGCTATGGATTCTTTGAGCTTCTCCTTGCCCGTGAAACTTGATTAACACTAATTAATGATTCATTCTCTTTCACTATGTCTCTCTCATGCTTCTTATGATTGCCTATGATGCTTAGATTAGCTTGATCTTAACTAAATAGTGGTTAATCCCTCTCTGATCTTGTGTTGCCCTCTTTTTCTTGTGTGTGCATATAGGTTTGATTGGAGTGTGGTGCTTGATAGATCTATGTGTGTGTGCTTACGATTAGTGTGTTGCATGATAGGATTAGTGTTGTGTGTGTCTTGCAATCGTAGTGTGTGTGATTGGGTTGATTGGAGGTGAAGAGAAGTGGATATGAAGATTGCCCTTCATTGTGGCATAGCTCCTCCATAGGCCGAGAAGCTCACCTCGTAGAGTTAACCATTTGTGATGCCACGATTATCTCACTAACCGTGTGAGTGATTCTATGCCCTAGCCGGGTAGCTCATCCCTCCGTATTGACAATTTTGTTGGTCATTGGAGCTATTGCAATGATGGAGCCCCCAAAATTTGACACCGCTGCCGGGGATGATGGCCTATGCTAGTGTAATTGTGGCATAATCGAATACGTTCCCTCACTAATTTCACTACTAATTTCACTTGTGTGTTTATGTTTTTGTGGATTTTGGATGTGTGTGCATGAAGCAATGTGTTCATAATTCCCTAATGTGTCATCGTATCTTGTCAATTGTATGTTTACACACTCTAATTTCACACTAACCCCTTGCTAATTTGACTAATTTTTGCTAACTTACTAATTTGCTATGAAGGATTGAAGCACCCGACCACTCAATTGATCTTCAATGGAAAGGTAATCAAGGTGGTATTCTCAACCTCCCTAGAATCTAAGGATGTGTAGAATTGTGTAGAGATCCCACCATGATGATGCAATGCAATGATATGCTATGTTGATGCAATGCATTGTGATGCTATGTTGGATTGAAATTTTTTGATTGTTCGTTTTCATGCCATCGTAATGCCGAAATTTTTAAGATCTGTTGGCGCATGAATTAATTTGACAAGTTTCAATTGCTAATTGGTGATGATAGATTTCTAATTGGGTGCCTAATTGAGTTAATTGCATACTTGGATGGTCAATTTCAAGTGTGTGTGCACTAAAATCAAGTGTGTGTGCATTCTAATTGAGTGTGTGTATGCCTAATTTTAGGTGTGTGCACTATTTTGTCCATTTTTGTGCACCTAAATCAATGTGTGCTTAATTATTTTTCAATTGTGATGATTGATTTTTTTTGTGATCATGCCCAACTAATATTTTGTGAAATCACATTGTAATTTCAATAAAATTTACCCTTTTGTCTGCCCACCTAAAGATTGGTAGAAACTGCCAATTTTATTAGTGTGTGTGTGCCTTAAAAGCGTTAAATTTGCATGATTGATTCGAATTTTGATTGCAAATTGGATGTGTGTAATGATTAATTGCTGCATTTTTGTGCTCAAAACAGGAATTTACACACTCCAATTGCGTCAAATTTTGACCTAATTTTGTCGATAATTTTATCAATTTAATTGCGTAGTCTTGATATTATTGATAAAATTGTTTCAATTGAATTGATGTGATTTGTGTCATCTTAATTGGCTGCACTATTCCCCTATATGTGGAGAATTTGTAGAAAAAAATTGGGTATTTTTTGGTAATTTTTTAATGAATTTTTGTATTAAGTTTTGGATAATTTCTTAAAATTTTGATTTTGCAATCTTAACGAGCTATTTTTTGTGTGCATATTTACATCATCATTTTGTTTGCATTTGTGTCATCCGTGGTTAAATTTTAAGCATTTTACTATTTCCAGGGATGGGGTTGACAATTCTATCGCAAATTATATTTTTGGTGAAATCTGCTATTTTTGGCGTGTTTTTGTGTGTCAAAAACATTCGGTTGTAAATGAAGATGATTTTCTAAGGTTTCTAGAATTTTTTGGTAGATTTTGGGATTTTCAGGTGAATTTTAGCGTTTTTGGCTAATTTTCGACCTAGTTTGGCATTTTTGGAAATTGAAAAAAAACATTAATAAGAAGCCAGTTCAAGCTTTGATGCCTGTGCCTTGCGCGGTGCATAAACTTCCGTGTCGGATAGACCTTTACGATCTTTTGGGATAGTTTCTAAAGACATTAAAATAATCTTCCTCAACTGTCCGCTCTCGTCTCTATCCGCATGAACACACCCCCACACTCACTCACTCTCTCTCTCTCTAACTTACTCTCTTTCTCTCTCTACCTTTCGGCACAATGCAAGAACCCAGTGTTAAAGAAAACATTGGGGTCCAATGTATTTTAACCGGTTGAAATCCTAAAAATCCCGGTTAGATTTTGAGCTTGCCTTAAAGAAAACCCGGGAGTTTCCACAAATTTTAGTGTGATTACCGGTAAAAGCTTTAAATTTTGACCTAAAAACCGGGAGAATTTCAATCTTGGCCTTATTTTCTTCGGTTATGAAAAATGTATTTTTCAAGCCCTAAGCGTGACCTCCCTCTCTATCTCTCCCTTTTCCTCTCACTAAACCCCTCCCTCTCTCTCTAACTCACACACTCTCTCTCTCCCTTATTCTTTCTCTCACTAACTCTCTCTCCTGCCACCGCATGCGCGAACCCCCTCCTCATATCTCTCTCCTACTCTCTGTCTCTTTTTGCTCACGTCACTGCCCATTTGCTCTCGCTATTGGCGTTTACTGCCAGCTTGCACGCGTTGCCACATCACCCGCTTGTCGTCTCTTCTCTCTCTCTCTCTTGCGCGTGCAGGCGCCACCTCACCAACCCCAGAATTTGTGCCACGAGGCCCGTCTCTTCTCTCTCTCTTTTGCGGCTGGTGTCAATCTCTCCCGCGGGGCCTTCGTTGCGTACTGATTGTCAGAGCCGGACGATGTCAACGTTAACCCTGCCACAGCCCGAGGCCCTACAGGTAAGTCACATAAAGAAAACATTTTTATAAAAATAAACTTTTAAAACTATCACAAAAAACCATAAACACAAATAAAAAATCAAAAAATCCAATAAAAAATTAAAAATAGAAAAATAAAAAAAATTAACAAAAAAATTTAATGATAAATTTAAAAAAAAAGAATTTAAAAAAATTTTAAAAAACACATAGAAAATTCTATAAAAACAATATAAAATTCACAAAAAACTAAAAAAACACATAGAAAGTCATTAAAAATTCAAAAATTCCACAGGAAATTCACAAAAATTGTAAACAAATTCATAAAAAGTCAATGGAAAATCATTTTAAAAATCCAAACTAGCCCAAAAAAAAATCATAAAATTCACCAAAAATTTAGAAAATTATGAGAAAAAATCATAAACTTCCTTAAAAAATCATTAAATTATCAAGAAATTAGAAAATTCACAATTTTATAAAAATTTAAGAAAAATAAAAAGGAAGTCGTCGAAAGCACTAGAAAAAACCAAAAAGAGCTAGGAAAAGCCAGAAAGGGATAGAAAAGCAAAAAGCAACGCCGAAAAATTCACACACCAAGTAAACACCACGAAAGCGAGTAAAAATCAAAAGCGAGGCTGAAAAAGTGCACCACAAAAGTGAACTAGGGATTAGCCAGAAAAAAAAGGACAAAACGAACAATTCGAAGCCGTGAGCAGTAAAAAAATTTTAAAAGTTGTCAAAATCAAGCGTGCAAATGAGCTTCCAATTGGACGAACAGAGGCACAAATCATGGCGGTGGATTGCAGATTAGGCTATTCAAAGCCCAGATTTTCATCATTTCAAAGGCCCAGATCAATTTTGACACTGTCGAGCTAGAGTTAATCAACTCTTGTAAGTCTAAAGAGCAGTCAACTGCAAAAGTGCTTTGGCTAAATCAGTTAATCAAAACCGAGTAGGAGAAATTTTGCTAATCAACACTAGCATCTGCTAGGGGACAGTTTTTACAGAACAAGCCGACATAGACTCAAATCAAGCCGAGAGTTCAAGTAAAACAGAGCAAGTTAGTAGCAGTAGCAACATGTGCACAACTGCACAAGACTAGATTTTATAGCTATATAGCTACAATGGGGATAATTTTTGTACACAGATTCAGAAGGCCATAGATACTTGATGAGCAGTAAAAGCAGCACCAGGAGCCAAAATCCTATTGATCAGAGTTAATCCAGATTCAAAGAACTCCTAGATGTTCAAAGACTTCAGTGGAGCCAGGTACTGCAAGCTCAAAGATGAAGTGCAGATAGAAGTTCAAAAAATCAACCCAAACCCAAAAATGTGCACATGCCAGCAAAATATACAGTTGGTGCATATGCAATCACGATCATTGTACATGGACTACAGTGGTCATATCTATAGTCATCGAGAGCCAAAAATGCAAGATCCAACAGATTAGCCACAACAAATCAGCCAATAGAAGCCAGTCTAATTGGAGAACCAAGCCAAAGACAGTACAAAGGTAAAGATGGAGCAGTCTACAGCTTGATGCTTAGTGTTTTAAAAGAAGGTGCCGACAACTTGGCCAGCATAGAAGTAGAAACTTCTCAGCTAGAGCTTGACATAACATAGCCAGTTGAAATACCACCAGTCATGGCATAATACTCAGATTGTGGACGAAAAGGTGGACATTTTTTTGAAGATTGTCCAAGAAATCCAAACAACCAAGACACATCAACTGCTGAGCAAGGTATAGAGAAATTTGGAGATGCAAATCTCGATGTAAGTGCATCTAACTCGACACTTTTAATTCAATTGGATAATTCTGCATTACCATTAGAAGCACTAGTAAAAGCACTGCAAGTTCAAAATCAGCATAAAGATGCACATGCACTTGAAAAGCTTAAAATTGACTCTTTGAACAAGAAATTCCTGTATGCATTTGGTCAAGGTGTCCAGATATCACCAAATGATGAAAAGACTGTTAGGTTTGCAAATGATTCTGCATCCACTACCACAAGTGTGCAATCATTCACGAGTCTAAGGGACACATCAAACAGAATGATGTTAGCTTTGTATGGTACACATAATTCATATGCACACTATATAGACCAAAAAGGAAAACTGTACAAAAAGGATCAACCAGTGTTTGAACGACCCACATACCAGCTCATAGAAATGCGTCCAATGATAGATCAAAAAGGATGGTTCATTTTAGAGGAAAGAATCTATTATAGCCCATCCTCTCTAGAGCTGAAGGATATTACCCGAGTGAACCCAGAATATGTTCAGAGCCAAACTCTCCTCCATCGGAAATCAAGCTTCGATGTTGTGACCAAACGAGCATATACTTTGACCAAAATAGTCATAGATATAGACAAGAGTCTAGCATCTATGATGCCTTGGGTCTTGAAATCACAGAAGCTCATATCATAGGAGACCCATGGGATAGACAATATCAGGGCAAAGATAATGCTATTTATAGCTTGACTTGCGGAATAATTTGTCATGTTTCACGGAGATACATAGGAAACAAAAGGTTTACAGATGCCAAACATCAACAGTGCTACCCAAAGTGTACCTTCACAGTCCCAAAAAGTGAGACTAAACCAGAGCCAAAGAATTTTGAACTCTTACAATGAAGCAAGCTATAGTGATCACCCTAGGAAGGGGGGAGCTATAAATCCATCAAGCTCAGCTTGTGTACCAGGAAATTCTACACTAGTTAGAAGCTCGAGGGCTTCTAGCCAACAAACTTCTTCAAAGAAAAAGCCATTGAAAGATCATATGGTTGTTGGAAGTTTCCAGTTGACCCAGGTTCCCTCAGAATCTATAGACAAATGCTTATATGAAGATCATCAGGGACAAAAGTTTCAGCTGATCTCCACAAGTTAAAGTCAAAAGCCGACAAATCCAATAGTGTTCAAACAATTACATGTGACCAAGCTCACATATGCATATCTAGATGCAAATGGAAATGATTATTAGCAGGCTCATGATTTTGTACAAACCCCTATGGATGGCCTGGACTGAAGTCAAAGACTATCTAAAGATGATGCAAAGCCTCAAGCTACCAGAACAGGTGATAGAAAAGTCAAAGTCAATGGGAGCTAAAGTCTAGAAAGCTACACAAAGGTCACCACCAAAATCTCTTCAGAAGAGACAAATTCTGCAAGAAAGTACAATGGATCTTTTAGATCAAAGGTTACTCAGATGCAGGCGGATAATAGTCATCAATTGCAAATAGAAAGTGCAATATCACAGTCATATGAGTCGACATCAACGGAAGCAGGTGATCAAAGCAAAGAAAATGCAGTTAAAGCTTAACCAAAGGACACTGCCACAACAGAATCAATCACTACAAAAAGAGATTCTGAGACGATCAAGTGCAACATTGTTGGTGAGAACAAAGAAAAGCTGTCAAGAGAAGTAAAGCTAGATTTGCGATTAGACAAGAACCTCATGTCCTTTTGCACTTGGAAAAGATGTGGCCAACCACAGCTGGAAGATGCTCCTAAATTTGTGAGCATATATGGACACAAACGAGCAGAATGCTGGGGAATCATCTCCACCACCATTGAAGTAAGTTTACAGAACATCATAGCTCAATTCCATGTGATCACAGCAAAAGATATGCCAAACAACATCATAATGGGAATGCCAATGGCCGAAAAGGTCCTAGATATACAGAGTTCAATGAAGATGCAGTCTTCAAAAACAACAAAGAAGGAAGACCAAGACTGGTCTTTCACAGACGACAGCACAAAGTTCTCAAGCATAGCTAGAATGGAGATTGATATCAAAGCAGATCTTATTGAAGATGATTCATCTCCATCGAACACAACTTTAGAAGAGCTTAAAGCAGATCAGGCATCAAGAAGTGCAGATCAAACAACAAAAAGAGCAACCATGAAAGCTATTGAGTAGAGAATGCCACCAAAGCCAGAAGTTAAGAAATGAGGTTGCAAAAAAAAAAAGAAATAGGAAGTTCAAAGATCAATCACTCATTGCTAGATGAATCATCTAATGAAAGACAGATTGGAAAACAGTGTGTCAGGCCACCTTCCATAAAGACACAGCTAGATCAAGATGAGACCATGGCAAAAGCAGCACAAAGATCTTCAATAGAACCAACAATGAAAATAGCTGTAATTCTCAGTAGTACAAAAGGAGCAAGTGTCAAATGCAATGCTCTACTGGATAGCGAAGCAAATTACATTATGGTTGCAGACAACATTCAGAGTATTCTAGAGATTACTCAAGGCAAGCTAGATAATAGGGAAATCATGGGTAAGGCTACAAGTCCAAAAGGAATGGTTGCTACCCGTAGCATCCAGAATCATGAAGAGCAGGTAAAGTTCTAAGTGAAGCCTTCAAAAAACATGCTTTGCAGATGTAATCCTTGGATATCATTGGTTAGACCAACGTAGGGCCTACAAAGAAGATACAATGCTAATACTGTCTTTTCCAAGAGCTAGCAAGAAACATTCACAGGTACCGTTAATGCTAGATTCAAAGTTGCAAAAGTCACAGGAATCATAGACAAATATTGCAAACAAAGGTAAAGCTAAAGTGGAACATCAACCGATTAGCACAAAAGGTTTGAAAACATATGCCTCTACATCAAAGAACCCTCATGGATCAGGTTCTTCAAGCAAGTTAAGCTTTCAAAACTTAAAGTCAATTGCTAACGCAATAGAAACCTCTAAAGAGACACCCAGAAAACCAAAGGTATATAAGCCAAAGTCCTCAAGAAAGTAAAGAAAAGTTAAGCAAGTGTTTGTTCAGAGAAATTTAGTCAAAGTCAATGATCCACTTTGGATTAAAGACGGGAAATCAACACAGAAAGACAAACACATGGGATGGATAGCATCACAATGCAACTTAAAATAAGAGGAGTACTATGGAGGTAAAAGGCATATATGGTACCAAAACCGTAGGTTAGGGCATATGAAGTAGCATCAAGTCCCTCCCAAAAAAGAAGGCCCACAAGGTATCAACCTCGACAATATCCTAGGATATCTAAGAAGCAGGTATACCACAGAACAACAGTGAAAGATTGTAAAGTCTACCAAAACTCTCAAGAAGATACATAACAAGGATGGATTTCAAAGAATCTTTCTCTTAGACAAGGATTCTACACAAGCTATGCAAACATTTGGCTACCAACAACCACAAGACAACTGCAGGTACACCACACCTACATGAAGATCTCAAGAGCTCAACGAGACCTAGAGCTCAACAAAGTCAACAAAGGAGTTACAAAGATCATCAAGAGATTTGGATTCCTAAGTCTTCCAATGAAGCTAGTCAAAATCCAGATGCCGATAGTGAACACAGGCATACAACAACATCAAAGATTCCTATCAACATTCCTAATTGGAGAATCAAACAGATAATGGAGCCCTCACAGTCAAAGAAGGACAACCCAACCAACGTGAATGCAGATTCAAAGATGATCAAAGAGGTATGGCAAAAGAAACCTTCAATGCCAACTTGGTCCTTCAATAATCCTCTTTTTGAGGATTCAAGCTTACTTTTACCTGAAGAAATGTTTATAGTAAGCTCAAGAATGTAAAAATTCAAGTCACCAGGGTGCAAAAAATATTATTTGGCAGTGTGAGAGTTGGGGTTGCTAAGCCATAAAATGAGCAAAGCATTAGTCCCAATGCTTCAAGTCATATTAAACTATGTGCTAAGAGTCGTAGTTATTAGGCTTACGCTCAAGCTGGAAGAGTTGAGTATATTTAAAGTCATGTTGCTCATGCTGGATGAGATGAGCATAAGAGTCAAAGTCTATTAACTTACAATTGGTGGAGTGCCGTAGAGTCCAACACTCACGCACAGTAAGATGCAAGCACATAACCTCGTCTCAATGAAAACCATTCTTAAAGGGGTGCCAGCTTGCAAAGCCATGTCATATGCCTTTATAGATACACCATCTTTCTGAAGAACCCCTCAAAATACTTCTTGCACAACATATTTTTTTCCATGCATTTTTGTGTATGCATACATAGGATGTTTCACCATTGGACATATGCATTAGACACTCTTTTTTGTTACCACCTATGCACCTTGAGTAGACACATGCAAACCAATGTTCCATCATGCTACGCTCTCATATTTGCTACCTTTTTTATTCCATATCTATCAACAAATAATCCCTTGAGTAATTTATTAATATCTCCAATGCTAATAGGTACTCCAATAATGCGCATTTCCCAAAGGCACTTTTTTCCCACTGGGTTTTTTTCCTTTGGTCATCAAGGTATTAGACCCTAAATTAAAACCTCATCATTCTACTTCCCTTGTACATACTTTTCATAAATAACAGTAGCCTCATCATTATGCTATTACAACGGACAAATGCAACATCATCTCACAACAGACATATTCAGACCAATGAAGATGTTGCAAAAAATTGAACCTCATCAATAAACCCAACGACAATGAAGAAATCAGCCCATCAACAACCAATCAAAACCTTCCACAGCCTCCACGGACACTTTTCAACAATGCTTGAGGACAGGCACTAAAATCGAAAGCGGGGAATGTAAACCAAGTTAATGTCAGTTAACAAAAGCTGTTAAAGACCGAAGACATACAGATGCACATAGAGGATGAATACAAAGAAGCAGTAAAGAGTGGAGTTACATATTTTCCACATTTTTCCAAAATGGTCATGTATTATAAATTCTTGATTTATTTCAAGACATTGTAATATTTTAATGTGTAACGGGTCCAAGTTGTAAAGGACAGGTCAATAGTGTGCCTAGGTAGCAGATTCAATATGTGTTGGAGCCCTAAAGGCCTTGGGCGTCCAGACATTGCATATTTTTACCCTAGGTACATAAGGCAGTGTGTAAAGAAATTAGGGTGCTCAAGCTCATTTGTTGAGAGCACTCTTTGGTGAGAGCTCTTTAGGTGTGTGGCTATGGAGTCCTTGAGATTCTCCTTGCTCATGAGGCTTGATTAACACTAATCAATGATTCATTCTCTTTCACTATGCCTCTCTCATGCTTCTTATGATTGCCTATGATGCTTAGATTAGCTAGATCTTAACTAATTAGTGGTTAATCCCTCTCTGATCTTGTGTGATTACCCTCTTTTGTTGTGTGTGCATGTAGGTTTGATTGGAGTGTGGTGCTCAAAAGATCTATGTGTCTGTGCTTGCAATTAGTGTGCTGCATGATAGGATTCGTGTTCTGTGCATCTTGCAATCGTAGTATGTGTGATTGGGTTGATTGGAGGTGAAGAGAAGTGGACATGGAGATTGCCCTTGTTAGAAGATGGACACACCCCACGGCATCTAACTATTCGGAGAATTATTATTTTGTAACTATTCATTCATTGAGGAAAACCTGATTTTTCACCTTGTAAATATTGGGACTTACAGAAGTTTCCAGATTGTATCCCAGTTTTGATAGTTAGATCGAGTAGATTGTTGATTTTGAAACTTTAGGGTTTGAGAATTGTAAGGTATATATACCACTTTTTGACCTTAATGAAAAAACCTTTTGTCATTTTTAAAACAAGTTTTGAAGTCTGTGAGTGAGCGTATTGTGTACGAGAGAGAGAGTGTGAGCTTCATCTTGACGCTACATGTGCTCCGGTGGTCAGAATCGAGTGCGGAGAAGTGCAACGTGTTGCCCCTGGAAAGAGATACGCACCGATACCTACATTGAGAGCGTACGGTCCGGTTTTGCGAGTTCCTTCTACGAGCTTCATCGGGTGTTTGGGTGAGCATACGTTGTCCGATTTTGCATTGCATCATATCCACACGTTCATATTGAGTAGAAATACACATTAGGCACTTTAGATTTCAGAAACGAAGACTTGCAGATTTCGGCCAGATATCCTACGTGTTTCTCCACCAGGTGTTTTGGGTCGGGATTTTGGTTCATAGACCTTAGGGAGAGCGACCTATTGGTATTAGTAGGGTCTCCTTCAAGATCTATGGTGTTTCAAGATTTTTTGATGGGTGTTCGACTCTAGAAAGCGTTGTAGGAAGTTTCCTCTTATGCACTCTTGAAGGCTGTGACTTAGACAATTGGTAGAGACCTCTATAGGAACTAGTTAGGAGTCGGTCGAGTGTAGGTTGACACCTTATGCTTGCTTCCACGCGCCTGCGGGTCGAGCTTCATCCTTAGCTGACATTACATGTTAGGTGAGTTCTCGCTGTGCTGACGTCCGTCACGGCATATCCGTCCAACATTGGCGCCGCTGCCGGGGACGAAAACCTTAGGTAGGTGACCAAGACTAATCCTTGAGGATTGGGATTTTTGGCTTGTCAAGAGTCTTGTTTTACATTTAGATAGGATCAGAGGGTGGAGGACTCTCTAGGTCTTAGAGGGAGTCTAGGAAGCGTGTGCCTGGCCTAGATCCTTCGACTTAGGTAGATTAGGTAGATCAAGGTAGTTTTAGGTAGTAGTCGAGTTCTAGAGGAGGAGTTGGAGTGGTAGAAGTGGTGAGAGGAGAGCTTGAGAGTCCGGAGAGGCCAAAAAGCAACCAAAAACACCATTAACACCATTTCACATGATAAGTAGGAGTAGAGTAAGTAGGACATCATGATTCAGGATCTAGAGCATTTCATGCATGTACACTTGCTTGGTAAAGTCATCACAAGTTTGTAAAAGACGCAAAAGTGTGTTTGAAAGCCTAATTGAAGTCCAAAAGTTACTGTGAGTGTTTCTGATAGATCTACAGAGCATCAGAAGCATTTCTGTCAGAAAAAAAAATAATTTTAATCCAGGAGACATCCTACACATAGGATGTCTACAGGCTAATCTCGGAGGAATTTTGGGATTTTGAGTTGACCAGTGTGTTCAAAAGGTAGGGTTTACCCTAATTTCAACTGGAAAGTGGAAATTTGACCATATCTTGACAGGATAAGGCCAGATAGACTGAAATTGCCAGACATCCTACCCAAATAGTGCCAAAACATTATTTTGAGACCAAAACCATAAGATGGCTACATGAGCATTGCGTCTTGCATGATATATTGAGTGACTGAAAGGGGTTTCACCTTATTTGGGTGAGAAAATTGGGTTCAAAGCGGACTTTAGCACTTTTGACTGAAAAAGGCAAGAACAGCTAAAATTTGGGACTTTTGAAATCCAAACCAAAATCTAAGCATACCACTGGGTTACTGACATCAAGGGGAAGCTGTGGGACAAGTCTAGGGTCAAACAGGCCAAAAAGACATCCTACGCGTAGGATGGACTTATGCCATTTGGCTTAACTAATGCCCCAGCCACTTTCCAAAGGTTCATGACGCACGCATTCAAGGAATACCTAAGAATGTTCTTAGAAATTTACATGGATGATCTTTGTGTACACTCTCTTCTATGAGAGGATCATATCGACCATTTGCAAAAGGTCTTTGAAAAATGCAGGACATATCGAATCTATCTTAACCCGGAAAAGTGTGTATTCATGGTTAAGCAAGTCCGCATCTTAGGACACATTGTCTCACGAAATGGCATAACCACTGACCTAGACAAAGTCAAAGTCATTGTAGACCTACCCAAGCCTACTAATGCAAAACAAGTGCAATCCTTCATGGGACACTGCGGATATTATCGAAGATTCATATACATGTATGCGGTTATCGCACAACCTCTATATCATTTGCTAGTCAATTTCGAGTGGACCAACGAGTGTGAAACTTAATTCCAAAAGCTGAAGGAAAACCTTATATCATCACCTGTACTAAAAGCACCAGATTGGGAAAAGATATTCCATGTGCACATTGATGCTTCAGCATATGCCATTGGAAGTATTATGGCTCAACCTGGAGACGGAACAATGGATTTTCCGGTTTGCTATGCGAACCGACAGTTAAACAGTGCAGAAAAGAACTACACCACCACCAAGCGGGAAGGGTTAGGAATGATTTATGCTGTAAAGAAATTTAGGCATTATTTGCTCTCAAATAAATTTGTGTTCTTCACAGATCATCAAGCCCTTTTGTATCTGGTAAATAAACCTTGCAACACAGGGAGAATTGTATGTTGGTTTATTATATTGATGAAATTTGACTTCACAGTGGTGGTCAAAAAGGGTAAAACCCATCTACGAGCGGATCATCTTTCAAGGATACACAACGGGGAAGCTCCTGAAGGAGTAGATGATGGCATACCAGATGCTTATCTTTTCAACATTGAAATGGTACCAAATGGTCTCAGGAAATTGTTAGCATTCTTTCCTTTGGAAGTAGGTTTGATAATACGGAATGCAGATCAAAACAGCAAACAATTCGACAAACAAAAAACTTCCAGTTTATAGAAGGACGGCTGTATCATCTTGGATCGAACCTAATCCTATGATTATGTATAAATCCGGAATAATTCGAGTGCTACCTTGAAGAGGCACATGTCCAGGGTTGTGCATTTCATTGTTCAATAGTGAAAACACACCAGAGACTGAAACAGTTAGGGGTTTATTGGCCAACTATGTATGCGGACACACATTCTTATGTTACCAATTGTACTATATGTAGTGCCAAAAGACCAGTGGATCATGCAACTTTGTTTCAAATAAACATAGCACCTGCATGGAGTCAATATATCATTGACTTCTTAACCACCAGGACGTTCCCTAAGAACATCACAAGAGCACGGAAAAAAGCTATAGAGATGGAAGCTCATGACTTTCAGTTAATTGGGAACCAACTCTATAAGCGGGGGAAGGACAATCAACTTAGAATCTGTGCAAGTGAAAGCGAATACCTTCTGATTCTAGAACATGCACATGGCGGAATAAGTGGAGGCCATTTTTCGGGCGATAAGACGGCAAAAATGGTCTTAACCGCCCGCCGCAGGAATTTGGTGGCCTACATTGCACATGGATGCTGAAGAGTTTGTAAAGCGTTGTGACACATGTCAACGCACCAAGGTGCCAATAAAACGAGATGAGATGCCATTATGGACAATGATGGGAGCAAGAGCATTTTCAAAATGGGGCATTGATTTTGTGGGACCTATATCACCCCCTGCATATCGCACCCATACCCAATATATCATTGTGGCTACGGACTATCTCACAAAATGGGTCGAAGCCAAGGCAACACAAAAAGCTGATGCACGCACCACTGCACAATTTTTGTATGAGAATGTTTTTGTACGTTACGGGTTACCAATAGAAATTGTCACTGATCGTGGGACACATTTTCTCAATGAAGTGATTGAATACCTGCTAGAGGAATTCATGGTCATACATAGGAAATCTGCACCATACCATCCACAGGCCAATGGGCAAGCTGAGGCCACAAATAAAACACTATGCACGGTTCTCACTAAAATAGTGTCAGAATCAAGAACAGATTGGGATCAGCAACTACACTCAACACTATGGGCATACAGAGTAGCTTACAAAACATCAATCGGAACAACACCATACAACATGTTGTTTGGCCTAAATGCTATACTACCCATAGAGTTTTTAATTCCAACTCTACGAGTAGCAAAAATCTTAGAATGGACAGGGCATGAGCTCTCTTCACGAATAGATGATCTTGAAAATCTAGATGAACTCCGCTTACGAGCTGTGGCTTCAATCTATGCTAAAAAGAGAAGACAAAAAGAGTTTTTTGACAAACATGTGCGTACCAAAGAGTTCAAAACAGGTGATTACGTACTTGTTTATACCTTGAAGCAACATGCTAAGAAACTTAAAAAGCGAGGGATGGGACTATTTGTGATTAGTGATCTATCACAAAGTGGAGCTGTCAAGCTTGCTACATTAGCAAGTGAAGAAATGCCAAACTGGATTAGTGGATGTAGATTGAAGAGATATCATCTACCACTCACACAGGAGATGCTCCAACAGATTCATCAAGGAAAACAAAGAATGAAGGAAAAACAGAGAGTACGAGAGGAAGCTCAAGCAGAAGCACAAGAACGCATTACAAAAAGAAGACTTCTGCGACAACAACAACAAAATGGACCACCATTGCGAATCAATGCCATTCGACTGACGAAGTTGGATGAAGAAACAATGGAGCCAATAATTGTGGTCAAAGTTGGCAGCAATCAAGTTGAATCAACAGCCTTGCTTGATTCTGGGGCTCAAGCAAATTTGATCTCTTACGGATTATACCAACAGCTCAAAGTCACAAGTCAACTTCATCCTACTCCTCAAGTGCTGGAAAGTAGCACATCACACCTATTGAAAACATTGGGATGGACTATATTGCATGTACAGATACATCAATATATTTACCCACACAAGCAACAAGACTTCATCGGCAGCTTACCCTAGTCTAGGAGACCAGTCTTGGATGTCCAAAGGCAGTAGGAAACCATCGAAAAAAACCCTAATTCCCAAAAACCTGCGAGAGACCACCAAATGGGAAATCGGTGAAACGGCCACCAAATGCTACCAAAATTCATGGGTAAGAGCATCTCGACATGCTCGACAAGTCTATATGACACGCATGACCAAAAAGTGACCCGAAGCGGCACTAAACTTCAGAAATGGCATCAGACACACAAAGCGTCAAATTGCACTTGCGGCCAGACCGCAAGTCCGTTTGCCACCAAACTTCACAAGCAGCCTTCCTAGACCATCAACAACCAAGTCCTATGGTGGTAGATCACCACAAATCATTGAAGGTATGTAAATGAAACCATGGGTGCTTCTAGAGCAACAAATTGCCATATGGAGCTCCGATGAAGCCAAAGTCGACAAAAACCAAATGGCAAGGATCTCCAAGGAATCAGGAAGCTATGGAGACCAACATCAAGAAATTTCATTGCCAAAAAGCGCTCCAAAAGTCAAAAAACGGCCCGAAGGCTCTGAAGTCCACACAGGGAGTTATTCTCTATCCATTTGACTTTTTTGTTGAAATTAGGCTCAAAAGGGACTTACGGGGGCCAAGGGCAAGCACTGGGAGCACCGGCAATGAAAAAATCACCAAGAGACATCCTACGCGTAGGATGTCTCAAGGGCACTTTTGGGCACAACCTCCAACATTTTTCATCATGCACATTTTCTGAATGACATTTACAAGCTATCTACCAAGTCTCATCACATTTAGACCAAATTTGACCTCATATGCATGAAAAAACTCAAAGTTAGGGCATAGAGGCAGTAATGGGCCATAGACCTACCAAATCCCATGAAACTTTCACAACACATTCACCAACACATCAACAACCAATCTGTGTGGTCAGAAGAAAAAAATATGAAAAAGACATCCTACGCGTAGGATGTCTATTTGACTTTTTTGACATGCAAGGGATGTTTTATCATTCCAGATCCAATCACCTCATCATCAGGAGCCCATATATCAAGTTTGAAGCCATTCTAATCAATTTTGACCCCCAACACCTTCAAGATACAATTTTTGAGCCCAAAAACACCACACAGAGCCTTACAAGCATCAAATCTTGTCCAAATTCAAATCCAAGAACATGGCCATGTTCCATAGGCCAAGGACAACCCACAGAACAAGTTTCATGTCATTTTGATGAAAAAGACATCCTACGTGTAGGATGTCTCCAGCATAAATTTAGCCTTCTGTGCAAAGAATGATATCATGGGAGCCAATATCATGGTGCAATAAGCCCATATACCAATTTTCAACCCATTTGGACATCAATTGCTACCTATGACGGACATTCTACTCAAATTGTGACCTAAAGCCTGAATCAGCCCAAAAATCCACTTTTTGATATCCAAATTCAAATCCAAGCATATAGCCATGTTCCATGAGCCATACGCTACCAGCATGTCAAGAATGAACCAATTCTGATGAAAAAGACATCCTACGCGTAGGATGTCTAGATGAAAATTTTTGGCCAGATTTTCACTGTGAACACATGCACAGCTTCACAAGTTCCTTTTAAGCTTTATTTTCAATTTTCAAGTAATTTGGATAAGTAAAACTCAGTTTTGCAGCTAATATGGAAAAAACGCTAATTTCGGACTACTGAGTGCAACAGGATCTATGGCAGCCTCGAAGTCACCAGCAAAGAAGAAGAGAATGACCATCAAGAATTACCTGGAAGAAGTGGAACCCTTCGTCATTCTAGAAGGAACACTAAAGCCCACCAGCACATGGATACAAGAGGATCTGTTAGAGTCCAACGACCTAAAGATCTACCAAGGAGTGTTCAAAGACACTGAAGGCAATGTTATAGAGCTACCAATGCTGCCGAGAGAATTCAATGAGTTCGTACGAAGCAAAATGGCCAGATACTTGGAGAAGATTGATCTCCACAACTACTTTGAAGCAATACCGGCAGGAGTGGACATCAAGAGAGTTTGGGAGTTTGTGACAAGCATCAAGGAGGATGGAGTGGCCAAAGTAACAGATTTACAAGGCAGACCAGAAACAGAGATAATAATCACTGAGCGGGTTGTAGAAGATGCACTAGACCTCTCCAACGAGGGCGATAGTGTAACAAAAAGAAGAGATGAGGTCAAGGTGTACAAAGAGAAAAAGGGGAATTACACCTTTGAAGACATTGCCAACCCAAGAGTGGCAATCATGAGCCAGTTATACAACCAGTACTTCCACATGTGCACGAAGAGGCCACAGAAGTACAGGATGCCGCCAGGTGTAATTGCCACGACATTCACGTGGGCAATGAAGAAAGGCACCCCAAAGATAATCAACTATGCGGCATATGTACATGACAACCTAGTGAAGATGGGTAACAAGAAGCTAACCTACATAGTGCCAGGAGAACTCATCACCAAGGTGATTTATGGGGCACTACACGCAAAAGGAAGGTGGCCTGACCCCCCCCGTCTCAGAATTATTGGTTGAGGTTAAAGGAAGACAAGGAATATGAGCCGCAAAGAGCACCAAAGGTGGCAACAAGACTGAAAAGATGGCTAGAGCCAGTCCAAGAGGAGCAGCCCGAGCAGAAGAAAGGGAAGAAGGAGTTTGCTCAAGTGCCAGCCAAAGAAACAAGGTCACAGAAAGCGGCAAGACTAGAGAGGCTAATGGAGAGTTTTCGAGCGGAGAGAGCCCTCAAGGGTGATTTAAGGGAACTCTGGAAGCCTTCTCTAGAGTCTATGTCAGGATCGTTCAGAAGAGTGCTACATCAAGAATTATATCAAGAATTTTGAGATTCTTGATGCTACATCAGAGAACATTCCACATGTCCCTTTCACAAAGGAAGAAGTACAACAAATACGGCAGAAACTGCTGGATGAGCAAGAGAGCCAGGAAAGAGAAAGAAAAAAAAAATCAGACAAGGACTTAAAGGGCAAACCTGTAGCTCTACCAGCCAACCCTAAACCCAGCCCACAGCCATCACCACCGCCCTCACCACCTCCTAGCAACCCCCCACCAGAAGATAAGGAGGATGAAGACAAAGTAGAGAAAGAGCAAGGAGAAGAGCAAGAGCAAAGGCAAGAGCCGGAGCTAAAAGAAGAGGCTAAGCCTCAAAGTGAGCAAAAAGAATTCGAAGATTCTTACTATGCATTTTTGGACCTGCTAGCTGTAGGATATACGAAGGAAGAAGCTGCCACAGTCGCATTCGACTTGGAGAGGACAGGGCCTAAAGAACAGATGCAAGGCATCAATCTAGTGGAGTTAAAGGAAATTGCTACAGACACAGTGGACCTGCACCCGCCCTCCAATGACTCGGATGTGGTGATGAAAAAGCTAACAGGATTGAGAGCACAATCCATGGCTTCAGAGAAAGAGATGACAACTCTCAAGGCCACTGAAGAAAAGATCAAAATGGAAGTAGATTCTCTGCAAGCACAAAGTCAAAGGCAAAAGGAGAGAGAAGATGATCTACAAGCAAGCTTAGCAAGAGCACTACAAAGCTGCCAGGCAATGGAGGAAGCCAATCAAGAAGCCGCAAAAAGAATGCAAGCAGCTGAAGAAGAGTGTCAGCAGCTCAGAAAGTCACTGCTAGATGCCAAGAAAGAAAGAGATAATCTGACACTACAGCTGGCAGAAGAATCGAAAGAAGTAGAAGCCATGAGGAACGCCAAGGAAAGAGCAGAGATAGATCAAGAAGCAAGCCAGGATGAGGTCTTAGATCTCAAAGACCAACTCAAGTTCAAAGATCAGACTATCCAGAGACTGCGAGCATCACATGCTAGAGTCAGAGCTACTAGCTCGACTCAAATCATGATTGAGATTCAACTCTATGAAGAGCAAATGCAAGAACTTCAGAAAGAGCTGACTCTAGAGAAAAAGCAGAGATTGATGATGGCAGAAGGCTCTATAGTCATGCAAACAAGAATGGAAGAGGGCCAAAAAGCCCTGCAAGAAGAAGTAGAAAGCATGAAGAGAAAGCTCGAGGAGGCGGAAAGAATGAACGCCAAACTTAATGACCTCCTCGTGAATATGGGCGAAGAAGCTGAAACGGAAAAGCAAAAACTCCTCATGCAAATTGAGGAGTTGAAAGGCCAACAAGGAGGAGAGGCAAAGACCATAGGGCCAGCCACCAATGAGGGCATTGACCTAGAAAATGTGGCAGATCCGGTGGACACGCCTATGCAAGAGGAAATCCTAGAAGGGTCCTCTCAAGAGCCTCAGGATCTAACACAAGAAGAGGAAGAAAAATTGCATAAAGCAATAGAGGTGGAGCTCAGAGAAAACACAAAGGAAGCCTTGGAGTGGGGAGCAGAGGGTCTTCAAATCTATGACCATTCAGAAGATCGACGCCAGCAACCTTAGGCGCGAGTGGCTTCAACCCTCTCTCCCATATCCATTGTTGAAATATGAGGCAGCTACCACAAACAAGCGGATCAGAGAAGAGCCAGCTGTACCTCTTTATAATGTAGATACCTCAAAACCAGAAGGGGTCAAGCTCATTGTGGATTCTCAGCCAAAGTGGAGGAAGGCCTGAGGCCTGGCTTACAAATTACCCACAATACCTAATCCACTTGGTAGAGGCACCTAAAAATATCAGAGACAATCTCATCTTCTGTCCTCTACCAAGGATTAGGACGTGGAAAGCGTAGGAAATTTTGCAAAGAAGCCAACCCACTTGGCTGAACTACCCCAAGCTGCTAGGCTTGAAGGCAAGTGAGAGAATAAGTGTCCAATACATGGTGAAAACCCTAACGAGTGCCATAAAGTTGTTCATTGGCTCACCTGACCTTACATGCATTATGATGAGGAAAATCTACAGAACCATCTTAGCAGTGTTCGAGACTTTCAAGCCAAGCCAGGTGACTGACGGCATCTTCTTCTTCCAGGATACATACAGATGCGTCTTCACCATAAACACTGACATTTTTGGCCCAACAATGCTGAACCTACATGCCAGATACGAATCACTGCTAAAGATGCGAGAAACAATACGATGAAGCAGCAGATCAAGGCCATGTCAGGGATGACATGAGCAAGGAGGGGGGGAGTGTTAGAAGCTCGACACACACCAGGGCATCTAACTATTTGGAGAATTATTATTTTGTAACTATTCATTCATTGAGGAAAACCTGATTTTTCACCTTGTAAATATTGGGACTTACAGAAGTTTTTAGATTGTATCCCAGTTTTGATAGTTAGATCGAGTAGATGGTTGATTTTGGAACTTTAGGGTTTGAGAATTTTAAGGTATATATACCACTTTTTGACCTTAATGAAAAAACCTTTTGTCATTTTTAAAACAAGTTTTGAAGTCTGTGAGTGAGCGTACTGTGTGCGAGAGAGAGAGAGTGTGAGCTTCATCTTGACGCTACGTGTGCTCCGGTGGTTGGAATCGAGTGCGGAGAAGTGCAGCGTGTTGCCCCCGATGAGAGCTACGCGCCGATACCTACATTGAGCGTGTACGGTCCGGTTTTGCGAGTTACTTCTACGAGCTTCATCGGGTGTTTGGGTGAGCATACCTTGTCCGATTTTGCATTGCAGCATATCCACACGTTCACATTGAGTAGAACTACACATTAGGCACTTTAGATTTCAGAAACAAAGACTTGAAGATTTCGGCCAGACATCCTACGTGTTTCTGCACCAGGTGTTTTAGGTCGGGATTTTGGTTCATAGACCTTAGGGAGAGCGGCCTATTGGTATTAGTGTTGGGGTATAAAGCCCAATGTGGTCGCCCACGTAAGTGGGCGGGCCGCCAGGTATGTACACATATTCTTTTGTTAAAACCTAATAATAACTCATTATGCTCTACACATTACAGTAGAGCGAGTTCACCATATCGTCCTGCTCTTATTCTCGCACTCTCTCTCGCGTCGAACTTCCACTCGTACTCCTTCAAGTGGTATCAGAGCTCAGATCGAGGCTCGGGGCAGCACTGCAAGAGGCTAGAGTCACCAGCTCAGATTGGAGTGAAATTCGACAGGCAAAGACACGGCCCCAAATCTTGTGGGAGAACCCGTAGGGCCTGGTGTGCTCATAATTTCATTCTGAGGTCATCTCGGTCCCCGTTCGGCTTCGACAAAGTTCTACGCAGGTCATTTTCGATTACGTGGTCTCGACTGGTGCAGATCCGACTCTGCAAATTTGGGGTTTTCAGCCTACGACTGCAGGTGCTCAGGATATCGACACTCCCAGAGTGTTGATTTGTGGCTGTCTACACATCGAAGGATGGCTCACAGTCCTTGGAGGTGTGTCACATACGACACGGGCGCATCTACACACAGACTGTAGGCGACATCCACTAGTTCATCAGGTAGCTTGTGTTTGCTGCTTGATATTCTAGATTTCATCCTGACATTGCAGGTACTTCCACATGGGATGTATTGTCAGAGATGATGTATGTCTGTTGAGGGTTTGCTGGCTGTGAGTCACGCAGCAAACAACCGCCGCAACGGTTACAGCATACATAGGGAAATTTGTGGATGTATGACTTTGTGGGAAGTCTATGTAGTGTCAGATTTACTGCAGCCTTTGTTGAGGGTCGAGTGAGGTTTTATTGAGCTGGGGGATTCTCGAATGTTGAGATCCTTTCGGTGATACAGGTCTTGGAGCGATCCCTCGAGCACCCTTAGATAGGCAGCTAGGATGTATTGACTGTGAGTTAGACAGTTGGGATTGCATCTTTGCTTTACTTCCGTTGAGGCATTATCGTAGTCTATGCTTATAGGACAGTGACAGGACAGTGAGAGACAGTACAGGTGCAGGACAGGTTTACCCGCAGCTTACAGTGTCAGAGAGACAGTGTTTTTTGAGTTGTTTTTTGGTCTGTTTTTAGTACACCAGAGCCATTTTACAAAGGAGCCTCTGCCAAAATTTCTGCAGAATCTGAAGCTTTCTTGGTTCATTTGACAGATTCAATATTGGTTCAAAGGTCAGTTTACAGGGGAAACTCTGCCGAATTTTTCCCAGAAAAGTAAACTACTGTGAAGCGTAGCTATGGCTGGATCACAGGACACTGCTCTTTACAATATCAAGAAGCTGGATGGAACCAATTTCCCATTGTTAAAGAAGCAGATTTGACACGTGTTGGTACAAAAGAAGCAGATAAAACCTATAAATCTCAAGGGGATAAAACCAGAAGATATGGACGAAGATGAATGGAGCGAAATGGATGAATTGGCACTTTCTACCATTATGCTGACTTTGGCAGAAAGCATTTACTTCAATGTAGCAGACGAGATGTCGGCTTATCAAGCATGGTTAAAGCTGAGTGATCTTTATGAGAAGCAGAGTGCAGCTTCACAGGTATACTGGCTTAAGAAGCTTGTTGACTTGAAGATGAAAGAAGGGACACCTATGTCCAATCATCTGAATGAATTCAACACAATCTATAGTCAGTTGTCAGCTCAAGGTGTCAAGTTTGATGAACCTGTTAGAGCTATGTTCCTGTTGACCACATTGCCGGAAAGTTGGGACACTTTTCGCACAGCTTTGAGTAATTCTGCACCTCCAGATGGTTTGAACATAGCAGGTGTAGAAGGAAGTCTGCTTACTGAAGAAACCAATAGAAAGACAATGGACAAAGGCAAAGGAACAGCCTTAGTTGTCAGGGGAAGGACCAAAGAAAAGTACAAAGGTGGAAAGAGGAATCAGTCTCGTAGCAAGTCCCGCAGTGCTAAAGGCAAGAGTGACATAGAATGCTACCATTGTGGCAAGAAGGGTCACATGAAAAGAGACTATAGAGAATGGAAAGCAAAAAAAGGCAAAGAGAAAGCTGAAGACCATGGTGAGAAGAACAAGTCCTCAGTGAAGATTCAAGAAATAAATGTGACAAACACTGTTGCAAAGGATGACAGTCTAGTGTCAGGAGACATCTACTTCATGAAGAATACAATGGACTCATCTCTTCTTACATCATCTGATGGAAATGCACTGAGTGACTGGATTATAGACTCAGGGGCATCACTTCATGTGTCTCCAAACAAGGAGTGGTTTACCTCTTATGTGACCACTAAACATCATGTTCGGCTAGGCAATGGGCAGACATGTGAGATCTTAGGTGTTGGAGATGTACAATTGAAGTTTCAGAATGGCTCTTCTTTCACGCTGAAGAATGTGAGACATGTTCCCGCAATTACAAAGAGCTTGATCAGCACAGGTTTACTTGATGATGCTGGCTACGTCACCACTTTTGGACAGAACATGTGGAAGATATCCAAGGGTTCTATGATAGTAGCACATGGAGTAAATTCTGGAGGACTTTACATTATTTATGTATCAAATGTCTCTAAAAATGCAATCAATGTAACCGAGCAGCCGAACGTTTCCTTGTGGCATAGCCGGTTAGGACATATGTCCAAGAAGGGAATGGAAATCTTGTCTCGTTCTGGTTATTTTCCTGGCTTTTCATTTAATGATTTTGAATTCTGTGAACATTGTCTGTATGGTAAGCAAACACAGCAGCCACATAAGTATAGAAGCAGTAGAAGAGATACACAGTTGGCACTTGTTCATAGTGATTTGTGTGGACCTATGCCTAACCTATCTCTAGGGGGAGCTTCTTACTTTATGACATTTATAGATGATTACTCGAGTAAAGTATGGGTTTACTTTATCAAGCACAAGGATGAAGCGTTTAGTGTTTTCAAAACGTTTGTGACACTTGTGGAGAATCAGAGTGGCAAGAAGCTTAAATGCTTACGCACTGACAATGGTGGAGAGTATGTTTCAAAGGCCTTTCATGACTTTTGTGAGTCAAAAGGTATAAAACGTGAACTTACTGCTCCTTACAATCCTCCTCAAAATGGTGTTGCTGAGAGGATGAATAGGACCATACAAGAGAAGGTCAGAAGTATGTTGTCTAATGCACAGCTGCCAAATGGGTTTTGGGCTAAAGCTTTATCAACATCTGTTCATCTTGTAAATAGATCTCCTAGCAAGGTTTTGCAGAAGGATTCAGTGCCAGAGATGGTATGGTCAGGAAAAATTCCCTCATACAAGCATCTCAGAGTCTTTGGCTATGAGGCATATACTCACATTCCAAAGGAATTTAGGAACAAACTTGAGCCAAAGAGTAGAAAGTGCATCTTTCTAGGCTATGGTAATTCTGGTGAGATGGGGTACAGACTTTGGGATCCCGAATCCAGAAAGTTTGTCCGCAGCAATGATGTTCACTTTAATGATCCAAATATCATTCTAAACCAGAGAGGGTTGAGGAGATTAGAAGAGTTGTCTTACAAGAAGATGGACCTGCACGTGCAAGACAAAATGTCAGGGCTCAAGAGGAGCAAGGACAGGATAGAGTGGAACCACAGGTTGTGGCTGATGAGCCTGAGCCACCTATTGTGCGTAGATCTGGACGTGTCACGCGACCTCCTCATAGGTTTGTTCCATCTATGAATTATGTCATGTTGACTGATTGCAATGAGCCTTCATGTTAGAAGGAGGCATTGCAAATGAAGGACTCCAGGAATTGGCAATTGGCCATGCAGTCAGAGATGACAGCTCTGCATAAAAACAAGACATGGAAGCTAGTTAAATTACCATAGGGCAAAAAGGCTCTACCTTGTAAATGGGTTTACAGGTATAAGATCACCGCTCATGATAGTCAGCCAAAGTACAAAGCAAGGCTTGTTGCCAAGGGCTTTAAGCAAGAACAAGGCATTGACTTTGATGAAGTCTTCTCTCCGGTGGTCAAGATGTCTACATTGAGATGCTTTCTTGCATTGGTTGCCATATTAGATTTGGTGTTGCACCAAATGGATTTCAAGACAACGTTCTTGCATGGTGATTTAGATGTGGAAATTTACATGCAGCAGTCAGAAAGGTTTGTTGAGAAAGGCAAGGAAGATTGGGTATGCCAGTTATTAAAGAGTCTTTATGGCTTAAAACAATCACCGAGGGCATGGTACCATAAATTCCACAAGTTTATGCTTTCTCAAGGCTACAAACGTAGTGAGTTCGATCACTGTCTATATACAAAGAAGGCTAAGGATGGCAGTTGGCTGATCCTTATTTTGTATGTGGATGACATGTTGATTGCTGGCAAGCACTTGGAAGAAATTTCAGCTTTGAAGTCAAAGATGGCAAAATCGTTTGACATGAAAGACATGGGTGAGGCAAGTCATATACTTGGTATGCGCATTGAGAGAGACGGATCAAAGAAGTTGATTTGGTTATCTCAAACAGAGTATATTGACAAGGTTTTGCAACGTTTCAATATGGAGAAGGGAAAGGCACTGAGTGTTCCACTGCCACCATATGTGAAACTTAGCAAACAAGATTGTCCTATGTCTGAGGAAGAACAGGCTGAAATGGATAAGATTCCATATGCGTCTGCAGTGGGTAGTTTGATGTATGCAATGATTGCTACTCGCCCAGACATTGCATTTGCAGTGGGAGTAGTAAGTCTATACATGTCAAACCCAGGCAAGAAACATTGGGAGGCAGTGAAAGGAATATTGAGATACCTGAAAGCTACAAAGAGTATGCGTATATGCTATGGGAGGCAGGAGCTAAGTGTAAAGGGTTTTACAGACTTAGATTATGCAGGTGACTTAGACAACCGAAGGTCTACGTCAGGGTATGTCTTTACATTGGCTGGTGGAGCAGTATCATGGCGTTCTAGATTACAAGATTGTGTTACTCAGTCTACTACAGAGGGTGAATATGTTGCAGCATCAGAGGCATGCAAAGAATCAATTTGGCTTAATCGACTAGTAACAGATTTGGGAATCAAAGAAGAGATGCCTGTGTTATATTGTGATAGTCAAAGTGCTATACAATTGGCTCGCAATCCAGTTTATCACTCAAAGACAAAGCATGTGGATGTGAAGTATCATTTCATCAGGGAAATGCTCGAGGATAAGCAACTTCAGCTTGTCAAAGTTCACACCACAGAAAATCTTGTTGATCTACTTACAAAAGGACTTCCCTTAGAGAGATTTGCGCATTTTTGCAAGCAGTTAGGTGTAGGGTAGTACATCACTTCTCTACATCTCTTGTATATTAGCTTGTATAGTAGCTTCTCTCACACTTAAAGTACCACATTGGACTTTAAGTGGGAGGTTGTTGGGGTATAAAGCCCAATGTGGTCGCCCACGTAAGTGGGCGGGCCGCCAGGTATGTACACATATTCTTTTGTTAAAACCTAACACGAACTCACTATGCTCTACACATTACAGTAGAGCGAGTTCACCATAACGTCGTGCTCTTCTTCTCGCACTCTCTCTTGCGTCGCACTTCCGCTCGTACTCCTTCAATTAGTAGGGTCTCCTTCAAGTTCTATGGTGTTTCGAGATTGTTTGATGGGTGTTCGACTCTAGACAGCGTTGTAGGAAGTTTCCTCTTATGCACTCTTGAAGGCTGTGACTTAGACAATTGGTAGAGACCTCTGTAGGAACTAGTTAGGAGTCAGTCGAGTGTAGGTTGACACCTTATTCTTGCTTCCACGTGCCTGCGGGTCGAGCTTCGTCCTTAGCTGACATTACATGTTAGGTGAGTTCTCGCTGTGCTGACGTCCGTCGCGGCGTATCCGTCCCAACATCCCTTCATTGTGGCTTAGCTCCTCCATAGGCGAAGAAGCTCACCTCGTAGAGTTAACCATTTGTGCTACCACGATTAGCTCAACAACCATGTGAGTGTTTCCATGCCCTAGCCGGGTAGCTCATCCCTCTGTATTGACAATTTTGTTGGTCATTGGAGCCATTGCAACGATGGAGCCCCCAACAATAAGCCAACACAGCATCCATTGATACTGGGCTAGCCATGGCAGTGAAAGTACAATGTCCAAATTGATTGGATCTCTAATATAGTCAATATTCAGCACGCAACCAAAAAACAAGTAGTTCCTTTGCAAAAAAAAAAAACGACAAGCTGTTGGTGACGGACATACAAACTAAGGGAAACCAACCCTTACCTACAATAGATAAGAAATGGCTTCCAAGGAGAATTACAAAGGAAATTACTATTGCAAAGCCAAGCAAAGAGAATAGTCCAAAAAAATTATTCAGCAACGCTACCAAACAGCAGCCACCACAAAAGTCACCAACAGCACCGAAGCAAGTTTGGGTCAAAAAGAAATTGGCTACACAAGTTAGGCCTACCGAGCATCAAGCTACCTCGACGAAGACAAATGACAAACTACGCCAACAACCCCTCAGGTATGGATGTCAAAGAAATTTTTGCACAAGGTAATCAAGAGCAAATCTGGATTCCAAAGCGTCAAAACAGAGAACTCCCTACGAGATCAACCTTTGAGAGCACACCAAGATCAAGGTTATATGATCCAAAACCAATGGTGGAACAAAATTGGGTACCCAAGCTACTACAACAAGCTCAGCAAGCTCTAAAGACCCAAACAAAAATTTGGGTACTTAAACAAAGACCAACACAAAATCCACATGCGGATTACAAATTCAAACAAGACTTCAACAACACTAGAAACACATAGCCAAAGTAACAAAGCAACCATTGTCTATCAAATAGCAAGCGGCACACTTAGAGTGATTGTTATTTCACCTCTATCTTCCTGGTACTAACTTAACAGGAAACCTTCATATCGAACGCCAATAAGCACATCGCTTATACCCTCCTCTTGCACATCATTAAGTTCTCCTATGTATTGACCGAGTATGCATATAGGGCAGCATTACATGGCTGGCATTAGCACCACTTGATAACCTATGCACAACACATAGCCTAGGATGATACACCATCGTCCGGGAGGACTCTGACTAGGAGGGGGGGAGGCATTCTCAATGTGAACCCAAGAAGAGTACTAAAAGGGCACTGCTTTCTATGATTTTGGGTTTTGATTTCATTTGGTTGCAAAAATTTGGTGAACCCAAGTATATATGCCGTTATCTAATGTGATTCAATAGAGGCATGAGGCCAAATGTCAGTAATGAGCATCTAGGTTTCTGTATATATGTAGAAATAGCAGATAAGCATTCACAGCAAGTAAAACTACACATTAGGCCTAAACACGTCTAGAATGGTGATGTGTAAATTTTTGGCATGTCTTCATACGTGATTCTTGCACCAAGTGTTTGTCGGGAGAGAATTGGGTTAGAGACTTTAGGGTAGTGTCCTTTAGGTGTGTAGAGGTCATCCCTTCAGTTTCGTGACGATTTGACGACATGAGGTCTTGTTTCAAAGAGTGTAGCCTTCATAGATACAATAGCTTGCACGCATACTGAGTGTGCTTTGAGTTGGTTCTCCTTGTTAGTGATGGTCATTAGAAGGTCGAGTAGGTGATTGACACCCATCTATTTGTTTCCATGCGCCTATGGGTCTAGCTTCGTCCTTGGTTGACATCTTGTTTGTTGGCCTAGTTCTCACTTTGCTAGCAACTGCGAGCAGCGTATCTATTCGAGAACAATGTTCTCTATGGAGTTCAAAGGTGCTGCCATAGTGGGTCTTACTTGTGATCGTATATTAGATTTATCCTCTCACTCTGAGTATCTTTCACAGTACTCTCTTTCTAAAAATCTCACAATTATCCCCCAGTCTATCACATTCAGGATGCTTCCAAGGTAGTGTATTTCTTGCTATATATTATTATGGAACTCCTTGTTGAGTAGACCTTCAAGAAACAATGACAAAACCCTCTTCTTGGTTGGAATTTCAAACTTTGGACATCTGTCAAAATTGCCTCATTCTACTTACACGATCTCCTTATTTTTGTTTAATTCTACATATATGTGCTACCATATTATGCTTGATTCCCATTTTTGAGCAAGTAAAAACAAATCATGTAGCCAATGTTGATAATTCTATAATGGATCTAGGGTCATCTCAAATCCCTCAAACTGAGTATGGAAGTCAAACATTCTTTTTTTCCTTCACACTTCCTTGAAGCTTTCTAACTAGTCATATGGATCTCCAGATCCATTGTGTTTTTTGACCCATTTTTGGAAATTGATTAGTTCAAGTCCATTTATGCTCAGCATTTTCTCTCATGGCTAGTGGTCCTCCATCTAGGCCTTCAAACTTGCTGCTTGGTAGTGGTGACTCGTTTGGCTCTTTTCTAGCTTTAGTGTGTTGAGGGTCATTGTAGCATTGGCCTAATCGCAACCCACACCCAACAAAATATCAATATTTAGATCTGCAACATGGTTAGGTCTTGGAGGCATGAGCATCATTGGATGCATTGAATTAGAGAATTCAAGGGATCCTTTTAATCATCATAGAGAGAAGCCATGGAGTGGGCTTCACCTATTTACAACTCTTAATCACATACATATTTGTCTACTTTACATTAGTGTGGCCATTCTGGTCCAACCCCTCAATTCTACTTCGCAAGCACACATACTAATTACACACTTTGTAGGAAGAGAAAGAGAAGGAAAGAAAATCCCTCACACACCATGGTCAATGGTATGGCTAGAAGAGATACTTTTGGCTAGAAAATTCAATTATCATCAAGATCATAGGTCAGGTAGCCAAAGTCTAAGACAAGTGCCTAGGGTCTCAAATCCCCATTTCAATCAATTTCCAAGAAAATCTTATTATCTACAAGGCCAATTTAATCTAGTCCATTTTGGCTTAGAATGCACTTGGAAGCTTAGCAATGTTGTCCTAATACCTATCCTATACTTAAAATGCAATTTTTGATACTTAATTATTGAGTTATGAACTGGTTAAGAAGAGGGTTAGCTACAAAAAAACACATAGAATCATCACAAAAAACTTACAATTTTGTATAGAGCTTTCACCTCTGAACACATTGAAGAAAACAACACTCCAAGCGGACAATTCACGAGGGAGAGATGGGCACGAGAAGGAAGAGGGAGAGTAGATAGCGCTTAGAGATAGAGTGTATGATTCATTATTCCAAAACTTGAAAAGGTTTATTAAAAATATTAATCTTTTATACCTTAGCCAAGGTTTTAAAAATGTCAAACTAGCTCAATTTGGGGTAGAAAGGGAAAGGAGATCACATATATGAGTAATGTTTAATTAGAAGCTAGAAGTTTTATAGCCCTGACTACTAACTTTACAATTCCATACAAATAATTAAAGTAAAAAATTTAGAAAGAATGGGTTTAATATAAAAAAATATGAAGAAAATTTAAGTTTTATTTTATATAATAGTATGCTATCCAAATAGCTAAGTTTAAAGCCAACATCTGTTCAAAGCATGGTACACCTTTCAATTCTTTTACTAATCCACATGGGTGCCAATGCATGCCAAAATTGCCACACTAGCACCAAAGACAAAAGAATCATCAGAGAAGGCCTATCAAACACTAGCACTAACAAGACTAGTGAGCTAGCTAGAGAAATCCACAAAATAATGTAAGAAACATGATCTGAGAACAGACCAGGCACGCTTATTTAAGTAGTCTACTAATATAAAGAAGTCATTAAAGGAGTATTGGGACCAATTGAAAGCCTTTGGAATGTTTTTAGAGCATTTTTCATCCCAAAAGGCATAAATCTATATACGAATATACCTCATTTTGTGGAAACTGACATTTTTTTCTTGTCCTTTGGGTCAATGGCTAGTTGGTTGTGGCCAAAGATCCATCTAGGAAGTTGTAAGCCTCCTTTCCACCCACTCTTTCTAGAACATGATCAATGATAGGAAGAGGGTAATTGTCCCGTATATTTTTTGCATTCATCTTTTTGAGATTAACACACTCTTAGATTACCGTTTTTCTTTGGTACCACCATGATTGGGGACACCCAATCAGTGCATTCAATTTCATAGATGAATTCTGTGTCTTTGATATTTTCAATCTCTTCCTTGATCTTTTTTATGAAGGTCTCACTATAAGTATAGGGCCTCTGTCTGCCTGGCTTGGCATCATCTCACATGGGTATAGTATATTGACAAATGTCAATATCTACTTCTTTGAGATCAACATGAAAAGACATCTCTATATTCTTGTAAGGCTATGTATGCAGGCTGTGATTCCTCCCATGTTTTGCTAGGTCAATGTTTTCAATGTGTTCTATCTCTTGTAAGATTTTTCCAATTCCCTAAGCTATCTCATGGGTTGTCCGATGATGATTCTTTAATCATGCATAGTGTATTTCTTGTAGTGCACTGGATCACTCATAACCTTCTATTTGTTTCATTTTGATTCCATACAGGTGATCCAAAATTCTTTTAAGGTTCATTTTAGTTCCTGATATTTGACCCTTCTTTTTGTTTTAGTCATAAAAGGTTATTTTTCTTTGTCTTGGTCAATTTTTAGAGCTCTTCATTTTGTTTTGGATTGTCATTTCGAGTTTCTCTCTTGTGTTGAGATGGGATATCTACCGGTGATTTTGTCTTTGATACAATTTTCCACATCAATCATCATCAAAGATTACATCTTGCCCTTGGTTTTAGGCAAAACTTTTTTCTTCTCGATTTACTCTCTCATTTTTTCCTATATCTCTTGTGTCATCTTCAATGTTGATGCAAAATTCGAAGAGTTTTTCCTCTCCTTGTTATAGTAGTATTTTGCTCTTATATGCTCCTTTTTTGAGTTGAAATCCTCTATTGTAAGAGTTTCCTCTTCAAGTTCATCATTAGCATCATAGTAATGATTTGAGAAAACTTATTGGCCATCTTCCCTCTCTCATGAGTCATCACTGTAGACTATAAACTATTACACATTTCTGCAATTATAAAAGAATGTCAAGAAAATATGGCAAGAAATATTGGGAAAACACTGACAGAGTCTCCCCTATAAATTGAGCAACTAACTCAAGCAAAATCTCTACCATAAACCATGTCAAATTGGCAACAAAGTGGGAGGTAACTCGATCACTAAACACTCATGAAACCCATGATCAAACTCAACAAAATCAATGCTCATATATGCATAAAACAAATCCACAATCTGCAAACTGCAAGAATATAGTCCGGACTAACATATCAATTAACATATATAACCATATACGCAAGTAGTGAGAAAACTAGCTCAAAACACATCCCACAAGAGAAACTGCCTGCAAAAATCTATGAAATTTTTGACTAGCAAAGCCTGTAGCCACACGAGCATATGAAACTCTCACTCTTGCAAGCGTGTATACAAGAACACTAAATTGTGGCCAAGCTGACAAAACCTGTCAAAGTGGGAGTCAAACTTGAACACTAAACCATTAGAGAGTAAAATTGGAGATACGCATAGAACATGGCGAGAATCTGGGAAAAATCCAACAGGTTTCCCTTGAAAACTGAGTGCAAACTCCAAACGAGTCTCCCCAATATTGCATAAACAATAGATAGACACATAGTGTCTCAGTAAACAGATCCACAAATGGTATACATGCACTGCCAAAACCCTGGCAAACTAGCTCACTCCTGAATGAGTGGCTCTATGGACCTATAACTATCCAAAAAATGTTGCAACCCTGTGAACCTACTACCTACAAGTTATAGCTAGCTCAAGTTGTATATGCATATACATACATAGCATAGGTTGCACAAAACCGTACTGAAAACACTCTCTGGAATGCCCCACATACTCATACATAGTCTACGCTGCAAGAAAGAGCAAATTGTGAGCAAAATGTCTGGAAACATGTACACTATCTCTTCAATTAGAAAACATGTCAATCAAAAACCAAGCGCAAAGCACAATCAACCAGCTTTCTATGGTCAAAATTGTCGTTTGAGAGCCACACTCACGGGAAAAATTTCTCCAGATCGTCAAAGCTGCTATGCGTTAGTATGTGTTTCCAAAGCTGGAAATTAGGGGTCGTTAAAGCCAAACTGTTGTCAACGGGGGTTGCCTAGGAGACGTTAGGGAGCCGAGCGACTCTGGATGGGGGCTAGAGGAGAGCCAATTCCGTTCTCGCTCATTTATCTCCTACTATGTTGAGGTCAAAAAAGCCGGGGTGTTGAGGGATGTCTGTCAGAGAAAATTTGCTCTAGAATAGGGCGTGAGAGGGGAGTTGTTGCTAAGCGAAGCTACACCGAAGGAGAGCTCAACTGGTCTCTCTCGCTCTTGCTATATTGAAGCCAAGAAAAGAAGGTCGATGTCACATTTTTCCATCGAATAGAAGCACTCGTCAAGGTGGTAGCTATTGATGTCAAGTCGTCGATGCCGAGAAGAACGTCGAAGCCATCAAATCAGTTTCAAAATCAATATAAATCCAAATTTGAGAGTCAATGTCATAGCCCCTTCAAAATCACCGAGAAGAAGTCATCCGAGAGAAATTCTCTCAATCAAGATGCCGTAGCTCTTCAATGTCAAGAGCTAATGCGAGATTGCTGAGAACGAGGTGTCATCAAAATTGTAGCTGTCGGTGTTGTGATGTAGCCACCAAAGAAATTCCTAAAGTTCTCTCTCTCTCTCTCTCTCTCTCTCTCTCTCTCTCTCTCTCTCTCTCTCTCTCTCTCTCTCTCTCTCTCTCTCTCTCTCTCTCTCTCTCTCTCTCTCTCTCTCTCTCTCTCTCTGCTCTCATGCTGAGGATGAGCTTCCAAAGCTTTGCAATCACCGAAGTCGACGCTTTTTTGCTATTCTCTCGCTAAAGAGTGTGTGTACACACTCTAAGAGATAAATTTTAAAAAAAATCCTTGTCTTCTCTGTTGATTCCTGCTCCATGTTGTGTGTGTGTGTGTGTGTGTGTAGCTGTTTTACCATAAATAATAAGACATAATTGAACTTTTTACATTCAAAAAACAGCTGGCTTGAGAGAGAAGAATGATAAACAAAAATAACTTAGTCTCAAATCATCTTTGTACAATGTTTATATGAATGAAGTTTCATTCCAGTATACAGATATCAGAAGTACTTCCCTTGTCAAAAATTGTCTGTGTAATCATGTAATAACTACAGCTTAAATCCAAAAAGAACCTCCAAAGATAAGATAGAGTCCTTACTTGCATCCATCCAAACAAGACAAGAGATATATTAGCCTTGAATGTGTTTTACAAGTATCAAACAGACTATACTAGTTGTTATCCATGTCCATCTTTAACAGGCTTATTAACAAACTTCAAGCCTTGGTCCAAAGTATTTTCATTATCATCTAAAGTGTAAGATAAAAAAGTTCATGCTACCTTTAGAACTAGCTCCATTGATGAAGCTTTATATCCACTTTGCTAAAAAGCCATGATATATTTTTTGGGAAAAATTCATCAAGTTTATTAGTAAAATTTTAACCCTAATTAGGGTTCTATGTCCTTCTCCTTCCTCCAGTGTTACTTACCTTCATTGTCCAATGAGTAAGCCTAAAAATCTTTAGATATAAGTCCGATGTCAAGCTCAGACCAAGTGTAAACGTTAGTCAGTATGCCAAAAGCCAATCGGCTAACCCTTAATTCATGTATATTATTGCACCACAGTAAGTAGTAGCGATTTTTCTATATAGATTTACCTAACCCATATAATGCATTATACGTGTTTTAAACAGCAAGGAATGTTATACCTCAGAAGTGCCATATTTTTCCACGGGCCACCACACAGTAGTTTTAATTACATCAGGCAGTACGGCTGATTATGCCCCCCAATTTTCTTTTTGCCATTATCAACAATTAAAAACACCCTAAATATCGTGTACCTGCAATTAATTAATGACCAGTTTCGAAAAAAAACCGCAGTAATTGTATCATATTTAATGTTCCCAACAGAAACCACCTTTACCATGTAATGCCAATCAAAGCCGACCACTGTAATGGTCCTTACCAAGCTGAGGAATATAGCATACCAAACAGAGGTTCAATTACTTATATCATGCCTTACTAAGTACAACCTTTCCGACTTTTTAAGTTTATTGACTTATTGTGTATGAAGCAAACCATATCTAGTTAAATAATGACCAGTTTTGAAAAACATCCGTAGTAGTACCATAGTAATGCTCCCAAAAGAAACCATATTTATCATGTATTGCCAGTCCAAAGCCGACCTCTATAGTGTCTCTTACCATACAATAGAATGAGGAACAGAGACCACCAAACAGATGTCTAATCTTACACCATGCTATGCGAAGTAAAGTCATCCCGACTATTTTTTCCTTTAAATAATGACTAGTTTCGAGGAAACCTCTAATAGTACCATAGTAATGCTCCAAAAGAAACCATTTTTACCATGTAATGCCAGTTAACCAGCAGACCACTATAGTGGTTCTTATCATGTTGTAGAATGAGGAATAGAGCCCACCAATCAGAGACCCAATCACCTAGATCATGTCATGCTAAGTATAGTCATTCCAATTATTTAAGTACACCATTTGTTAAGTACAAGCATTTTTATGAAACAATGCTTTATCATTTAATCAAAAAAATAGCAGTAACGAGATTTATTGATGTTTAAGCTTAGTGACCAACCTGCGTTGGCTGAGTTATAAACTCCATGCTTGGTGCAACAGAGATGAAAAAAAAACACACAATCCTCACTCTTAATGCAAGTAAAACAGACGCAAAGCTAAGTGATGGGCAGAATGCACCTTCACCTCTTTAAATAGAAGAAGGAGAGCCTCCTTCACTCATGGCTCATTGTATGTAGCTCCCCCTAGGGAAGTGTGGAAGCATAGCCACCCACAATGCATAGTAGGTTAAACCCAAGCACCTCACGGTAGTAAAAGTTTGTAATAAGTGGTTTTTATCACACTTTGTAACCATCACACCATATTAAGGGTCCTGTCCCATGTACCAAGAGTACAAGGTCCTTAAAATAGAACATGGAGTATTGACCAACAAAATATTCCATTGTTTGCAGCTTGAAAAAGCCTACAAGCAAGTGGTTAAATGTGTGTGTGTGTGTGTGTGTTCCAAAAAGTGTGAACTACAAAATTATACCAGCAGGTGGTGAAATGTGTGTGTGTGTGTGTGTGCACGTGTGGATGTGTGTGGATACATGCATGCGTGATGCGGATGCTGTGTGGTGTGTGCATGCAAGAAGGGGAGAGGGAGAGACTAGATGTTGTGTGGGTGGAGTAGAGATCCTAATGAGCTACACCTTATTGTTGTATATATGTACACATAATAAGGTGATAGTGGACGGGAGCCCATAGCTTGGGTAGTTGGCAAGGCACAGACACATTTACCCCAACATTGGTGTGGACTCGTTGACACAAATGTCCACAATAGCCAATATTTGAATCTATTCAAATGGCTCAAATGAATTTTTAAGAAAAGGTTCAGGTATGTAATCTATATCATTATTTATCTATGCCATTTTTATTTGCGCTAATGTTTACATCATTTAATTCCAAAAAAAAATCAGACAACATCTCCTTTGTAATTTGAATCAGTTTTAAAAAGTCCAATCCAATGACATCTCATCTGAGACCCTCACGTGAGGATAAAGGCTCTTTTAAAAAACATTGGAGTATGTTCAAAGTAAAACACTAACACTAATTTGAAAAGTTATGCATCTATTTAGCAAAGAGAAAAGTGTTGAAAATCAGTTCTCATTACTAAATTTACTAAAGTGAATATGCTCAGCTATAGCCATACAGCTATAGTCATACACCTACCACCATAAATGTAAAAAAGGCTAGCATCAACTGCAAAAAACCATGTAGTAACAAGAAGTTTGAACCATGTTGTAACCTTTTGTTGAAGATCTTTCATTAACGGAATGACTAACGTAGTTAGCAATCCAAGCGACAGATACCAGTGCCAATGGATCCCCGACTCAGGTCTATCAAAACCATGTTGTGAGGCGGATGTTTAAATTGTTATGTACAATCAGCATACAAAGCCTGCAATAATTATTAAAACCAAAGAGAGATAGCATTATAGGACCCGAAAAGTGTATCAAAAAGTGCATTAGAAAGTACAAATACACAAACTTTATAAATATCCTGTACCATTTTTGGCTTAGAGGGAATACACACCAGTAATAGGAATATGCCACCTATGACTAAATATAGATCCAAATGAGTAAAAAAACCTTTTCCTTAACTTTCCACTGAGACTTCTCATATCCTTCTATGAATGAATGTAGATCCAAAAGAGTAATTAAAAAAACCATTTTCATTAACTTTCAATTGAGCACGAATTATGCCAACAATTTTCTTGTGCATCTGGCCGTTTTTCCAAAACTAACAGTAGAACATCATCCAAATGGATTATAGGACCCAAAAAGTGCATCAAAAAACCAATTTCAATGTTATACAAATCCACAAACCCTAAAGTCTGGTAGAGTCACCACAATATTTAATACCATTGCATGGAATCTATGCTATGAACTATTTATAGGTAGGTAGTCCGGTAAATGCAATCAGATAAAGGTCAAAGTTCCTTAAATGTTGACACAAATATTTCGAGAATACATACATGTATTCTTAACAATGAAGATAGACTGATTTTTAAAGAATCCAAAAAATTTAGAGTAGGTGCATAAGCACCTATCTGTATGTCGTTCCACATGTAATGATCTTGCTACGATCTTCAATGTATGATTTCATATATGCAACAAATTCCCTTATCTTTATTCAGCATAGAAAGTACAAAAATTATCTTTAAAAAATTGTTATTTACCAGGAAACCAGAATGTATTGTAGCTTCTAAGTCATGTTCTTCATACTGAGTAGGTGCAAGGGCACCTACTTCTTACCTATTCAGAATGTCCATGAAAAAGTGAGCCATAAGATCCAAGTATGTTCTGCAGGCCTTATAATAAAGATAACTATCAAAAATCTAAAAAACCAAATTCTGAGGAGGTGCACAAGCACCTACCTATATGTTGATAAGACTCCGACAACAATTGATCTTGAGCCGAGGTATTGTTTTGTGCTTTCATCAAATGCTTGCTTGGAGGTTTTGAGATAATCGGATGAAGACAATAGTTTCCAGACAACAAGAGTGATATTTGACTGGGCCACCAAAAATACGATTGCATTTGTGTGTAGAGTGCTTGTATAGTGCTCCCAAACCTTCTCAATAGGTCCTCTCTAAGTGTGTGTGTGTGTGTGTGTGTGTGTGTGTGTGTGTGTGTGTGTGTGTGTGTGTGTGTGTGTGTGTGTGTGTGTGTGTGTGTGTGTGTGTGTGTGTGTGTGTGTGTGTGTGTGTGTGTGTGTGTGTGTGTGTGTGTGTTGAACGATATCATGTACCAGCCTTGATCCAGTTAAGGTGATCAGAAAGAAAAGTCTCTAAAGGTCCTGAGACTAGGTAAGCAAGAGAGCAAGAAAATGCATCCACGCCAGTGGAGCCATGCAAGAACGCACATATGCATAAGTGTATGAATAGGGTAGACACAGAAAAATGGCACCGAATGTGCATGTGCCAGTGATAAAGGTAGCCACATGTAATTAATCTCATAGGTGGGTTGAGCCTAATAAACTACATTAAAAAAGGGATCTCCATCGAATGTTTTCACAGGGAACAAGTGGGGTGGGCTATCAAATGTGAACTCCACGGGAAGTAAGGCAGGGAAGTATGTAAGGTGTAGTAGGACAAAGTTAGTACAGCATTGTCCACAACCATGTAATACAGAGATTATGAAGAGGGAACGGGAAATTAACGGTCAGTTATATACATCCACATTTAGCAAAGGCCACTCTAGATAATGAGTCGAGGTATGTTGGAGACATGAACCCACGTGCAAAAATGCACTTGGTCTAAAGGTAAGTCTCAGTAAGTGAATTTTATGAGCTTGTAAGGGAAGTAAAACAAGTTGTGAGTATGTCTAAGATAATACGGTACTAGTTTTTGATAATACGGTACTAGTTTTTGATAATGCAGATGTGTGTGTGTGTGTGTATAGATGCATGCATGCGCGACGCAGATGTTGTGCAGTGGGTGCATGCAAGAAGGGGAGAGGGAGAGAGTAGACGTTGTCGAAGCCAGGTCGAGGACCACATTTCATACATGCATGATTGCCCGAGTAACTCAAGCCTGAAAATCATAAAATTAAAATATAAAATCATTGGCATAGCCAAAAATAACATGTATGTGTGGGTTTCAAAGGCACTTACCTGAACACTCATTCAATCCTGTGAATCATGGCCAATCATGCATAGTCCACATGAGAATTCCTTGCACATGTTCATTTTATCATACGATTGGTTGGGACATATCAACCACATCAATCCCTATCCACAATATTTGAAGCTCTTCTATAAGTGGTGCCAGATAGATGTCCATGGTATTTTCTTTGTACTTTCCTGGAGGATGCTCTTCTTGACAGCTAGCCATTAATGAGCTAGTCCTTATTGTTGTATATATGTACACATAATATGGTGAATAGTGGATAGACGCCTTTATCCCAATAGTGGTGTGGACTCGTTGACACAAATGTCCACAATAGCCAATATTTGAATCTATTCAAATGGCTCAAATGAATTTTTAAGAAAAGGTTTAGGTATAATCTATATCATTCACTTTTAGGTCCAAGGTACAATCCTCTTGCTTCAAACTACTATTTTGAAAAGCCCCACATATATCCAAATAGGAGTACTTAGATTTGTTCGACCATGATGGTCAGTTATCTTCAACTCGTGTTTTTGAATCAAATTCTTGGATAGGTGTTTTTAGGACATCCTTCTAAAAGTGATCCTTTAGATTTACAATTGTAATTGATCCTACTTGTTTTAGACATAGGTAGTTGTTTCCCCAGTCTGAATAAATTACATTTGTCTCATGAAAGGTTGTCCCAAAATAATCTCATAGTTAAGTTTCTTTCTGAAATTTAGAATGGCAAAAGTGTGTTAATAGTTGAATTCACACGAGCTGGCTTCACATTTTCTAGTAGTCCCATTGGTTGCTCAATGCGACCATTTATCAAATGAAGTTTCATTTTTGTTTGCTTGATTTTGTTGTTCTACCCTAGGATTCCCATACTGCTTTGGTGGCTATGGCAATGCATGTCGCACTGTTTAGTACAACCATGGTTTTTACATTGTTATACTCTACAAAAAGAGTTCTAGTTGCTTTGTTTTCCTCACCACAGTGATCTTCTACTTTGTTCATAGGAAAAAACTTGCCAAGTTTTCTTTGAGATTCATTGAATCGCAACTCTTTGGCTTTTTCCTTCATTATTCCTATGATCTCCACTTTTTCTAAAGTGTTTTTCAAATCTTTCTAGGGATGTGGTTTAATCTTCAATAACTCTCCCAATGTTACGGTGCACTAAATGGGTGTTGACATGATCGATTAAAGGGTCTCCACATCTAAAGTCTGCTTTTCTTGTTTAATTTTGTGGTCTTACATACCAAGAATTTCTCTTCGAGTATGAGGGTAGGGTTTTGAGAGGTTGGGATTTAGAAAATCTTGATTGTTTTGATTCTCAATTTCCATATAGATATTGTCCATCCAACTCCATGGGTGGATGGTCTAACCATACTTCCTCAATTGAAGCTAATTTTAAATTCAGGCTTCCATTGTTCACCTCCCTTAGTTCTTTCCCATAGGTGATCATGCCAATTTTCCTCCACTAAGGGCATTCTCTTTAGCCCATCTCCATTGTATGGTGCTATGATTTTAGGTTCTTCATTTCAACTAAAGAATTTTCCAATTTTTTAGTGTCCTTTTTCTCCATTGATACTAGTTGTGCTAGATTCCCAATTATTTTTAGTTTTGGCTTGTGTGCTTTGAGCATTATTTGCATGATTCTCACTAAGTTCTAGTAGGCTTCTAGCTTTGCTGCTTCCATATTAGGAGTTGACGATTTTTCCACTTGGTTTCCATTGTTTGATCCACTTTTACACCTTCTCATAAGGCTTTCAAGGCTGCATTGAGGGTTCATATATTTTATCCAACATTAGTGACCCTCCTGATTTTGGTTTTGGTTCCTTGAACTTTGTCAACAAAACCGACTTTATTCTTTCCTTGAACAACCTTTTAAGTTTTTTTTTGTCGTTCTTGTTTTCAAAGCTCATATCAAATTTTTCTTCCTTTTTTGGAATTCATAGAGTATTTTTTTCTACTTTCAATCTCACTAGTACTATTTTGTTTGTTCTTTTTGGCATGTGTCCTCCTCATGACTTTGACTAGAATCATATGCCACTGTCAAAGGAGCTAGTTGGCATGAACTTTACTATATCTATTGCCATTTTTTCTTTTTTTGTTTGGATCCTAGGACAATCCTTAGGATAAGTTTTCCCTTCTCTACCACATTGCATGCAATAAGCCTCAATTGGATTAGCATTTCTATCAAGTTCTATAAAATCATTTTTTCAATGATCATCTGATCCACAATTATGGTAGTTTTTCATTCTTAGTTTAGGCATTTGGTTCATCATGGGTGCTCTAGCCCCTTGGTTTGCAATGAAATATTTAGGTGTTGCTTCTAGATGTGTCTGGTAAATTAGTTCCACTATGGTAATTTGCGGTTGATTACACCATTCCTCCTCTTCTACCACATTCAATGAACTAGCTTCATTATAGGGCATAACTAGTACTATGGAATTCTTCTCCATTAGTTCTTTAGGATGCACATACTTGGCTGGTGCTACATTGTTTCTTAGCAGTGGTGGTTATTGACCTAGCACAGGTTGTGGTCTCTCCATAGCCATGGATGGCTTTTGTGTTTGTCCCATGTAAGGTGGTTACATAACATATGTTGTCATTGTGGTCTCATAGGTACATTTTAGACATTCTTGTCATACTTTGGTCTGTAATAGCTCTTATTAGTCTCATGGTTGTTCATTTTTCCCTGATAGCACACCATTTAGGTAGCCTTGTTGGTCCCATGGATTCCCCTTGTGGTGAACCTTGACTTGGCCCTCTCGTTGGCATCCTTTGCATGTTTCTTATTATGTTGTACATTTGTTTGAGAATGTTATCTATGGAATTCAAAGGTGTTTCCAGAGTGGATCCTACTTGTGGTGGCATATTGGATGTAGCTCTCTCACTCTGAGTATCTTTCACAGTGCTCTCTTTGCTAAAAATCTCATGGTTATCCCCCATATCTATCACATCTAAGATTCTTCCAGGGTAGTGTTTTCTTGCTGTAAAGTATACCATGAAGCTCCTTGTTGAGTATACCTTCGAGGAACAATTATACAAGCCTCTTCTTTGTTGGAATTTCTAAGACTAGATATTTGTCAATATATTGTCTGATTCTACTCACATAGTCTCTCATAGACTCTCCTTGTTTTTGTTTAATGCTATAGATCTATGCTACCATATTATGCTCAATTTCCATTTTTGAGCAAGAAAAAAAAAATCATTTATCCAATGTTGATAAGTTTGTAATCAATGTAGGAGGTATGTTTTAAAACCAAGTCAAAGTCTTACATTCTGGAGTCATCCCAAATCCCTCAAACTAAGTATGGAAGTAAAAAATTGTTTCCACTCTCAGCACACTCACCTAAAGCTTATTAAGTAGTCATATGGATCCCCAAATCCACTGTATTTTTGACCCATTTATAAAAATTAACCGGTCTAACTCTTTGGTTATGTTCAACACCTACTTTCTTGACTTATGGTTCTCCACCTAAGCCTTCAAGCCACTTGCTTTGTAGTGGTGACTCGTTTGCTCCTTTTTTGGCTCTAGTGTCACCCAATTTTCCTATGTTAGCAATGGTTTTTTTGTCCGTCTCACCCAATTCTCATCATTGAGGTGAGTTACTTGGGATGCACTACTCTGTTGATTGGCCATATTAACAAAGGATCTATCCATTGGTTCAAATTTTGGATGCATTTTAGGTTGCATTCCCATAATGATGTCCTTGTTTAAATAGCCCTGATATTTGGTATGTTCAACCTCTCTTGGGGTCATCACAACAAAGTGATTGTTAAAACAATCCTTAAAGATGTATGTAGAAAAGTCTGTTGCACCCTTCTCTCTAATATTGAAAAAATATATGATCTTCAAGCCCTAATTTTGCATGAGTTGTCCATATCAAATTTGTCACATTATTTTTCACCCAACAATAGATTCCTAGTCTCAAGGTATCAGTTGGTATACGCTTTAGGGGTTTGACGTCAATCTGATCTTGCCCTTCTAACTTCAACATAGGTGGTCTTTCTTTGATGGTCATATCTCAAATTAGTGTGTCAACTTCTAGTCCCCACTTGTCCATAGTGTTAGGATTTACAATAAGTATTGTACTCCATTTTGGTCCATCAAAAAGGTTTCCATCTTGTTAGCCCTAATTTCCTACTCAGATTCAATAGTATGGTCATCGATACTAATCACATATTTCTCATTAGGATCCATATAAATACGTATCCCATACTTATTAGTCTTGTAAAAGGTCAATGTATGCTTAATCTTTAGCAAGGTCCCAACACCCAAATGAGTGAAAAAGGAAGACATCTCTGAAGTAAGTGTTTGGAACTTCTGCAACTATATTCACTAAAGGTTTCTCTTGGTTAACACTCTCTTCAATAAATACTCTACTCTTGGTTTCTTGGTTAAAACCCTGATTTGCTAGTAATGGTCTGATCTAAGGTACATAAAGGCCAACAGTGCTTAATGAGATCAAATATTTGGTCCTTAGATTCAATACTAGCCTGATTTAGTTGTCGCAATTCCAAACTGGTTCTTAGCTCAACCTTGATCTTGACCAGTCCTACATAGTGACCCAACAGTCTCCAAGTCAGTTTATTAGTTGCAAGTATTTACAATGACTCCTAGTTAGAAATTTTAGTCTCAATTTTGTAAAAATAGCCAAAAGACCAAATTACAACCTTCAAAAGCTCAATTTCTGGTAGCAAATAGTGTTCCAATGACTCCAAGTTTCTCAAGCTAACTATGTGTTAGGTGCTAACTATGTGCTAGGTGCTCTACTTTTGGCAACCAAAAATGTTCAAAAATGACCTCTCTGGCTGTCTAATAGAAGATAATAAGCGTAATTTATTGTGTTTTTTTGATGATCTACATTGGTTAAGGGTGTGTTCAAAGAGCACTTAATGAGTTGTTAAAATTTTGGGCAAGTTTGGCATAATTTCTGAGTAGTTTTAGTGTTTGGCAGATTCTTCAAATGAACTAATAAGTAAAACTTTTCCAAATCACTTGACAGTTTTACAGATGCACTCTATTACTACCATGTATCAAATCCCTTCAAGAAAATTTCCAACACTTGTATTTTTAGAGCAAGAGACAATAAGAGTGCTTGTTATCTCTCAGCTTGAAATGAAGTATTTTTTCTACACTTTGGACTTACACTAGATGTACACTCTATGATCAAGTTACTTTGCAAATTTCATGAGATTTGGATCAATTTTTAACTTTTAGTCCTGTTTTTGTATCTGCTACTAAACTTTAGAGTACATTGTATGTGCTATTAGACATAGAGAAAACTATATGTATTATTGGACTTTAGAGAAAACTATATTTGTTGCCTTTAGAGAAAATTGTATCTACTATAGGTGGACTTCAGAGAAAAGTAGGTCCAATGGCACTTTACAAATCCAAATGACGTGAAACTTAAATTAGTGGCTCAATGCACTATGTTCTAGCATATGGGATGCCCAAAGGATGAAATTTTTGCATTTCCAGGTCCTAAGATAATAAGCACGCTTATTATCTTAGGGTCAAGATTTGTAAATTTTCCAACTTTTGGTGACTCTCACAGATAGTACAAAGTGTTTTAAGACGTGTCAAGAGGTTTCATCCAATTTGGAGTAGTTTTGGTATACTTACCTTTGCTTACCTATTGATCAAAGGTGGAAGTAGATATGGCTCAAAATTTAGAAACAAATGAGATCAAAACTCCTAAAACCTTCACAAAAGTGTCTACACTTCACCTTGACAAGATACTCCTAAGATTAAAGTCCAATTCCAAGCCTTGAATAGAAATGTAATTATTATCTAGAAGCTTGGAATTGCATTTTTTTGAAATTTTTAGGTTATTTAGGTCTCATATAATGGATTACAATCACTTTTTCCCCCAAAAAATCAAATTTATGTTTCAGGTTATTTAGGTCTCATACATGGATTGCAAGCAATTTTTACTTGTATTACTCACACAAGAGATAATAGTCTCTTTTTTAGACTTTGAAAATTTTCTTTGAAGCTGTTTTCGGCTTATTGTAGTGTTTTCACACCTATCCCAAGGCCAACTTTTGACCTAAAATGTTGTTTGATGGATTTTCAAGCTCACCTTATGAGTTTGAAACTTTAAAACTCTGAAATTTCATGGAAAACAATTCAAAGGGTGAGATAGATTACAAATCCATCAAGATGTCTACTTAACCTACTCCTAGTCCTTTTTTATCTAATACTCTTCTTTCCTAGAACTTCCATCCTTGACTAACAAGAGAAAATACAAGAGAGTGAGACTCGGAATTTATGGAAAATTTTCTACGAAATTTTAGGAGAGTCTCCTCTATTCAAAGATCAAAATCTCAAACAGAAACTCGGCAAAATGACTGCAATGTCAATGCAAAAGAGTGTGGTAAGAAAACAAGAGGACTCGTGGGAAAAATTTGGTAGTCTTCTCTGTACAGAGATCAAAATCTTAAGCAAAACTGAGCCAAAGAAATAGTGCATAAACCAACAAGAGTAATGATTGAGCATAAAATGGCATATACTACTCAAAAAAACTATCGAGTGACTGTTAACTTGGCACCACAACACTTATACCCATCTATATGTATCCTATTGCGAGGTCACAAATGAGGATCTCTAGCAACCTAATCCACCTTACACCCGGTAACCCAATCCCAATGCTAGGCTTTAAAAAACCTCACCAAACAACCCTCACAAAGGTTATGCAAACACAACTAGACACGGTCTTAGAAAGGGCTCTTCTAGCCCAAGTCTTAGAAACTATTGGTACTGCCAACATAAGCCAAAATCAACTCCACAACAACCTACAATGGTAGTATCTGCAACACAACGTAATCCAAAATGTGAAAACTCTCACTATAAAACCACAAGAGACGTGCTCAAGCATGCACCAACAAGTATGCGATCAAAAGCACAAAATCCGTTCCTTGGGGGGAGTAAGATGCTGTCAACAAAGAACAAGCACTCTCAAGTGCTATTCACATATAAATCATATGTATCCAAAATTCCCAATGGAACTATAATACCTGTCACTACCAAAGATGCGCGCAAATTTGGTATGCCAAGAGAACCTATGAAAGAAGCTCCACATGTAGTTTCAATGTCCGCAACTTTGTCTTGGCTAGAAATGGGTATCCACTGTCGGCCAAAACTACCCACTTCTTCTTTACCCAAATCTACCAAAAACCTCAAATCTCATGCTCAATACAAGCTAAAATTTCATCTTCGGCTCAGAATTTATGCACCCAACTTTGAGCACCTATCATGCTTTCAAAAGTGCATCAAACGTGCACACTGTGCAAAAAAAAAAAAATCTGAAATTTTTTGCATACAGTCAGTCTAACCTAAATATCAGCAAAATGGTGAAGAATCTACAAAAAAATTCTTCTTCAAAGTTGTAGATCACTTAAAAAATGGAGGGGCATGGCAGGAAAATTTTTCAACTCTACAATCTACAAGGAGAAAAAAGAATTTGTAAATAGTGTTGATGCGCACATATTTTTAAGGCAGCACCTTCACCTACACACTTCATATTCTCTTCTGAGCTTCCACAAGAGTATACATAACTCTCAGATGAGCTGACAAGATCCTAATGCATTCTCACAAAGCTTTCCAGAATTCTTTATCTCTCCACCATCGATAGTAGCAAGCAAGTTATCGTCATGAAGCCCTCAATGCCACCATGCTCCCTGCGGCGACTACCAAGCCGTAGCTCTAATATCACTTGAAGAATGCACAAATATGATGTGTATGCGCATACGCACGCGCACACACACAGAGCACGATGTGGGTGGAGCTCTTTGTGAGGATTCAAAGTTTCTTCACCTATCATTATTCTTCTATAAGATCAAAAGAATAGATAATATTAGTACAATCAATATGATGGTTGTCCGTCTAGTTGGTTTGAACCCTAATATTCACCTCCTGCACCCATAGAACCTATTGCCACAGAGATTTCTATCACAAAACCTTTGCCTGTAATCCCTCTATGGATATAGCGTTTTGTACACACTTGATTTCCATCACGAAGCTCAATTAGAAAGTTCTTCTTTTCCATGCTATCAATTATACAGAGTTTAGAGAAGGGAAAGTGTAGTACTTTTGCCTCCAAAATAATGCAAGCAATATTAGAAGAATAGCAACAAGGCATAGAAGAGATGACACAAAGTTTGACAAAACATTTGTAAATATTAATTTCTTATCAAGAAATTGGAAAATATGCTTTCAAGGATAGTAAAAAGAACTACTGCAGAATTGAGGAGCAACAGTGTTCATGAAGGCAGCAAAACTCCCCATCGACATGGCCATTATGAAACAAGTTGTGTACACATTCAATGTATATATAGCGATAATCACAATAAATGAAAGAAATATTTTGTTAACTACTGCAATGATATCACACATCCTCTCAATTGAAATACCACAAGTCATGGCATATTGCTTAGATTGTGGACGAAAAGGTGGACATTTTTCTGAAGATTTTTCAAGAAATCCAAACAACAGAGACACATCAACTGCCAACCAACAAGGTACATAGCAAATTGGAAATACAAATCTCGATGTAAGTGCATTTGACTCATCACTTTTAATGCAATTAGATGATTCTGCATTACCATTAGAAGCACCAGTAAAAGCACTGCAAGTTCAAATAAGCATAAAGATGCATAGGCACCTGAACAGCTTAAAATTGACTCTCTGTTAGGTTTGCAAATGATTCTGCATCCACAGCCATAAGTGTGCAATCATTCACGAGTCTAAGGGACACATCAAACAGAATGATGCTAGCTTTGTGTGGTAAACATAGTTCATATGCACACTATGTAGACCAAAAAGGAAAATTGTACACAAATGAACAACCAGTGTTTGAATGGCCCACATACCAGATCATAGAAGTACGTCCAGTGATGATAGATAAAAAAGGATGGTTCATTTCAGAGGAAAGAATCTATTATAGCCCATCCTCTCTAGAGCTAAAGGATATTACACGAGTGACCCCAGAAATCTCTTCAGAGCCAAACTTTCCTCCGTCAAAAATCAAACTTCGATCTTGTGACCAAAAAAACATATACTTTGACCAAAACAGTCCTAGATATAGACGAGAGTTTAGCATCTATGATGCCTTGGGTCTTGAAACCACAGAAGCTCATATCATCGGAGACCATGGGATAGACAATATCAGGGCAAAGATAATGCTATCTACAACTTAACTTGGGGAATAATTTGTCATGTTTCACGAAGATACATAGGAAACTATGTAGAAGGTTTGTAGTTACTAAATGTCAACAGTGCTACCCAAAGTGTACCTTCATAGTCCCAAAAGGTGAGACTGAACCAAGGCCAAATAATTTTGAACTCATACAAGGAAGCAGGTTATAGTGATCACCCTAGGAAGGGGGGAACTACATATTCATCAAGCTCAGGTCATGTACCAGGAAATGCTACAGTAATTAGAAGCCCTAGAGCCTCTAGCCAACAGACCCCTTCAAGGCAGAAACCTTTGAAAGATCATATGGTTGCTGGAAGTTTCCAATTGACCCAATTCCATCAGAATCTACAGGTAAATGCTTCTATGAAGATCATCAAGGACAAAAGTTTCAACTGATTTCCACAAGTCAAAGTCAAAATCCGACAAATCCAATAGTGTTCGAACAGTTACATGTGATCAAGCTCACATATGCATATCGAGATGCACATGGTAATGAATATCAACAAGATCATGATCTTGTACAAACCTCTACAAATGGCCCGATTGACTATCTGAAGATAATGCAAAGCCTCAAGTTGCCAGAACAGGTCACAAAAAAGTCAAAGTCAATGGGACTAAAGTTCAGAAAGCTACACAAAGGTCACCACCAAAATCTCCTCTGAAGAGACAGATTCTGCCAGAGAGTACAATGGATCTTTAAGATCAAAAGTTACTTAGATGCAAGTAGATAATGCTCATCAGTTGCAGACAAAAAGTGCAGTATCACAATCATACGAGTCAACATCAATTGAAGCAAGTAATCAAAGCAAGGAAAATGCAGACAAACCTGAACCAAAGGAAACTGCCACAACAAAAGAAGTCAATTCCGACACGAATCCTGAAATGATCAAGTGCAACATCATTGGTGAACACGAAAAAAACTGTCAAGAGAAGTAAAGTTGGATTTTTAGTCAGACAAGAACCTCATGTCTTTTTGCACTTGGAAAAGATGTGGCCAACCACATCTGGAAGATGCTCTTGAATTTGTGAGCATATCAAGAAACAAACGAGAAAAATGCTGGGGAATCATCTCCACCACCATTGAAGTAAGTTCACAAATCGTCACAGCTCAAATACATGTGATCACACCAAAGGATATGCCAGACAACCTCATAATGGGAATCACAGCAAAGGATATGCCAGACGACCTCATAATGGGAATGCCAATGGCCCAGAAGATGTTAGAGATACAGAATGTAAATAGGATGCACTCTTCAGAGACAACAAAGAATGAAGACCAAGACTGGTCACCCACGGACGATAGCACAAAGTCCTCAAAGCACAATTAAAAAGGAAACCGATATCAAAGCAGATCTTATTGAAGATGATTCATCTCCATCAAAAATAGAATTTTAGACGAGCTTAAAGCAAATCAGGCAATAAGAAAGGAATATCAAATAGAACAAAGAGCAACCGTGATGGCTATGGAGCAGAGAATGCCATCAAAGCTAGAAGTTAAGAAGAACGGGGTTGCAGACAACCAATAAGAAATAGGAAGTCCAAAGATCAATCAGACATTGCCAGCAAATCAGCTATTGTAAGTCATATTGGAAAACAGAGTCTCAAGCTACCCTCTATAGAGACACAATCAGATCAAGATGAGACCATGGAAAAAGGAGGACATAAATCTTCAATAGAACCAACAACGAGAATAGCTATAGTCCTGAGCAGTACAAAAGGAGCAAGTGTCAGATACAATGCTCTACTAGATAAAGAAGCAAATTGCATTATAAATTCAGGCCACATTCAGAGCATTCTAGAGATTACTCCATGCAAACATGATAGCAAAACAATGCTAGGTTTGCATACAGGTAAAAAAGAAATGGTTGCTACCCTTAGCATCCAACATCATGAAGAGCAGGTAAAGTTTTAGATGAATCCTTCAAAAGAAATTCTTGCAGATGTCATCCTTGGACATCAGTGGTTAGACCAACACAAGGCCTACAAAGAAGATGAAATGCTAATACTCTCTTTTCCAAAAGGTAGCAAGCAACAGTTAACAGGTACCATTAATGCTGGAGTCAGAGTTGCAGAAGTCACAAAAGATCGAAGACAAATCTTGCAGACAAAGGTAAAGATAAAGTGGACCTCCCACTCATTAGCAAAGAAGGTGTGACAACATATGCCTCTACATCAAAGAACCCTCATGGATTAGCTTCTTCAAGCAAGTCAAGCTTTCAAAATTTCAAGTCAATTGCTAACCCAATCGAAACCTCTAAGGAGACACTAAAAAAAGCAAAGGTATATCAGCCAAAGTACTCAAGAAAGCAAAGGAAAGTGAAGCAAGTGTTCGTACCGAGCAATTTAGTCAAAGTCAATGATCCGGTTTGTATTAAGGATAGGAAATCAACAAAAAAAGACAAACACATGGGATGGATAGCATCACAATGGAGCTTAAAAGAACAGGAGTACTATGGAGGTAACAAACAGATATGGGTACCAAAACCGCAGGTTAGAGCACATGAAGTAACTTCTAGTCCCTTCAAGGAAAGAAGGCCCACAAGGTATCAACCTTAACAATATCCTCGGATATCAAGCAGGTATACAATGGAACAACATCAAAAGATGATGAAATCTACCACAACTCTCAAGAGGATACAAAACAAAGATGAATCTCAAAGAATGTTCCTCTTGGACAAGGATTCTACACAGGGTATACAAAGATTTGGCTACCAGTCAAACAGAAGCCAACTGCAACTACGCCAGACCTACATGAAGATCTCAAGAGCTCAACGAGACCTAGAGCGAAGCAAAGTCAACAAAGGAGATACAAAGGTCATCAAGAGATTTGGATTCCTAAGTCTTCCAATGCTCTTAGTCAAAAGTCAAATGTCAACGATCAACAGATGCCTACAACAACATCAAAGACTCCTATCAATAGGCCTATTTGGAAAATCAAACAGATAATGGAGTCCTCACAGTCAAAGAAGGACAACCCAAACAACGAGAATGCAGATTTGAAGAAGCTAAAACAGGTATGGCAAAAGAAACCTTCAATGCCAACTTGGTCCTTCAATGATCTTCTTTTTGAGGATTCAAACTTACTTTTACCTGAAGAAATGTTTGTAGTAAGCACCAGAATGTAAAAAGTCAAGTCGCCAGGGTGCAAAAAATACTCTTTGGTATAGTCAGAGTCATGCTGCTGAGCCATAAAATGAGCAAAGCATTAATTTACAAACCTTCAAGTCATATTAAACTTTGTGCTAAGAGTCGTAGTTATTAGGCTTATGCTCAAGCTGGAAGAGTTGAGCATATCTAAGTCGTGTCGCTCATGCTGGATGAGATGAGCATAAGAGTCGAAGTCTATTAACTTACAATTGGTGGAGTGTCGTAGAACAGTGCACAGTAAGATGAGAGCACATATCCTCGTTAACAAAAACCATTCTTAAAGGGGTGCCATCTTGCAAAGCTATATCATATGATTTTATAGCTACACCATCATTTTGAAAAACCCCTCAAAATCTTTCTTGCACAACATATTGTTTTCCATGCATTTTTGTGTATGCATAAATAGGATGTCCCATCATTGGACATATGCATTAGACACTCTTTTTTGCTTCGTCAAGCTCTTGTTGAGAAGATTTTGCTTCTATGATGGACACGTTGTCATCATCTTCTTTTAAAACACTAAGCATTAAGTTGTAGATTGCTCCATCTTGACCTTTGTACCATCTTTGGCTTGGTTCTCCAATTAGACTGGCTTCGATTGGTTGATGTGTTGGATCTTGCAATTCTGGTTCTCGACTATAGATCTGACCACTGTAATCCATATACATTGACCCTGATTGCATATGCACTAAATGTATGTTTTGCCGACTTGTGCAGGTCTCTGGATAAACACTTGGGTTGACTTTTTGAACTTCTATCTGCACCTCATCTTTGAGCTTGCAATACCTGGCTCCACTGAAGTTTGTGAACATCTGGGAGTTCTCTAGATCTGGCTTTACTCTTATCAGTAGGATCTTGGCTCCTGTGCTGCTTTTACTACTCATAAGATACCTATGACCTTTCGTATCTGTGCACAAAAATTTATCCCCGTTGTAGCCATAAAGCTGTAAAATCTAGTCGATTGCAGTTGTGTATGTGTTGCCACTGCTACTAGCTTGCTTTGTTGTACTTGACCTCTCGGCTCGATTTAAGTCCATGTTGCCTCAATCTACAAAAACTGTCAATTGGCAAATTTTGGTATTGATTAGCAGAATTAATGTTGCTCGTACTAGCCTAATCTGCAACTGTATGTGAGTTGTGGCCCTGTTCGTCCGATTAGAAGCTCAATTTGCAATGCTTGATTTTGGCAAACTTCAAAATTTTCTGCCGCTCACGGCTTCAGTTGGTCTTTTGGCTCGTTTGATCTGATTCGCTTTTGGGGTTCGTGAATCTTCTAGCTTTGCAGTGTTTCTTCGGTGTGCAATACACTTTTCGACTTTGCTTTTGTTATTCTGGGTCTTTTTTCGGGCTCGTTTTGGCTTTCTAACGCTCTTGTTGTCTTTTTCAGGCACTTCTTCGCTTTGTCTGGGCTATTTTTGCGCTTACGACCACTCTCTTTTTATTTTTCCTAATTATTTATGAAATTTTAAATTTTCTAAATTTTTTGGTCTATTTATGATTTTTTACGATTTTTTTTTAAAAGTTTTGAATTTTACTTTTTTTTAATTTTTCTTATTTTTTGGGGTTTTTTGAAGATTTTATGAATTTTGTGATTTATTGAGATTTTTTCAGATCAGTTTTAAATTTTTCTAATGAATTTTTTGAGTTTTTATAAATTTTTTATGATTTAGGGATTTATCTGTGAGTTTTTGTTTTTTTAGAATTTTCTTGAATTATTGGGGATTTTTTTAATCCAATTTTGAATTTTTATGAGTTTTTTCTTAATTTTGGTGTTTTTTTTAATTAATTGTGATTTTTTACGAATTTTTTATGACTTTTTTTTAAAAGGGATTTTTTAATGTTATTTTTTGGATAATTTTTTAATCCCCTTTTTTTAGTTTTTTATTGGAATTTTTTATTTTTATTTCTTTTTATGGTTTTTTAAATTTATTTTATTTTTTGATTTTTACTTTTTTTACCCTTTTTTATTTTTTTATTGGATTTTTTTAAATTTTAAATTCTTTTTATGTTTTTTAATTATTATTTTTTTAAGCCTCCTTTTTTAAAATAAATAAATTTGAAATTAAAATTAAATTTTTACCTGCACGCTTACCTGGCGAAAGGCCGCGTTCACATGGAGCACGAGCAGAACTGGCGCGCCCGGATCTGTAGGGCCTGACGGAAAGCGCCATTCATTGCGGAAGTTGGCACCCCTTGCAGGCGTGCAGCGCGAGGCTGAAGGCCCGAGCTCACTACACGATGCTCTTGGCGTGCACGTGACAGGGGAGAGAGAGAGTGTGAGAGTGGGAACTTGAGAGAGAGAGAGAGAGAGAGAGAGAGAGAGAGAGAGAGAGAGAGAGAGAGAGAGAGAGAGAGAGAGAGAGAGAGAGAGAGAGAGAGAGAGAGAGTAAGACAAAGCTAGAGAGAAACAGTTAAGAGAGAGAGAGAGAGAGAGAGAGTAAGACAAAGCTAGAGAGAAACAGTTAGAGAGAGAGAGAGAGAGAGAGAGAGAGAGAGAGAGAGAGAGAGAGAGAGAGAGAGAGAGAGAGAGAGAGTAAGACAAAGCTAGAGAGAAACAGTTAAGAAAGAGAGAGAGAGAGAGAGAGAGAGAGAGAGAGAGAGGGAGGGGTGCACGCGTTGGGTGGCAGTAGAGAGGAGAGAGAGTGCGAGAGTATGAGAGAGAGAGAGAAAATAAGAGATAGAGGGGAAGACAGAGAGAGGCAGGGCTAGAAAAATACATTTTTCTAACCGAAGAAAATAAGGGCAACTTGAAATTCTACCATTTTTCTAGGTCAAAAGCTTTTGCCGATATTTACACAAAAACTTGTGTACATTTGCCCGGTTTTCTTCAAGGCAAGCTCAAAATCTAACCAGGGTTTTTAGGATTTCAGCCAGTTAAAATACATTGGACCTCGGTTTTTATTCTATCATTGGGTTCGTTCACGCACTGCGCCGAAAGGCAGAGAGAGAAAGAGAGTAAGTTAGAGAGAGAGAGAGGAAGCTAGAGAAGAGAGAGAGGGTGAGGGGGTGTGAGGTATGTTCCCGCGGAACGAGACAAAGAAGAAGAGAAATTTACAATCAGCAAAAATTATCCAAGCAAGCCGTAAAGATCTATCCGTCGGAAGTTTATGCAGCTTTTTATTAGATTTTTATTTTTTAATTTCCAATCATCCAGAAATGCCAAAAATTAGCCGAAACTCCAAAAAAAATCCCCAAATTTGCCCAAAAAATCCAAAAATTTCTAGAAACCTTAGAAAATCATCGTAATTCACAATCGAGCATTTTCGACACGCAAAAGCACATCGAAAATAGCAGATTTTTCCAAAACTGCCAATTTCAACAAAATTGTCCAATTGACCCCCGAAAATATTAAAACGCTTAAGACTCGACCATGGAGGGCACAAATGCGAACAAAATGATGCTGTAAATACGCACACACAAAATGGCTCGTAAAGATTGCAAAATATCACTTTTTATGGAATTAACCAAAAATTAATGCAAAAATTAGCCAAAAAATTACCAAAAATCTACAAAAATTATCCAAAAAATACCCAAAAAAATTCTAGAAAATCTCCACACATTGGGGAATAGTGAAACCAAATAAAATTGCCAAAATCACATCAATTGAGTTGCCAAATAATTTTATCAATAAAATCAAAACTAGGCAATTAAATCGGTAAAATTACCGACAAAATTTGGTCAAAATTTGATGCAATTACAGTGTGTAAATCCCTGTTTTGAGCAAAAAAATGCAGGAAATAATCATTACACACATCGATTATGCAATCAAAATATTGAATCAATCATGCAAATTAAGCACTTTTTTAGACGCACACACACTAAAAATTGGCAGTTTTTACCAATCTTTAGGTGCGCACACAAAAGGGTTAAACTTGTCAGATTTGCAATGTGACTTCACAAATCATTAGTTGGACATGAGCACAACACAATCAATTATCACAATTGAAAAATCATAATGCACACATTGATTTCTAGGTGCACAAACATGGGCAAAATAGTGCACACACACCGAAAATTAGCATACATACACTCAATTAGAATGCACACACACTTGATTTTAGTCCACACACACTTGAAATTGACCATCCAAACATGCAATTACCTCAATTAGGCACCCAATTAGCAACCTACAATCACCAAGTAGCAATCGAAACTTGTCAAATTCATGTGCCACCAATTCTTAAAAATTTTGGCATTACAACGGCGTGAAAATGAATAATCGCAAAATTTTTCATCCATAACATCAACAATGCATCGCATCAAAATAGCATAGCATTACATTGCATCAACGTTACATTGCATCATGGTGGGATTTCTACACAATTCTACACATCCTTAGATTCTAGGGAGGTTGAGAATACCACCTTAATTACCTTTCATGAAGATCAATTGAATGGTTGAATGCTCCAATCCTTCAGAGAAAATTAGTAAATTAGCAAAAATTTGTCAAATTAGCAAGGGGTTAGTGTGAAATTAGAGTGTGTAAACACGCAATTGGCAAGATATGGTAACACATTAGAGAATTATGAACACAGTGTTGCATGCACACACATCCAAAATCCACAAAAAGATAAACACACAAGTGAAATTAGTAGTGAAATTATTGAGGGAACGCATTCGGTTATGCCACAATTACACTAGCGTAGGCCATCGTCCCTGGAAACAGCACCAAATGTTGGGGGTCCCATAATTGCAATAGCTCCAATGATTAACACAATTATCAATCCGGAGGGATGAACTACCCGGCTAGGGCATGGAAACGCTCACACGGTTAGTGAGCTAATCGTGGCAACAAGAATGGTTAATTCTACGAGGTGAGCTTCTTGGCCTATGGAGGAGCTAAGCCTCAATGAAGAGCAACCTCCATATCCACTTCTCTTCACCTCTAATCAGCCCAATCATACACACTACGATTACAAGACGCACACAACACTAATCCTGTCATGCAACACACTAATCGTCCCAAGCACACAGACATAGATCTTTCGAGCACCACACTCCAATCAAACCCACATGCACACACAAGAAAAAGAGGCCAATCACATAAGATTAAAGAGGGATTAACCACTAATTAGTTAAGATCTAGTTTATCTAAGCATCATAGGCAATCATAAGAAGTAAGAGAGAGGCATAGTGAAAGAGAATGAATCATTGATTAGTATTAATCAAATCTCAAAAGCAAGGAGAAGCTCAAGGACCCCATAGCCACACACCTCAAGAGATCTCACCAAAGAGTGCTCTCTAATGAGTTTGAGAACCCTAATTTCATTTACACACTGCCTTATATACCTAGGGTAAAAATATGCAATGTCCGGGCGCCCAAGACCTTCAGGGCTCCACCACTTTCACTGAATCTGCTACCTACGCATAGTAACTGGCCTATTCTTTACAGCTTGGAACTCCTATTGAGCCCGTAATACATTAGAAATATTACAATGGCTTGAAATAAATCGGAAATTTACAATACGTGACCATTTTGGAAAAACGTGAAAAATATGTAACTCCAATCTTTACTGCTTCTTCATGTTGATCTTTGATGTGCATCCATACATCTTTGGTCTTTAGCAGCTCCTGTTAGCTGACGTTGACTCAATTAACAATCTGTCGGTCTTGATCCATCGTAGATTGGAGCTCTTGTATCATCTTGTAACTAAGAACCAAATGAAATACCAATTATACTTCAACAACTAGCCATGAATTTGAATATCTAAATTCCAATTGTCTCAATTTATGTCATCTGAATTCAATCTTTCAATTCAATTCAATTATTTGTCTCACTTTTCCATATGGTCTTATGAAGTCTAATTCTACTCATCCCATCTAATCTAATATCTAATATTTGATCTAATATCTGATATTTGACTAATTATGTTCATCTCATGTGATCTAATATTTTATATCTGTCTCTAGAATTCTAACCTTAGAATAGTTGTAAAGTGACCTACTCGTTCTAGTTCCCTTGTAGCAGTCATAAGACTATCCAAAAGCCCAAAAGAAAACATAATATTTTGAAGCCTATTAGAGTTGTGTGGCTATTTAATGTCCAAATGGTGCCCACACAATATTGAGACCTCTCCAAATCCTCATGACTGTTGTGGAAAAACCTTTATCCCAAATATACACAATCCCTTTAACACTAGGGTTGTGTGAACATGAGCCACTTTTGTGGCTATAAGCAACTTTTTGGTAAATTTTGGTTCTCATAGACCACCAAAAACCTCATCAAAACCTTATAGAGATTTGTTCTCAATGCATGTAGGGAGTTGAAAAAAATAGAAATAAAAAATTTTATATAAAATTATTATTTATCAAGAGCCATCTTTTCACTACAATCAAACAAAAATTGCTCAAAAGAATTGATATCCCATTGATTTTAATTTTTTGAAAAATACATGGATATGTATACAATGAGAATCTATGCATATACTATTTTTAGAAAAAATTCATGACTTGTTTTAGACCTCAAAAATATACAGGCTATTAAATTTAAAAGTCAGTTTTGTGGCTTCTTACTATTTTTAGAAAATCAAATTTTTTTGTTTTATGTTCTTTTAGGATAATTTGTATACTCAAATTTCCTTTATGTCATAGGACCTTAATGATATCCTATGATCACAGTTTCTTGAAAAATAGACAGTCTTAGAGCCAATTTTATAGAATGAGGTTACCAAGCCACTATTGTGGCTCAAACACATACCTAGTGTTAAGTCAATCCTCAAGCAAGAACTATGCAATATTCTTTGGAAAAATCCAAATGGAATTTTTCTCCTATCAACCAACTATTTTGAATTTCTAATCTGCTTAAGATGGGCGGTTAGAAATTTTTCTAAACAGATTTTTCTCCTCTCAATCAATTGTTTTGATTCTCAATGAGCCTAAGATGGGCTTGATTTTTCCTAGTTTCACATTGTGGACTCCAAGCGACACGCCCTCTAAACTTGCAAATCCTCCAACATGTGTCAGTACCACCTTACAGTGATCTCATCTTGCGCATTCCTAAAACTATTTTCTGCAAATGATTTTCCTTTTGAAAAACTTTTTTCACATTGCTACACTTGTGGTAGCCTCCTCTATCTTTTGGTCGATGGATCCTCTGATGGAGAGTCAGATTCTTCTTTTCAAACATTTTTTGCTTCTAGATTCTTTTTATCAGCATTAGGTCAGACTTGTAAAACTTCCTTCAGACCCTTCATGTCAAAACCAGTTTTTGGATTATCACATGTCTTCTCAGAAGAATGCTCCCCAAAACTAGTCATCACTCTAGGCCACCAAAGCTTCTAGGAAAAGCTTGTGAATGGATCTAGCTTCCTCCACTCATCTAAGTAGCCAAGACCTTTTTCTCTTTCCATTCATCCACTTATTTGGCCTTCCTTTTAGCCTTCCAAATTTCCCTTTTCTTTTTCCACTTTTGACTCTCTTTACTCTGCTTAGACCGTGTGATTGACTCCTCTTGGATCTCTTTGATGACAATTAACTATTCACGTTATACCTATTTTTATTTCCTCAAACATGAGTATAAGGTGCTCCCTCATTTCAAGATCTTTAGCACTTTGTTCATGAACCAATTTGATACAAAGAACAGTGTCTTAGATTTGATAATGGTGGGAAATACATTTTGAATTATTTTTTGTCAGAAAATTGGGACTAAGGTGTAGTGAAAATTATAGATTAACTAGAGTAATCAATCAATTGTGTAGCATTGAGCATATTCAAGCATGAAAATTATAGAGCATGCATTAACTTAGATTCAATCATGCATCACACACATGTACAAAATTGCAAGAGAGAGAGAGAGAGAGAGAGAAAGAGAGAAGAATTTGACACCAGTTGAGGGCCGGACTTTTTGGAGCCGACCCCCCCTCTGAAAGGAATTTGTATTTATAAATTCTTCTTCTTTAAAACAGCTTATGATCAATACAATTGATTGATCGCATTTTTGTAGGCACAAATTGAAGAGATGAAAGCTCTAAATTTGGCAGAGTCTGTGATTACAATTTTCACCTAAAACACCTCATTGAGCTCAATTCCAAGGCCCTAAACACCTCATGAGTGATAGGATCTACAATGACTAAGCAAGAATCAAGTTGGAAAGAAGATGTAAGCATTAAGAAGTACTAACCTACATAGTTAAATAGTATAAACTTGAGCAGCCATAGCTATAGAGACTTGTGTGTGGGAGAGAGAGAGAGAGAGAGAGAGAGAGAGAGAAAGAGAGAGAGAAGATGATGAGCATTAAGGAGATCATGGAGAGCTTCTTTTGGTTGAGGATTGCATGGAGCTTCATGAGACAGGAAGACTGAAGTTTCCCTGGTCTCTCTAGCACAGCCCTGCAAAAAAACATAGAAAAATCCCTCTTGTGGTCCTCAAATGAAAAAAACTATGAACTACAAAGTTGTTCATCTTGCCGTTTCCAATAAGATGAGTGGGTCCTTTTTACAGAGTCACTTTATTTTTCAAGTTATTCCAAAAATAATCACCATAGATTTAAAAAATAGTTTTCTATTTTTAAGAGCCACTCCTCTCACCTTATCTTTTGCATGGGAGGCTTGTGGACCACATCCCTTATCTCCACATAGCTTTAGATTGGCAAGTGTGGATACTAAAACATTGGCTCTCATTCCCACATTTTGATTATCCTTTTTCACTTTTAAAGGCTTTTGGGTCCGTTTTGGACTCTTTTGGACTCGCTAATATCCCGTCTTCGCCCCATAAGATCCCAATTGAATCCTTATTGGTTACATTGGCACTTGTGAAGAATGCATTCATATTTTGGAACTCTCTAGTTCACAAACACATTCCTTTGCCCGTTGTACATAATTGACCCTTCTACTATTTTTATTTTCTCTCACTAGAATGGCCAATTCTAGCAAGAGAAAATTCATTTAAGTAAACCAAAAATGAAATCTGATGACATTACCCCACCCTTGAAATCATAGTCCTCATCGACTATGTTTCTATGCAAGAGAGGTATCTTTCTCAGGATCCACTTTTAGCACATTTGACATTATTCAAAAGTAGATGACCAATCTACTTGAGAGAAAACATGTCGCAAGTATGTCTACCTTATTAGCACTTTCACCTTTCTGGAGTATTGCAAGTCTCGATAGTCGAGAGAAATTATGCCACGAGTGTGCAGCATTTGGTATGCATACTCATTACATTTAAACATTAGAACTTAAGGAAACATGATTCAAAAGTGAGAATCATGTTTTTCTTCATTGCATTTTCATTGAATACATCGATGTAAAAACATTAGGGCTTTGCATGCAATTCATTGTAGGTAGCTACAAGTGACATAATATTCTTCAATTGTGGCACTTTCATCCATTTAGCATCTTCAAAAGGGTAGTTTTTTTATTTAATGAGATACTTACATAGAACCTTCCCATTGCGTAGCACCTTGTCTTTGTCATAATAATCAATATCTAATTCTCCTAAATGATTTTCTCATGTTAAACTAATCATTTAATATGGGGAAGTGCCAGGGGAGAAAAAGCTAGAATATTGGTTAAGCTAGCAGACCGGCCAACATAGGGATCCAAAGGAGGGAAATTAGGGATCCAAAGGGGGGGCCATCTGCAAAAGATCCATGTGCAACAATGGGCTAAAAAGACCCTAAGGTTCAGCCCATTAAGACTTCCAAAATTCTAAGGTTCCAAAATTCAAAGGTTGAGTCCAAAGGTCAACCATAGGGGAATTGGATGCTTTGTGTGTGTACAAAAAAGTTCTTTGCAATCCCTACTTAGGAGGGGGTGAGCCTTGCATGTAGGGGATGAGAGAGAAATCCACACACACACACACAAGCTCCCTTTACACAAAGGGAATGAGGGACACATGTCAGCTCCCTAGCCCAGATGCCCACAAGCTGTACCCAATTTCTATTGGATGGCCTTGGAGGTGGACCAATGAAAATTAGGATAGAGTAAATCTAGTTTAATTAATTTAAAAACACTTAATAAAAGAATCAATGAGAATTAAGTCCTCTAGAAGACTATTGGACAGTCTCCCAAGGGGTCCAATGAGCATTCAACAGCCCAATGGCTTTCTTGATTCCTATTGGCCAGGAGGCAAAGGGGTCCAATGAGAGTTTAGTTGAATTATTAATTTACCTAAATCTCTCACAAAATGGGAAAGGGGGACACATGTCAGAAGGCTATCACTTATGCTGCTTAATAGTCATTGGCTAGCCCTGGGGAGGTCCAATGGGAAAATAGCAAGAGCAATTAGCAAGAGGGCTCGCCCAAGAGAGAGAGGGGGCTGATTTTTGCAAGGCATTATCACACACACACTCACACAATATCATGTGTGAAGAAAAGAAGAGTATCTCTTCCCAAGCTTTAATGTAGAGCTCATCACCTAATCCAAGCTTGTGAGATAGAAGCCTACATCAACACACTCTTGGCATGTGGATGCAAATCCAACCAAGAGCCAAGCTTCAATGCATGCTCATCTCCTCTACCAAGCTAATTACTAAGCTAAGCTATGCTAATATGAGTGATTCTGTGAGGAGATGTACATCTTTCTCGTAAGATACTCCTTCTTCCTCTCAATCTACTCTCATACCCTGCTAGCTCTCACCATCTTTGAAGGTGTGTGAGGTCTTGGGTCTGAGACCGGGGATAATTGATGTTGTGTTTACTAAGTGTTTTGCTTAGTGCATGAAGTTTTCATCTTCATTGCACTAGCTAGTCTTGAAGGAGCACAAAGAATTGTATTGTACAATGTCTCTCTTGATGGGAGAAACCATAATACAAAGCCTTTTAGAGGGGGGACCGGCTCCATGCAAATCTGGTCCTCAACTGTTGTCAATAGCTTAATTTCTCTCTCTTTTGAAAGTATTGTTCATGCTATCTAACTAGGTGTTATGCTTTTTGTTGCTCTCTCCACCCAAGCACTCTTGTAATTCTCATTAGGAATATATTCTAATGAAATTCCCACTATGTTCATGCTAATTTCCGCTACACACAAGTTTTTAGGCCATTAAATGTTACAGTCTTCGTGGAGGATTATATGCTTGGGTTGCAATATCTCTTCATCCCCTTCAAATTTTGGAGAATCTTTTGCTAGTGGCTCTTGTGGTGGATCACCCTTGCATCCCTTTTGTAGAATTAAATGGAATGCATTATGGATTGGCCAATGAGAGGGTAGCTTAAGCTGTTAGTCCGTTTCATTGATTGGTCATAGAATTTGGAATGGTCCATAATACGTGCGTCCTAATTTTTCATCCTCTCTAGTGTTATTATAGACATATTTGGAAATCTAGTTTAGTAGCATACTCATCTACCATAGAGGTTAGATCATTGTGAGAGGCTATCGACACAGCATTGCATCGAGGTCTATGTGACAGTGCATTGGCTACTTGATTGTCCTTACCAAAAATGTGAGCAATGTGAAAATGAAATTGTGAAAAAAAAATTCCCACCTCATTTGTTTGTCGAAAAGATTGGTTTGTTTCATGAAGTACGTGAGACGCTAGTGATTTGTTCAAATGATGAAGGGTGTCTCCAACGACTTGAGCTAGATAGAGAAGAGTCCATTGATCACTACATCACCAAAGCGACAAGTCAAAGGGATAAAATCAACAAGAAGCTCAAGGGGAAAGGATTGAAGGAAGGTATGTTGGTTCTTCGCTATGATAACCGACTTGATACGCGACTTGACAAAAAAAATTTGCAAAGATGGGAGGGACCTTTCATGATAAAAACAAAGTTTTGGAATGGTAGTTACAGATTAGCAGATTTATCAGGAAAACTCCACAAGACCAGAGTCAATGGATGGAAATTAAAGCCCTACTTTCAACGTATCAATCCGTTGATAGGCAGTCATCTGCCTACATCGTCTAAGCTCCAAATTGACATGGCTCCCTTCGGCTTGGCAAATGCTCCACCTATTTTTAAAGCTTTGATGTGCAAAGAAGAACCAGCCTTGGAATCTGAACATACCCAAGGCAACCCTCCCATCTCCGATTTATGGGATTGAGGTAATGAAAAGCAGGTCTAATGGAGTAAAAGAGTGCACGACACTCCTCCTATTGAAAAAAAAAAAAGTGGAAAAGGAAAAATGACAACAAAAAAAAGAAGAGAAAAAAAAGAAGAAAAAGAAGCAACACCGTCCTCCTAAAGATATGAATATCTCTAGGCTTGGGGGAGATCCTTTCATGTAGAACCTCTTTTGGTTTTTTTTCCACTCTTGCAAGAACGCGCAAGCTTGAGAGCTCTACCTCAATGGGGAGAAGTGCTTCCTGTCCATAAACTAGATGAAAAGGGGTGAATTGGGTAGATACCTTGAAAGATGTCCTATACGCCCAAAGAGCAGCCGTCAAATGGCGATCCCAATCATTAAGACGGTCCACAACCTGCTTAGAAATGATCTTACATATCATTCCATTCACTTTTTCCACCAATCCATTGCATTGAGGATAGTAGGGTGTGGAATGTAGGTGTTTCACTTTTAACCTCCTCAAGAGATCATTCAGAAGGTCAGCCCTAAAACCCGGGCCTCGATCTAATAAGATTTCTAGGGGTATTCCAAACCTACTACAAATATGATAAAAAATAAACTTTGATACCCCTTAAACTGTGATTCGGGTTGTGCTTGTTGCTTCCGCCCATCGTGTCATGTAGTCAACACCCATGATGATGAAAACCTTCCCTGTAGAAGTACGAGGTAGGGGACCTATTGCATCCACACCCCAATTTTCAAAAGGGCCATAAGATATTATTGGGACTCGAGGCTCATATGTTAGTCGTCTATCCCCAGCAATTTGGCATGGCTTACATGCCTTACACCAATATTGGACATCACGATGTAAGCTCCGCCAAATAAACCCTGCTTGTAAAATCTTCCTACTTGTAATATCTTGAGAAAAGTGACCACCACAGACATCATCATGACATGAAAGAAGAATTTTCTCTATCTCTTGCACACCTAGTACTCTCCTCAAGACCAAATCTTTCCCTTTGTGATGTAAATCATCCCCGATCAACTGGTAAGGTGTGGCCTTCTTAACTAGTCTATGTCTTTGCACCTTGTCTAAGTGTTTGGGACACTCACCTGCTTGTAGAAAGAAGATAATGTCTTTTAGCTCCTCTTGACCTTGATATTTGGGTTCATATAGTTTCACACCTCCTACCGCCATTTGAAGCTTTTCATTTGCGAGTAAGTCTGCTTCCTTGTTATGAGTTCTCACAATGTGTTGTACCTGTGTTGCTTTAAAACCCTTCATCAAAGCTCTTACACTACTAAGCCACTCAAACAATGTACGATTCTTGCACCTCCAAGTCCCTTGGATTTGCCTGACCACTAGCAAAGAATCACCTTTTATAATGAGTCTTTGTATGCATAATTCTTTGCATTCTTCTAACCCAAGGGTTAGAGCAGTATACTCAGCCTCATTGTTAGAGTGAACACTGGGTAGAGTGATACCTTTTCTAACCATTATCTCCTTTTGTGAGTTCAAAATCATGATTCCCCCTGCTGCTTTGTCTTGTTGGCATTGATAAGCTCCGTCAAAGCATAAAGTATGGGAATTATCAATCTGCTTTACTTTGAACTGTTTTGAGCCTTCCTCTCTTTGTAGTCGTGATCATTCCCTTTCTCTCACTTTGTAGGTGAGAATGTCTGCAAGTCCTGCTCTTGTGCTATCTTCTACAAGGAAAGTGTATTCAAATTCTTGGAGTTCAAGCACCCACTTTGCCATTCTAGATGAGAGGCTCATTTGTTGTACTACATATGGTAGATTGTTCTCTAAGGTGAGAAAAACAAATGGCACAGGGAGAAGATACGATCGAAACTTCCTTACCGCAAACAAGATTGCAAAGACCACTTTCTCCATTTCAGTGTAGCCCTTCTCGGCCGGAGTCATCACCTTGCTTGCAAAATAGATCGGCCTCATGTATGATGTTTTAGGATCTTTTTGCATCAAAACAACACCAATTGCTTCGAAACCTACACTAGGAGTGACATAGTAGGTCTCCTTTGGATCTAGTGGCATTAGGATTGGGAGAGAGCTAAGAATGCCCTTCACTTCCTCAAAACATTTTGCATGTTCCCTCCCCCATTCAAATGTAGATTGGCTTGCCAACCTATGCAAAGGGGCGATGGCTTCTGCTAGGAGATGGATGAAGCGAGACATGTACCTCACTTTGTGGTTGAAGGTCATTAGCTCCTTAGTTGTTGTTGGTGGAGATAATGACAAAAGGGCCTCTACTGTAGAGGGATCCACTTGAATTCCTTGTGAGGAAACCACATGGACTAGCAAAACCACCTGAGATTCATCGATTTGACACTTATCTAGGTTGAGTTGTCCCCCAAATTGATGGAGCCTCTTAAGCCCCTCTTCAACCTTTTGGCAATGAAGTGATCTACAACTATAAATACAGAAATCATCCATAAAGACTCTTATGGGTTTTCCAAAGAATGGCTGAAATACAAATATTGTGAATCTCATAAAGGTGCTAGGAGCATTGGTGAGCCCAAAAGGAATTACTCTGAATGCAAAACATCCCCAAGGTGTGATGAAGGTGGTTTTTGGTTGGTCCTCTTCTGCTATTCTAATTTGAAAATATCCTGAATACCCATCACACACAGTGTAGCATTCGTGACCTGCTACTTCATTCAAAATTTCATCTTGGAAAGGGAGAGGGAAGTGGTCCCTCTTTGTCGCAACGTTGAGGGGTTTGTAATCCACGCAGACCCTCCACTTACCATTCTTCTTGGGAGTGACTACAATAGGTGATACCCATTCGGAGTTGGATACTGGATAGATGAAGCCAGCCTTCAAGAGTCGATTCACTTCTTGTAGGAGAGCCTTTTGTTGCACAGATCCTAGTCGCCTTAACTTTTGAGCCACGGGTTTGGTCCCTGGTTTCAATTCAATTCGATGCTCTATTACATCTACACCTCTTATTTGTGAGTAGTCAGTGATAAACAAATTGGGATACCTCCTTAACATATTGATGTAGGACCTCTTCTCCTCATAAGTAAGATCTTTTGCAAGCATCTTCTCAAATCCTTCTTCAAGGTGGTGGCATCTTTCATCCCCTCGTGTGTGATTGTCTGTTGGCTTTTCTTCTACTGGAACATCTTGAGTGTTGGCGTTGAATACAATTACCATTACCTCCAAAGAAGACTCCTCTTCACTGGTTGATGCACTGGTCTTAATAATGGAGTTCTACAGGGCTTGCCTATGGCTTAACCATTATTGAGCTATTAGAAGCTTGACAAGAACTAGTGCTGTCTTGGCTCTGTTGAACCCTCTTTTCTGTTCCTTGCAATTAATAATATTCGAGCCACACGTATAGATGCTTGAGTGATATCTTTGAAGGTAAAGAGGAGTAGAAACTAGGGCTTGAAGTGCCAAAGGACAAGTAAAAACTTACACCTAAATTTGCTAGTATGGCTAAAAAGGGAAAAGAGATTGAAATGAATGTTGACAGCTTTGATTTTGCTAATGAAAGAGCAACTTATGATGCCCCTTTGCTTGTAAAATATCTTGTTTCTAGGTTTTAACAAGCCCTGGCCTATCCATCCCTCCAAGGTGAAGTGCTACAACAATTGCGCACCCATGGTATTCTCCAAACTCCCCCTCAAGAAGAGAAGTACCTAGGAAGCCTCCTAATGAGACTTCCAAAAGAGAAGATTCTCTTCGATAAGGGAAGAAGAGGGGGATCCGTACGAAGGGCTCAAAAACTTTCTACTTCATAAGGCATCTCCCTCCCAAAGGAGAAACCAAGTTTCAAAAGTAGATCCCCCACTGAAAGAATGAGAAATAAGTGAGTCTCCTGCCACCTCGATGGAGATGGCTCCACAAAGACGGTGGAACGCTCTCCCACACCCCCTAAACGGGTTCATCCTCTTCTCCATCCTCCTCATACTCTTCCTCTTGAGAAGAAAGTGATGGTGCAGCTCTTGATCCACTTAAAAGAAGAGGCCATAGGAAATCCTATGCCTCCTAGAAGAGGTCGTGCAGGCTCAAAAAGTTCAAAGAGGGAGGAAATAACATCTCTTTTCTTACTTACGATGGTACTTTTGGTGCTACGGACAAATTCTTGGCCTTTATCCAACAATTCAATGTGGCGTTTGGAGATGAGGGCTTCACGGAGTCCTCTAAGCTACGTCATGTAGCCATGCATTTTCAAAAGTCTGCCAGGCAATGTTGGTCTAGCCTACGAGAAAATGGTGAAGCTCCACAATCATGGAAAGCTTTAAGAGCCTCCATCATGAAGTAGTTTTTGGTTACCGATGCCAAAGACAAAGTACTCACCATTCAATGGCGACGCTTAAAGCTCTCTCCCTACAAATCTATTCACAAATATGTAGACAAGTTTTGGGATTTACAACTCAAAGCCACTGTCTTAAAAAAGATAAATTTTGAAGAGCAAAAACAACAATTTTGTGTGGGTTTAACTGAGGATATGGCGGAGTATGTTAACTCCCAAAGGCTGCACCATATCTGCGTTCATACACCATACCATGGTGGCTTCAAGAATCAACTTTCAACAAGGGGCTGAGAGATATCTTAAGCCCATGGAAAACAAGGACCGTAATGAGCCTAAGGAGAAGGACAACATCCAAAAGTCTCCCAAAGACAGTTCAAACAACAAAAAAGCTAGGAGAAGGGAGTTTATAAAGGCAAAAATAAACTCTCTCCTAAAGAGCTAGAGCGTTATCGGATCATCAGACCATGGGGATGTTTTGCTTACAGAGTTATGCCTTTTGGTCTCACCAATGCTCCATCCGCTTTTCAGCGCTATGTGACATTTGTTTTTCAATCATTATTTGGAAAATCAATTCGTGTTTTTATTGATAACTTTTGTATCTACAGCTCTCGCTCTCTTCATTTGAAAAAGTCTATGAAGGTCTAGCTGCTACAATATTTGGGTGGCCAACTCAACGTGGAGAAATGCCACATTGGTGAAACCAAGATTACTTTTCTTGGCCATGTGATCTCTGACAAGGGCATTGAAGCTGACCCAAGCAAGGTTCAAGCCCTAGTGGCTTTGCCCCCTCCCACCACAACAAAGCAATTGGTTTCTTTTCTTCAAAAGGTGTTGTATTTGATTAGGTTCATTCACCTGCTCTCTCAAGTGGTTCTCCCCATACAACAAGTTACCCATCAAGAGATATTCACTTGGAGTGAAGAAAATGAAAAACAATTCAATGAAGTAAAACAAATTCTAGCCTCACTTCCCAAAATTGCACTTCCAAAGTGGAATGAACCATTTTACTACAAGATGTTCCAGTGGGTGTGATCGAGTCGAAGCTTCCTCTCTTCCAAGGTAGGGATGATATTCCTGGCATCATGAGTTTCTTGGAAATAGGCTAGTGTCTTAAAGATCTTACTAAGGGCCAAAAGCAATGGCTTGTGCATAAGGCCACAAAATACCGTCTTCTCTACTGCGATCAAATCCTTAGGCAAGTACCTCTCTCTAGAGAGATCACCACAATCATTTCAAGTTTCCATAAAGGTATTTGTGGAGGGAAATTTTCTCTTGACATCACCAGTAGAAAGGTTATATAAGTCAGGTTTGTGTGGGCCTAGTTTACAAAGAGATGTGCATTACTGGTGCAAAACATGCAAAGAGTGTCAGAAGTCTGGTGATAGGAGACTCACATACAAGACAAAAACTCCTATGATCTTTTATGGACCATTTGAGCAATGGGAAATTGATGCCATTGGGCCTTTTCCAAGGAGCCAATTAGGTAACATTTATATCATCATGGGTGTGGACTACATGACCGAGTGGGCTGAAGCACTTGCTAGCTCCCAGATTATAGCTAAGGAAGTGGCTAAGTTTTTATTTGAAAATATTTTTTTCCGTTTTGGTACTCCTCTTGGAATAATTTTTTATAGGGGACCATGTTCTAGAGGACAACTACTAAGAGCGCTGATGGAGAAGCTAAGTATCTCACGATGACACTCAACTCCCTACTACCCACAATGCAATGGTTTGGTGGAGAAGGTAAATGGTATGATCTACAAGATCATCACTAAACATATCAACATTCACAAAGGTGATTAGGATAAGCACCTTATGGATGCACTTTGGGCTTATCACACTTCATTTTTGTACATCTCTTGGATTCTCCCCGTATCACTTGGTGTATGGTAAAGAGGCCATTTTATGTATTGAAGCTTAGTTAGCTAGTCTTAGAGTGCTAGCTAGGCAGATGGAACACCCTAATGCTCATCTTCAAAACCACGTTCTTGATCTAGAGAGGCTTCAACTAGACAGAGAAGATGCTATCAATTATTATGCAGCACAAGCAAAGCAACGCCGACTTACATTCAACAAGGGACTTAAGGTAAAATGTCTCAGAAAAGGTACGTTGGTCCTAAGGTATGATAATAGGTTTGACACTAAGAATGATGAGAACATCATATTAGAGAGTTTGATACTTTAGAGCCAATTTGGAAATCACTAATGTCTCAAAGATTTGTCCATATGGAAAAATTTCAAACTATTTTTTAGGGCCAACTCTTTCTACAAGGTAGTGCTTGAAAATCTCTTGCAAGCCATGCTCTCAAAACTCTGGCCAGGATTTGGCCATGTGGTCAAATCTTAAGCTCATTTTGAAAGTGGGAATTGGGAAATTTCCAAATTCACTAATATGGTGTTTGAGAAGTTTTTACCCAGATGGGAGGGTCCATTTGTCATTAGAAAGCACTACAACAATGGCAGTTTACCGATTGATTGATACAGATGGTAGGCTCCACAAAACACGTGTCAATGGTAGTTGGAGGCTAAATCAGTACTTTTTGAGGTTTGATCAAGCACCTATGATGGATAATACTGAGGAGGGTGACTCCTCTACCTCAACTGAAGAAGAGTTATGTATAGAGATAGAGACATAAATGCCTCTAACTTCAGGGGGAGGGCTAATGAGGGACGCCTTTTAAATTTTGAATCACCTCTCTCTTGGTATGTACTTGATGGCAAGGCTTCAAGGCATAGTGAAAAGGAGGAAGCACTTGATGCATGAAAATCACAAAAACAATCTATGTATACATTTTGTACATAGCTATGATTTTGACACATTTGGATCTTGGAAATAAAAGGAGGTAGGAACAAACCCTATGAAAACAAACAATTCACTGGATGTTGATCTACCTGACGGTCACTATATGTGAAGAATAAGAGTCAATAGTGTAAGGGAGGAGAATCTTATTGATTATGGAGTTTGAGACAACCAAATACTATCAAATGTAAGCATAATTCACTTGTGGACACAAGACTTGCACATGGAGTCAAGAGAGGATTTCCTGGAAGACTTATGGAAAGGAAAAGGCACACATATTTTTGTGGATTTTTTTTTCTATTTTTTTGATTCCAAATTTGAAAATATTTTTAAGAACAAAATTGTAGGCGTTGAACTCATCTTTTTGTCATTATTTTGTAAAATAATTTTTGGAGCTACGGTTTGGGATATATGGCCAACATGGTGGAGCCTATCTGTCCACACGGGAAGAAGTCATGGTTATCTAGCTCTAGAGACATAATTTCTTATAGGTTTCTCTCCATTATTACTGGATTTTCTCTTATTTTATCAATATTCTCTCAAATATTATTATAAGGAAGCTCTTGGACTCAAGCTGTGGAAGGTGAAATGGAGACAAAGCTCGCCATGATGAAGGCGATTATGAGGAAATTGGTCAATAAGCAGGGCACATGGAGCTCTCTTATTGAAAAAATGCCCCTAATTGAGGTTACTTTGTAATTACCCCTTTTGCTCATAATCTCTCTCTTAATCACTCTCTTGACCTATAAAAGGAGGCCCCCTCTTTAATAAACACACACATACACACACACAATCAAGCTCTAGCACTCACGCTCTCATATGTACATTCTTATGTATGCACCTCTATGCACACATAGTTCTATTATGGCACAATATTGGCTATGGTTATTTGTTTTGGTTTCTTAATGGCCAAGAGGTTTGCGTTATCATGCACACATGAGTTTGTGAGATGTTGATTATGTGCAATTCCCCTCATGAATGTTTGTATGGTGTTTATGAAACCTATATTAAAGAAGCTCTAATGATCTCTTCCTCTCCCTCCCTCTCCTTCTCTCATATCTTTCTTTTGTTATGGTGTTTATGAAGACTATATTAATGAAGCTCTAATGATCTCTTCCTCTCCATCTCTCTCCTCCTCTTACATTCTCCTTGTGCTATGTGCCGACCCCTTACCGTGCTTCCTAGTTGCATTCCAAGCTAGGTGGTGCCACTATTGTGTACCTCCCATGACGAGGCCATCGTGTATAGTCTTGGTGTAGAGGCCACCGGGTCTGTTTTGCACCTCTGCCTCTCAGCACTATCACCATGTCTGAACATAATCAAGAAGAGGAGATAGTGATTGACTTCACCAGCTTGGATTTGCACATTGATGCTGCAAGTATTGATGGAATTTGGGCAGTTGGATTTCTTGCTAGCACGTTACAAGAATCTATGGAAAATCCTGCTTTGCAAGCTGTAGTACAAACACAACTGCAAACAAGAAATCTTATTGTCCCTGCTCCCAAATATGATTCTCCTTTGAAGTCTTGTAAAGAGACTTCAAAAAGAGGAAATTATATTGAGGAAAAGAAGCACTCATCTACTACAAGAAGAGGAAAAAGCCCTTAGCATGAGGCAAAGGAAAAGAAGAAACACAAAGACACAAAAGAGAAATATCTTGTGAATGAAGAAGATAGTCACGTGTCATTCGATGCAGATGTATATCCTAGGAGATGTCAAAGAATTCTGTCACCGCCATCTCCCTTTGGGGAGAGAAGATCTTTAAGCTCTCATTCTTCTCGTCGTTCTGAGGAGAGTGAGAAGAAGCTTGGGAACAAACAGAGAAAGAAAAAAACCATCTAGCTCTCAGTAATCATCAAGATCATCTAGTTCTGAGAGTAGCTCCTACTCAAACATCAATTATTCCAAAGCACACAAGAGGAGAGGTCATCAACGCTCTCATGCTGCTTGAAAGAGAGAATCTCGCCTAAGAAATCTCAAGGAAGGAGGTAAAAGCATAACCTTCCTCTCCTTCAATAGAACTTTTGGTGATGTGGACAAAGTTTTAAGCTTTATCCAGCAATTTGATGCAGCGTTTGGAAATTTGATTCTTTTGGAATCATCGAAACTCAAACATGATGCTATGCATCTCCAAAAATCAACTCGTGAGTGGTAGGCAAACTTACGCTCCAATGGAGAAGCTCCAAAGACTTGGAAAACATGTAGAGTTGCTATTATGAAGCAATTCTTATCTAGTGGGGCTTTCAACCAAGTGCTTATGGCATGGCAAAGTCTAAAGCTTGATGATGGAGAAAATATACAAAAATATGTGGAAAGGTTTTGGGTCTACATATTAAAGCTACAATGTACAAGCGCATCAACGTCTTGGAGCAAAAACATCAATTTTGTGCTAGGATTCTTGAAGATTGGAGAAACTATATCAATACACAAAGATCGTGGACCATCTCAGAGGTTATCCACAATGCAATGGTAACCTCCAACATCTTTATGACTCCATTGACACTAGTAAAAGGTTCTATGTCTGCTTACATGGTATTTACCAAGGATGTTTCTAAAAATGTTGTTGACTCTTATAATAGTTCATTAAAAGTAGAAAGTGATTTCCATTCATTTTTAAATGAACATGCTGATCTTTTTATTGATGACATCCCGGGACATTTACCTCCTAACAGAGGAGATGAAGACCATAGTATTGAACTTATACCAAGAATCTCTCCTCCTAACAAGCCTCCGTATAGAGTCTCACCAGCTCAACAAGAGTAGATTATGTCACAAGTGAATGAACTTGTGCAAAAAGGAATGGTAAGACCTAGATCTTCACCATTTTCTTATCTTGTCTTATTTGTGTACAAAAAGGATGGTACATACACAATGTGTGTAGACTATCATGCATTAAATAAGATGATAATAAAGAAGATGGTGCCCCAAGTAGTGTGCGTACCTCTTTACGAACATTTTGTGAGGGTAGGCCCATTGGTTTGGGTTTAGAGGCCCCATTTCAAAAAGCTCGCCCTCAATAGCTTCTCCCATCAAAGGAGAATTTTTTACAATACAATCTTTGTGTTAACAAAACTAGTTGGTGGAATGAAGAGGAAGCTTCATGCACCAAATTATGCTTGAAAAACACACCTAGTGTCCCTAGCCTCAGTCCCAAGACCTCACACACCTTCAAAACTGGTGAGAGCAGGGAATGAGGATAGATTGAGAGGATGAAGATGTATCTTCTTACGAGAAAAAAGTATTCTCCTCACATAATCACTCTAATAGCATAGCTTAGCTTAGTAGTTAGCATGGTAGAGGAGATGAGCATGCCATTGAAGCTTGGCTCTTGGTTGGATTTGCATTCCATAGCCAAGAGTTGTTGGTGTATGCCTCTACTTCTCAATGCTTGGAGAAGGAAATGGAGTTCTTCTTGCACACATGAGTTGTGTGTGTGTGTGTGTGTGTGTGTGTGTGTGTGTGTGTGTGTGTGTGTGTGTGTGTGTGTGTGTGTGTGTGTATAGCATAAAAGATAGGGGTGAAAGCATGTTAATGTGTTGTGCTTTTTGTGCTAGCTAACATATGCCAACAAGCACATCTTGTAAGCATAACACGAAGATAGGACATTCATGTTTTTTCAAGTGTGTGGGACACCATCATGAACTATACAAATTGTATACTTGGACTTTAAAAAAATGAATCGTAATATTTTCAAAATCTCAAATAGTTAAGCTCAGTCATTACGTTGAGGTAGTGGTGTAGTCATGATGCATGGAGGGAAGCATGGTGCAAGGGCCACAGGTCAGAGAGAGGGAGGAAAGCAATTGCGAGCTTCAAGCAAGTCTGCAGTCAGAGGCCAGCAGTCATCCCAAGTGGAGGATAGCTCATCACTGGAGCCAACCACCTCCGATGGCTCTCTTGACAGTACTCCACCAAGAAGGACTTCGAGGGGCAAAGGTTCTATTGCTTCTCCTCCACCCTGCAAAAGATTGAAGGCTTCTAATTCCCAAGGATCCCCAATGTCAAAGTACATGCATGCAGGGCCAAGTAGCTCCGAATGTTGTTTCTGCTACCAGGGCAACACCCCTCTCTATTAACAGCTCTCACAAAGTGACAGCAAGCTTGTCATATTTTGCGCTCTGATTTGCAGCACATCATGAGTGCAAGTGACCATCTCAGAAATCGAATGCAGGATGCTAAACAGTAGCTCAAAAATGCGGGTCAAGAGCTTGAAGCACCAATATTTGAAAGCAAGCCATGATATGGTCAGTCCTGTAGTATTTGCTATGAGACAAAAGCTTCATGATGTTGAAAATAAATTGCAGTGTTTATGCCTCACTGAGAGTGTGGATGCAAGGAGATAAATAGAGCTCAAGGTAAAGATCGAGACACTAAAAGAGACACTGGATGGTTTGGGATTTCCTCACAGTGAGGACACCCCCATTGGTGTTGTTATTGACATAACCGGTCTTCGTGTAAGTGCCGATGGTTTTTGTGATTGAACCTTATGTTTTGAATATGTGCACAACTATCTATGTACTTACCATGCTTCTATTTTGATTGGTATGTAGATTAATGTGGAGGTGCAGGAAGTGAAAGTGCATGCTTGTGATAGTCATTTGCAGCTCCTCATGCAGATAAGTAGGATGATACAAGGCTCCTTCATCCCCACTTCCCTATGCAAGATAGCTATGGACACTTTTACAGAGTGTATAGGAGGGTACGTGATGGGACAACAAGCAACAAGTGTAATTGTTGTGGTCTACCACTAGAAGTACACAAAATCAACGCAATGGTCAAATGCCATGTGAGCATATTTATCACCTAATCTGCTTTGTTGTTGCATGCTCCCTTGGGTCCAAATGTAGAGCTTCCACCTACCAGTAGAGGATACCAGCTGAATGGTGTAACAAGGTCAAAGGTCAAGGACCTCTAATCACACAGAGTTCAAGATAATGTTAAGGAATAGTTATCCAACCTTGATTCCTACACTAGCCCTATGTATGCTACTTAGCATAGAAGATATGCTAGTTAGCTTAGTGGGTATAGTGGCTAGAATATTGTGTATGGTAGTTGGCAAACCTAGTTATGCTAGTTATCATACTATGAGATATAGCTAGCATACATTGTCATGGTGGTAAGCATACTGTGTATGCTAGTTAGCACAACTAGTTATCCTAGCTAACATATTGTGAATACTAGTTGGCATTTTTTGTATGCTAGTTAGCATATTGTGTATGCTAATAAGCATATATTCTATGTTAATTAACAAGCTATGCATGCTAACTAGCATAGAGAGTTTTTCAATTAGAAACAAAGTATAATAATAAGCATATTAAATATACTAATTAGTGCACAGTAGTGTGCTAACTAGAAAACAGGGTATGTTGATTAGCATATTAAATATGCTAATTAGCATAATTTTTATGCTAATTAGAACATTGCGTATGATGGCTAGCATGCAAGTACGCTAACTAGAAGAAAAGGTATGCTAATTAGCATGCTAGCCATCATACATAGTGTTCTAATTAGCATAAAAAGTATGCTAATAAGCATATCTTAAGCATACCTTTTTTTCTAGTTATCATACTTGCATGCTAGCCATCATACATGAAGTTCTAATTAGCATAAAAAGTATGCTAATTAGCATATTAAATATGCTAATTAACATACCAGGTTTGCTAGTTAGCATGCTAGCTAACAAGGTATGTATCATACTTGCATGCTATCCATCATACACGATGTTCTAATTAGCATAGAAAGTATGCTATTTAGCATACTTGCATGCTATCCATCATACACGATGTTCTAATTAGCATAGAAAGTATGCTATTTAGCATATTAGATATGCTAATTAACATACCATGTTTGCTAGTTAGGACACTAGCTAACAAGGTATGCTAATTAGCATATATAATATGCTAATGAGCATACATTTTATGCTAATTAGAACATCGTGTATGATGGCTAGCATGCAAGTATGATAACTAGAGAACAAGATATGATAATTAGCATACGCAGTATGCTAACTAGCATACCTTGTGTGCTAGCTAGCATTTGGTGCATGGTAACAAGCATTCAAAGTTTGGTTATCATACCTTCTTTGCTAGCTAGCATAATGTGTATGCTTGGTAGCATACCTCTATGCTAGTTAGCATATTTTTTGAGCTAGCTAGCATAATGTGTATGCTAGTTAGCATACCTCTTTGCTAGTTATTGTAATGTGTATTAGTTAGCATGCACAATATGCTAAGCAACAAAGATGGTATACTAATTAGCAGAGACGTTATGTTAATTAGCATAACTTATCTTCTAGTTAGCATATATGGTATGCTAATTAGCATATAAATACCATGTATGCTAATTAGCACACCATCAGTAATAAACATACCATTAGCATACACAAAATTTTCCTAATTAACATTTTATGTATGCTAATTAGCATGCATTCTTGCTAGTTAGCATACACACTATATTCACACTTCTTTGCTAGCATATTTTGTATGCTAGCTAGCATATTGATCATGGTGGTTAAGCACACTTTATATACAAGTTAGAAAAGACAAGATGAATGTCTACACGATATAGATGCCTACCATACATGAAATGCTACTTGTCACACTATGCATACAAGCAATCATAATGGTATTGATGAAAATTAACGGGTGAATGGAATACACAGGTATTAATGATGCAAGATGCAAACTAGACAAGACACTTGTCAATCAAAGGATAGAAGAGAGGCTCTGTAATGATGAATCTGATGAGTTGATAGACAGTATGAAAGGGTAGATGTAATGCCACAGCATGCGATAACGCACGAGGCTGCTGCTGCAGAGGGTAAAGAAACAGATGATAATGAAGATTATGATTTTATCATGATTACAGTTAGCAGCAAGCTAAATCAAATACCATTTTTCGAAGCTCTCATTGTAAAAAACATATTATTTTTTATAAATCGAGAATATTGTAACTCCTATTTTTTGGATAAACCTTGTAATTGATGAGCCGGGGCTACAAGCTTCCAGATTGTATCAACCTATCTTTAGTTAGAGCTCCCAGATTATTAGTTTTGACCACCAAAAAACCTTGGCTAAGGTATAAAAGCCAATTTCTGTAAGTTATTATTAAGTTTTGGATAACGAAATACACAGCGTGAGCTAACGGTGCTCACTTCTCTCCTTCTCTCACTTCTTACTCCCTCCCCGCTTGTCACATTGCAATCACGTTTGTTGCATTGCAACCGCAGGTCAGATCTCTACGCATTGACGTAAACACTTCAAGGTATTTTGTAACTTTTGGTGTCGCCGATCCGCGGTCTAATTTCATCATAAGTAGGAATTTACACTTCAAAATCAAAAACTAAGCATAGGCGGGGTATTGGGGCATCATTGCTAAGCATTTAGGTGCATTCTAGATCAAAAACAATTAGGTCAAAAATCCACTGTTGTTCATAATTGCAATTTTGGTATTTGATCTAAAGTGGGATTTGAGATCATAAGCATGTGTGCTTGGTCTTATAAACATGTCCTAAAAGTTTCGTTATGTTTGGATGTCATTTGATGCTGTAACGGATGTGATTTGTTTGTCAATGAGCGATTGGCTTTTGGTGATTTCATTCACTTGACTGTAGCTTGAGTTAGATTCAAGTTGTTCGATAGCTTCCGAGAGATTGACAACCTCTTATAGCCTCTATGCATTAGTTGAGTCAGTTTCATCCCATGGATTGACAATTTGATCGTGGTTCTCGCTAAATCTGCAATAAGGTAGGAAAGTGAGGTTAGACTCCCGTGCCACATTTGGTGCCGTTGCATCGGGGATCGAAGAGACCTAAACTAGGAAAAAACACGAGCGTCTTGTGAAGTTATCCTTTAACTTCCTCTAGGAACTCCTAGAGTTAAAAACTTTCTTTTAGAAACCGCATAGCTTAAGATTGTCGTCTTTTGCTGTGTAGAGGTAGCTTGGAAATAATCGTACTTGTCGAGTGCCTTTAGGATTGTAGGATTGTAGAACAAGATTAGGATTTTGAGGATGATTGATAGACGAGACAAGTATTAAGATCAATGCTCAGGAAACCATAAAAAACAAGAAAACGAGTATTTTTGGACACTTTTCACAACCCCATTGCATGAGAGCCTAGGCGTAGGATAAGTAGGATCCAAGGTGGATTTCAGAACATTCCTCTCTCCAAAGAATCATTGTGAGTTGTTATTTGAAGTTGCAGAATTTCAGGTTTACGGCTAGAAATAGCACAAAAAGACTACAAACCACTCAATCCAACTGGAGAGTATGCTTAGTAGTTGTATGAACCAGTGGATAAGCTCAAGGACACATTGAGGTAAAAATTTTAAGAGTTGGTCAAAACTCAGATTATTTACTTTTTCTTGATATTTTAGGCCAAAATAAGTTTTGAGTTGATTCATAGGCTTAAAATAACTCATGAAATGATTGTGCATGAAAAAAGTGCAAAAACTTGTTCATTTTAAGCCTGAAGTAAAAAATCTTAATTATTTACTTTCAGCTTAAAATTGACCAAGGTTGATACCAGTGACTCATTGCATGTGTACAAACAACTTTTGTAAAGGCACATTGCATTCGAATCATCAAACTAGCAAAAAAATTGGGTAAAATTAAAGTTTGTACTGACTTTGAGAACTTGAGTGTAAATTGAAAAAAAAAAATAGTCCAAACTTGATGATAGACATGTGGACAGAAAACTGATGAGACCATTTGATCAAAAATTATCCAAAATTGATGAAACTTGGCTAGAGACCTTAAGTTGAGGTGCTTAACAGATCTGTGTCAAGATTGGTACAAAGACTTGCAAAAAATTAGTTGGAGTAAATGATCGTAATTATTTACATCTGCTTCAAAAATTGACAATCTTGCATATTTGAGCATACCACAAGTTCAAGCATATCAATAGACCACACAAATCAATTTTGGTGAAATTTGGATCACAAAAGTAAGACTTAAGCTAGATTCTTGAAATCGGAGTCTGCGGACACGGAACGGTTGATAAACTTGAACAGATTTTGTCCAAACTTGTTGAAACTTGTCCAAGGATCTTAACAGGTTGTATACTTGGTAAACCAAGCCAGAAAGTGCAAAAAACTGACAAAAGTACATAATTGCGATTATTTATTACTGCTACAGAGAGATACCATTTTTTACTTTTGAACTCGTACAATGTTAGACCAGCATAATACAAAGCCACCACATAATTTTGGGTTCAATCGGGTCCAAATTGGTACGTGTTCACTCAGTTTCTAGGTTGCATATTAATCCTTTGATTTTGCCAAAGTCGAGTCTGAAAATCTCAACTGCTGACTAAATTAGCTCGATTTGAAGTGATACACATAGACCAATCACAATAGTTAGCAAAAATTATACTGTCTTTGTGAAAGAATAACTAACTTGATCAAATTTGTACAGGAATCAGGTTGCAAGCGAGGAATCGATAGCTTGATAGAACGTGCATTCTAGTCAAGTGGAAGAAATTGACAACAAGTCAATCCAACGGTAAGTACTTTAGCCAGGGCTTCACAAGTCTTTATGAACCTTAGATCTGGTCGTGTACTAGGAAATCAAGGCATATTTAGAGAAACCTCTAGTAAAGTATCCACTGAAGAAAGCGTGAATCAAGGAAATTCCTTGCACACTATCCGTGAAGAATTCTCAGACACTATTTTTGATTCAACATCTGAAATGTCTTCTTATTCGACTCACTCAAAAACCGGAACGACAATGCGCTATAAGCATATGCTCTCTTTTTATAAGACCAATCATCATGGAGCTCAGGTTAGTAGGTGTTTTGGGGTACAATCAAACAATTATTGGACCTCTATTTCTTTATGTTGTTGATGATAAAGGTCCCAACAATGAGGAAAGCATTTTCAAAGTGGTAGGTTATCTTGTTGAAGTCAGAGAAAATACCTCGCACAATATCTTATATTGTCTTCTAGAAGGGAAAGAAAAACAAATTGTGAATGACAAAGAGAAGAAATATGCTTTCAAGCTTGCTTCATAATTTTAGTTTTTAGTTTTGTTTTTGAAGCTTTGTTGCACAAGCAGAGATAATCTTGTTACTTAACATTTTTTAAGATTAGATGCAAAATTTGGGGTTTGTAAATTATAAGCACGTGTTTTATTTGCATTTTTCATCACACGGGGCAAACAAACAAGGAAAAATGTACATAAATTGAAACGGAACTCAGTATTTACAAGTCAAAAACCCTGACATGGTAGACAAATGGGGGTTAGAAGTAAATACCATAATTCCATATATGGCCACAAAAGAAGGACCACCAGCTTTAGAATTTGAGGGATACAATCAAGTTGATTTGAAGTCTTTGAAACAGCTTAGTAACTGATAATCCTCGGATCCGAGTCTATTGTTGGGAGAATAGAAATGTAAAAGATCTTCTGTGGACTTCGCATGCCAAATCAGGACAACTAATGCCCATGAAGATCATCTATATCTTCAAGATCAAGGACAAGGGATCAGCATATCTACCAACCTACCTGTTTAGGGACTATTATAACAACAACTTTGTTATGGTGACTCCTGAGGAGGTAGAACAAACCAAATATCAAGGATATTCAATAAGGAATTGGATATTGGACCAAGGACCAGAAACTATTCCAAGAGATGAACATCGTGAGAGATTTTTTGAGAGTAATGTTAAGAAACCAGAAACCACCTCATCACGCAGAAAACTGGGTGACATTAAGGCCAGTCCAGAGCTACATGAGTCACTATTTCCAACAGACTGGTTTGAAGGACTCGGAACAGGACCAACTGCCATGAGACCAGGAGTTGAACCAAATAGACGCGTCAGACCACCTGATTTTCAAAAATGGGTCAAAAAATACAGTGGATCTAGGGATCCATATGACCACTTAGCGAGCTTTAAGCAAGTGCTAAGAGCAACATGCATATTCGATTTTCATACTTAATTCGAGGGGTTTGGAATGACATTAGAAGGAAAAGCATCCAAAACATTCCACCAAGGTCAATTATGGACTTGAACACATTAGCACAAGGATTTGTAGCTGCTTGTTTCAAAATGGAGATCAAACACAATATGGTAGCTCAAATCTATAGCTTTAAGCATAAACAAGGTGAGTCTGTTAGGTATTGTGCAACTCAAATCAAACAATACATTGCCAGATGCTTAGAGCTAGAGATACCTGCAGAAGAACGACTGGTATCATTGTTTTTAGAGGGACTACTAGACAAAGAACTTCATGCTATACTGTATAGCAAAAAGCATACAACCCTAGAAGAGTGTGTCAGATGCGATTGACTTAGGAGACAATTGTGATATTTTCAACAAAGAAGATGTCCCTAAGGATAACCAAAGTGAGAAAAAAGCATCCACTAAACTAGCACAAGTGGAAACTACTGCTGCAGCACCACTTTTAACCATAGGAGACATGCTCAAAAGGATGAATGACATGATGAATAACGTGCAAAAAGCACCTATGAAAGGACCAGGTCAAGGGATACCTCAACAGGGCCAACCAATTAGACCACGAAAATGGTGTGCAATCGAGGGTAAATGGACCAACCATGAGACCAATGAGTGCTACTACCGACCAAAGTATGGGAATATTCAATACGTGCCCATGAGGCCACAAGGACAACCCACCCATGTACAAATACTAGCCTAACATGGCACTAGCTCAAAGACCACCGATGGGTATGGAAAGACCTCAATCCGTGTTGAGTCAACAACCACTGTATCCATAACATAATACAGTCCATGTAAAGTACATGCATTCAGAGGGAGTCATAGATGAATAAGCACTAGTGCCTGTTACACCCTATGTTGAGCCTAGTCCATCTATAGTAATGGTAGAGGGAGATTGGTATAATTCACATCCACCATCAATGGAAGAACCTGTGACTTATACTCCACTAGAGCTTTCATCAATGTATTATGTAGCTAATCAAGGTGCTAGAACTTCTATGGTAAGACCCATGATTAAACCAAGAACGGGAAACTGTCACAACTGTGGTGCAGATGATCATTAGAAAAATGAATACCCAGAGCCTGACAAAAACCTCAAGCCGGTTGAAGCTTATTGCATACAATGTTTCAAAAAGAGAGGACACTTCCCAAAAGATTGTCCTAAAAATCCTTTAAACAAGGATAAAATAGTAGTAAACGTAGTCCACATGATACCTAGTAGCTCATCTGAGAGTGAACCGATTGTTCCAATCAAGGTAATCACTAGAGCCCAGGCTAAGAAAAGAAACATAACTCCTCTTATGATTCAGAGAATACAAAAATTACCTCTCAAAAATCCAAAAGAAGTAGAAGCAAAAGGTATGAGATGAGAAAACAGAAACAACGAGCTAAAATCAAGGAGAAAGCAAACAACTGTTCCAGGAAAAGGTGAAAGAAATTGAAAGTGAAGTCAAAGAAAGAACCGTGAAATCTGGAGGATCAATTTTGGTTGATAAAATTTTTTAGCCTATTAATGCAGCCTTGGAAGCCTACCAAGCATGAATTAAAGCAGGCCAAAACATGGAACACAAATGGAAAATCTATCCTTCGTCAGATATGGAAGCAGCTAAGCTTGAAGCTTATCAAAACTTGGTAAGAATCATGCAGGAGTTGCCGGAAAAACAGAAACCCAAGCTCGAAAGTATGGCAAAACCTGAGGAGCTTGTGGTAAGAGACAATAAATAAAAATCCAAAGTGGTGGTAGAACGCCACTTTGAATCAAAAGAGCCAGAACTTATAGTACCGAACAGCGAAGATGCCTTAGATGGAATTCCATTCGTAGAGGAAGAATGGCCAGGACACTTATGGGGAAAAGTTAGAGAGATCAATGATGGGAGCCCAACTTTAAATTCAGCTCCTATAGAGGAAGTTTGGTTAAACAACCTACCTTCTGATATGGACATGGATGCACAATCCTTGTATGAGGATTGCGAATCTGAAGCTTCAGGAATGTCTAAACCATTGACCTTGAAAACATTACCCTCTTACTTGGGAGATAACGAAGATAAATCCATAGTGTGTAAGGCCACTCGGGTAAAAAGGACGAAACAGACCCTAGAAGTAGACAACATTGATCCAATCATGTCTACACCCGAGCAATGCACTCTTACTTTGGGAGAATTGTTAAAAACCATACCATATTTATGGAATTATCTACAGAAAACCCTCGAGAAGGTGGAGATAACGGGGCTAATTTAAAAAAAATTAGGAAGGGCTAACCACCCTTCCAATGACATAGAAACCATGGAAATACTGGATAGTGGGGCAGGCATAGCCATAGCCACAAAGGCACTATGGGAATCCTAGAGACAACTAGCCATTAGAAAAACTCGAATGAAATTGCAATTGGCTGATGGGATTGAATATCAACACATTTTTGCCATAGTAGATTTGGGAAGAAACTCAATTACGAAATCATATTAGGAAGACCTTTCATGCGACAGGTACAGCTTATCCAAGATTAGAGAAACAATTATCTATACTTGAAGTAAGTGGTATCTATAACAAGGGTTAATGTAAAAGATCACACTTATAAAGATGTCATGAAAACGCCCATACAAGAGTTTGATTCAGTCTCTTCGGCTGAAACTAAGCTTCCATCTTGGTTGAACAAAGACACTCCTATTTGGATGTGCGAGCTTCAGAGAATAGGAGCTTAAAAAGAGAAGAATGTATCTTAGAAAGGGATTGCACAGACGAAGCTTATGTACTTGAACGCATTCCAGAGCATTTGTTTGAGACATTTGAATGGACTCAAATTTTAGCGATAATGGATGTATGTGTGAATACGTATATGCCTACTCAATTTTGCAATGAGGACAACTATGACATAATTCCTCCACATTGAAGATGAAATTGAGGAACCCAAGGACTTGATGAAAGCTCAACAAGTCTTTTCAGACGTCTACTAGATGCAACAAATGAGTTAGAAGAACATTCAGCTACCTTAGATGATTCGGGGTCGGAAAAAGAAAATGTGAGAGCTAAGCTACTCATGAAAGGAGGGGAGGAAAAGTTTTTTGACTTTCCAAACCAGAAATCGAGAAGACAAAAATGGTATAGACGAAAAAGAGACACCAGAAACATGAAAGCTAGACCTATGCCATCAGTTTCCAGTAGAACACAGTTCCTGGTGCAGATAGATGCACATGATTGTGTCAAGGATAAAATCACTGGTAGATATCCTTCAAATGAAAATTCATATTTGTTGAAAACATCAAGAAAAACAAGAAAGGATACTCAAGCAAAGCCAAAAAAACAGAACAAGGAGTCAATCATGACACGAGTTGAGCAGAAAAGAAATATCGAGAGTTGAGAAAAACTCTAAAGGAGATATATACGACCAAAATGGAAACCATAGAAGAGGATGGTAAAGATTTAATGAGTGTTCAATCCCATTACAAAAAATATATGCTCCAAGATCAAAAAATTATAGTCGAACAACCTGTTAGAGAACTATGAAAACAGGGCGAGTCCTACAAAGGGCCTGAAAACGCAAAAAAGATAGATTTGGCTGAACCAAGAGAATTTCCTAGGCCTGCCTACATTGCAAATGACCTAACAAAAGAAGAAGAAGAGCTTTTACTAAGCTTACTAAAATAATACCAAGATATCTTTGCTTGGTCTTACAAGGATCTCAAGGGTGTTGATCCAAAAATTTGTCAACATACCATACCCATGAGAGATGATGGGAAACCAAGTAGACAACGGCCATACACATACAATGAAACATCTGCCAGAAAGATCAAAAAAGAGATTGAGAAACTAAAGGAATCCAAATTCATTTATGAAATTGATCACATGGATTGGGTGTCTCCAATTGTGGTAGTACCCAAGAAGAATGGAAAATTACGAGTGTGTGTCAACATCAAGAAAGTGAATGCAGCTACCATTAGAGACAACTTTTCTCTTCCAATCACTGAGCATGTTTTGAAACAAGTTGCAAGAAAAGAAGCTTACATCTTCTTAGATGGTTTTTTGGGATACAATCAACTTCTGGTTGACCCAAAAGATCAGCATAAAACTGCTTTTGCAACGGAATGGGGTATTTTTGCCCATCGGGTTATGTCTTTTGGGTTAACCAATGTTCCTACCACCTTTCAAAGATTGATGAGTCATGCTTTTAAATAATATTCAAGGAAATTCTTGGAAGTATATATAGATGATGTATGTGTACATTCATCAATCCGAAATGATCATTTTGAACACCTCAAAAAGGTATTCGAAAAATGTAGACTTTATAGGATTTTCTTAAATCCTGAAAAGTGCACATTCATGGGTAGACAAGGAAAAATTCTTGGACATATAGTGCCTAAAAATAGCATAGCTACTCATATGGATAAAATTAATGTTATTGCGGATTTTTCTAGACCAACAACAGTCAAGGGGGTTCAAGCCTTCATGGAACATTGTGGATATTACAGACGATTCATTTACATGTACGCTATAATTGTAAAACCCATGTATAGCTTGATTACACACTTTGAATGGACTCATGAGTGTGAAGAATCCTTCATGAAGCTTAAGCAAGCTCTCACTTCATCTCCAATATTGAAAGCACCAGATTGGAATAAAATATTCCACATACATGTAGATGCTTCCAATTTTGCCATAGGGTGTATACTAGCTCAACCAGGAGACGGAAAATTTGATTTTTCTATTTCTTATGCTAGCTGACAGTTGAACATGGCGGAAAAGAATTATACCACCACTGAAAGGGAAGGATTAGGAATGATCTATGTCGTTAAAAAGTATAGACATTACCTATTAGCAAACAAATTTGTGTTCTTTGTGGACCACCAAGCCTTATTGTACTTGGTCAACAAGCCATGCAGCACAGGAAGAATAGTGAGATGGTTCATCATTCTTCTAGGATTTGATTTCACTGTCGTTGTAAAAAAGGGCACTACTCATCAAAGAGAAGATCATTTGTGTAAGATTTTTTCAAGGGAACCGCCTAAAGGAGTAGACGATGATCTACCAGATGCATATCTATTCTTCGTGGAAATGATACCTCGATGGTCGAAAAATATGATATCGTTGATGACCATAGTTCAAGTGGATTCGCAAATACCACTTCCTGTTACAATCAGATTAATCAAGCAATCAAACATGTATCGATTACTAGTTGGGAGGCTATACAAAAGAAATCGAGATGAAATATTTCTCTTATGCATTAGTTCTGAAGAGAAAAACCAATACCTAAGTCAAGCACATACTACCATAGTAGGACATCACTTTGCGAAAGACCAAACTATGCAAAAGATCTTGAGACTTGGAGTATTTTGGCCAACTATGAGGAGTGATGTTCGCTCTTTTGTAAAGGATTGTCCTCAATGTTAAAAACAAACACCCATACCTCATGTAATGTTCCTAAGTGGAGTAACCATCTAGTCACTTATCAAGCCGAACATATCCTGAGGATATGAGTAAACGCTGTCAGAGCGAAATTGAAACTGAAGCAAGAGACTATGCTCTTATTGGAAACCAATTGTATCGGGGAGAGGTAAGGATCAACATTTGCGTCTTTGTGCACATGAATATGAATATATTCTGATTATAGAACAAGCACGTGTTGGATTAGTTGGAGGTCACTTTTCTAGTGAGATCACTGTAAGAGAAATCTTAGTAGTAGGCATATGGTGGCCAACACTTTTTGTAGATGCCAAAAAATATGTTCGAAGGTGTTCAAAGAGCGAAAATGCCAACACGAGTAGATAGCATGCCCTTAAGACCAATGATGGGAGCTAGAGCTTTCACAAAATGGGGTATAGACTTTGTTGGGCCAATACAGCCACCTGCTTATAGAACCCAACCTCAATATATCATTGTAGCTACGGATTATTTGACTAAGTGGGCCGAGGCTAAAGCAACTCAAAAGAATGATGTCAGAACCACTGCCGCATTCTTATATGAGTATGTATTCACAAGATATGGACTACCAGTAGAAATTGTCAATGATAGGGAAACTCATTTTCTCAATGAGGTAATCAAGTATCTGCTTCATGAATTTATGGTCATCCATAACAAACTAGCTCCCTATCACCCACAAGCAAACGGACAAACTGAGCATACGGAAAAAATTCTTAGCTCGGTGTTGACTAAAGTGGTTAGTTCATGAAGGACAGACTGGGAAATGAATCTCTATGCTACTCTATGGGCTTATCAAGTTTCATTCAAAACAGCTTTAAATGATACACCCTTTAACCTTGTTTATGGTCTTGATGCCATAGTGCCAAAAGAATTTCTATTGTCGATACTAAGGGTAGCTAAGGGTCTTGAGTGGACTGGACATGAACTGTAAGAGAGAGACTTGAAGATTTAGAGAAGCTAGATGAGCAAAAGCTAACAGTTGGAGCTCACATCTATGCACAAAAACGGAAACAAAAATAGTTTTTGATTCCCATTTAATCACAAAATCTTAAAAAAAGGGGACCTAGTTTTAATCTATTCCCTTAAGCAACACATTCCCAAGTTTAAGAAAAAGGGAAACGGACCATTTATCATTGAAGATGAATCTCCAAGTGGAGCATTCAAGTTGTCCACACTAGATGGTGAACCAATGAGTAATTGGATTAATGGATGTCGTTTAAAGAAGTAAAATTTGCCGCTAACCAATGAATTGCTAGAAAGAATGCATGCAGCCAGGCAAAGGAAGATAAAACGATAGTAGGTTATTGATGAAGCCCAAGAGGAATCTCGGCTTTGGGTACTCAAAAGGAAAGCTGCTCTCAAGAATCAGTAAATACCTATTCCCATCAACACATTGGAAATAGATGACCGACAATGGGAATTGCAGAAAGATGCAATGTCAACAGATGAAGAATGGTTAGATGGAATGGACCTTCGCATCAAAGTACAGCTCAACAATCATAGCACAAATGCTTTGGTTGATACAGGAGCTAGAGTAAATGCAATTAGTTATTCCACGTACAAGAAAGCAACAACTCAGTCATTGACAGCAGGAATAACGACTATCAAAGGATGCAACAAGAACCTAACACCAACATTGGGAATAGTCAACTTGAACGTGATAGTACATGGATGTTCATGTACTCATCAGTTTGTATGCTTACCAAATGAACACATGAATGAGACGATGATTCTTGGAATTCCCTGGATGCGGACATACAAGGCAGTACTAGATTGGGATACAAATCAGCTCAAGCTATCATCTAAAGGCAGACAACTCATTGTTCCAATTGCACCAAGCAAGGAGGAATAGAAAGGCAATTACTAGCAAAGCAAACCACAAAGTAATCAATCTTCCCCATCCTATCGACATGCAAATGCTACAAGTAGCATGCAAGGAGTCAGGCGAATTTGGATATCAAAAGCACATCTTAAGGACAAACTGATTCAAATCTGGGTGCCCAAAACATCATCGACAAAACCAAAGATGGTTCCGAAGGTCAAAACACAAAGACGAGCATCTGCAAGAAAGAAACCTAGCACAAAATGGATATGGAAGAAAAAGGACCACTTATCTTCTTGGCAAACTGCAAAACCAATCCAGCAATAGAGAGTTAAGCCTCAGAAACCTCAACCACACCATTTTGACCAAGACAAAACCGAGATATCAATTGCAAGTAAAAGCTTGACAACAGTCATTATTGATACCTAAAGCTCAGAAAATCAGCGTGCTAAAACACCGTGATGGTACAATCAAGCAAAGAGCACACAAGATACAAGATTTGCTCTTTGGAAGACACCATCAGCAAGCCTCGACATCAGAAACTACTCAAGATCCAACTCTTGCACGGCATAATAGTTTGAACTACATTGATCTTAAAATCATGGTAGAGCCAACCAAGGCTATGCATAGACGCAATTGTTCAACCCATGCACACAGTCATCTCGGAGTACGCCATCTAGGAGGGGTGGAAGAGTACTAAATAATTAAGGGCAATGTTTGAGAGGGAGGAAAAAGTTTGATGTTAACATGTGATTTTTTTGTAAAATTACCTAATAATGCCCTTATAAATCATCAACAAGGAAAATTTAAGTGATAATATCTCTCCGATGAGTGTAAATAGTGTATATACTATAAGAAAATCATCAAAAAAGGTTCTTTTTGGTTATTTTTCATCATTTTTTTCGATATTGAGACTTAAAAATGGAGAAATCCAACAAAAAACAATAAAGCTGTGTTTTTTAATGGATTTTTTTAATTATTGGATTTTCACTTTTCTTTTTTAGCGCATTTTGTTATTTTCTTTGATTTTTTCAATAAACAGGTCAAAGATTAATAATGAATAGCAAAGGAGCTTAGATGGAAAAACTGAAGACACGATGGTGATCAAAAAGACAAGGTGACAAGCACAAAAAATTCAATCAAATCGGCAAATGGAAGCGGGAAGCCTAAATTAGGCGGCCGGACCTACTTTTGCAGAATTCTTGCAAAATGAGCTACGAGAATCCAATTGGGAAAATTTTTTAGTCTAACATAGATTTCACGGCCTAATAGGACTAACAAGGGAGTTTGGGGGAAAATGGTTCCGGAAGTCCGGGTATAGATACCTAAGGTAGGCTAAAATCACCTCATTTCCACTTGTTTCCTTTGGAGAGAGAGCCTTTTGACCCTCTTCGTGCGTACTTTTCGGAGTCCACAGTCACATGTTTTAGCGCCGTCTCACACGAGACATGAGGGGTAAGTTCTTTACTCATCAATGATCCATTTTGTACGGCCGGTAGCTAGTTTAAACCCCTAGAAAAAACCCTAGAATCCGAGCAGTGCACGAAGACCTACGACCAAAAATCGACCACAGCAGCCTATCAGCTCAACCAAATCGGATGAGATTTGAATTGTAGCATGCCCCAACATAATAGAACACTTCTATAGTAATAGTTGACCATTTGGCAAGGGTCAAGGGGGTCCCAAGTAGAAAAGCTAGGTTTTTGCCAGATGCCAGAATTGGATTCTGACTCCACAGACAGCTTACCTATGAGGTCTATACACAATGTATATGATTGGTTTCATAAAATCAATCAAGCCAAGCCCTCGAAAAGCAAAAAACAGCTCAAAGACTACAAAGCATCGACATACAAGTCAAATTGACTCCAAATGGGTCAAAATTGGATGAGTTGCTTCACGACTATTGTTAACCCTCACGGCACACGGACACCCTATGATCTATAAACGTTGTAATATTTAGAGTCAGGTACCGGGCTTGTCGGACCAATAGGGAAAGGTAGAGTGATCGCCGATGAGAGGCGCACTTTAACTTGGACATTCAAGGGGTTAGTTGGCTAAGCATGGGCGCCCAAGTGTGAATGGGGTGAGCTCCTATAAAAGCCAACTAAACCTAATTTTTACTCATTCTCTCATTTGTGCAATAGAAGAGTGCTCTTGCTCCATCTCCATCTCCATCTTCTTCTTCTTCACCTCCTTGTGTGTGTGTGTGTGTGAGAGAGAGAGAGAGAGGGAGAGTGTGTGTGCGATCGAGCATTACGAAGGCACGATGGCGGCGAAGCGGTTGAGCGCGGCACGACTGCAGCTTCTTCTTCATCGCGGCGAGGAATCCACCACGAAGGCGAGCGTAGAGCGGTGAGTGACACACCCTTTGTTTTCTTGAGCTTGTTAGTTTAGGCTTGTTGTGTGCTTGGAGCCTTTTGTGGCTCGCACGCGGTGTATCGGCAAGTCCCTTGCTTCGACAGTGCGGCAAGGAGCGCACATTTTTGGCGCCGTTGCCGGGGATATGCCCTACACTAAGCTCGGTTAGCACTTTACGCTTCCTTGTGGTGCAATTTCTATCATAGGAAAGGCAGGGAATGAATGTGTGGAGATTTCTTTTTTTTGCGTTTTCTGTCAAGTTTCAATTTCTGCTATTGTCTGTGCTTTTTCAATTTTCTGCATTTCTTGCGTTTTTTTAATTTCCTGCAATTTCTGCATTTTCAATTTCGGCGGTTCCAATTTTTGCAATTTCCTGCATTTCTGCGTTTTTTCAATTTCTGCGTTTTCTGCAATTTCTGCATATCTGCGTTTTTTCAATTTCTGCGTTTTCTGAAATTTCTGCATATCTGCGTTTTCAATTTCTGCATATCTGCGTTTTCAATTTCTGTATTTTCTGCACCAAAAAAAAAAAAACAATTTAAAAAAAAAATTATTTTTTCTCCACAAAAAAAAAAATTTTTTGAAAAAAAAAACGGAAATTAAAAACGCGAGTGAGCGGGCGGCGAAATTTTTCGAAAATAAAAAACGTGTCTCTTAAAACGGACGGGTTGGTTTGTATAAAAGATAGATCGGGATCGTTTTCCCAAGCCCAAGCCCAAGCCCAAGCCCAAGCCCAGGCCCAGGCCTCAGTCCTCAATCTTATGATATATATTAGACTCACTCTTATATATATACCCTACCCCCTCAAGAGAGAATGAGAGCATGTGGGACAAGTCCTCCACTCTCCTCCTTTCTCTTCCCACTTGCACCCTTAGACTTTCTAGTTTGAGCCTAGTTCCCTACTGGAAATTGACAGTTTTAGGGATTCCGAGGGCATAGAGTGACCAAACGGAGGGCTGTAAAGCACGGCACGACCCTCTGACCGATACGCTCGTTTCGAGCTATCACACGGCCCATTCCACGACACGCTCTAAAAAATCTAGCAAAAAAACCAAACAAAAAACACGCTAAAAACTAGTCACAAGGCCTCCTAGAGCAGCTTTTTGACACCTTAGGGTATCAGAAGCACATGCACTTACGCTATGGGCGGGTGCTAGAACACGAGCATATTGAGGGTTCCTCTGATCATACGGACACCCATTACCCATCCACGATAAGCTCTAGACCCTCAGCGGGGACACAAGGTAGCACCACCCAAGACCCTAAAATAGCCGCTAGTGATTCCTCCTCCGACTCAGAAATCATGGAAGCATACCCTACCCAAAACACTGAGAGAGAAGGCCATGCACCTCCCGAAGCTCCACAGCCTAGTACTAGTATGTTTAGCCGTTTCATGGAAACATTAGGTAGAGCTACTCGCTCGGAACCTGATGCAAATGAAGCACACGAAGGGGGTGGGGAAGTGGACTCTCCTTTCACATCGCACGTGGACCCCACACCCCCAAAGAGTGTCCATGTGGATATCCTACCAACTTCTTACCAAGAAGGCCCTGTTGAGCTGCCTCCTTCAGAAGTTCCCTCTAGAGTACCGTTGGTGACAAGTAAAACCATGGGGAGCAACATTGCTTCTACCTCACAAGAAACCATTAACACGTCGACTCTAGAAGGATTGTTCATTAATGATCATTGGACATACGACCTCCACACTGAGGTGTTGACGGATCTACACTCTGGCCACGCCTACCATGTAGGATGGATAGAGATTGTACAATCCACCTCTAGTGCCACGAGCATCGAAGATCAACAGAAAATGATCTGTAATGTTATCCATGGCATTATTCAATCCGAAAGGCAAAACCGAGGGGTAAATATACTCTCAACTGGCCCCATGAGATTTCTGGATACGAGCAAGGCTCAATGGCCTACTCTATCACAAATGGAGACTCCTCTAATGAGTCCCATGGCCCATCTTACGTCATTTCACCTGGGGTCTCTATGCAATCTGAGCCTCCGAGCGAAAACTTTAGCTTCCCTAACTTGGCTCAACCCTCTATTAAGGAAAACACAGTGCTCACTCCAGGGATAAGCCTGACAGAAAATGTACCGATGACATCTACGGTTAGCGCAGTGCCACTACCTAGTGTCGTAGTACCTAATATGGGGCCTCGACCGTATGTGCCTCTAGCCCCTTATGCACACATGGCCCCCACACCTCCAATTGTACCACTTGCTTATGATCCTCGAGTGCCGCTCCCTAGCCCTTATCCGAGTGGACCTATGCCCGGTTATGTTCCATATCCTGCATCATCCACACATATGCCAAGACCGGTACCCGTCCCTCTCCCACATATGATTCCAAGAGTACCTCCACCGGCCCTACCTCCTCACATAGGTGACTTGGCAGCGTTTGCTCAAACCATAGGTCGATCTATCGCAGAAAATATGTGTCACGCATCTGATAGAGAGCCTAGAAGTAAGGCAGTACAAATTGCCAAACTCACGCAAAAATTCAATGGGGACGAAGATGCTAGGAAACACATTGAAGTGTTTGAACAAGTATGTGATTCCTTAGGGGAACGCAACGAACTACATAAGTGCAATGCCTTAAGCTTGACATTAAGTGGGAAGGCTGGAGATTGGTATAGGACCCTAAGGGTGGACAAGAAAACAATCTACCCTACCCTTCGAAGGTTGTTTCTAAAGGAGTACATACGAGAAGGTGTGCTATGGGGTGTAGCATCTCAGCTACAGAAGGACGAACGTAAGGAAGGAGAGTCAGTAAGGGACTTCATTAGTCGTCTAAAGCACTTAAACTCTCGTTGCCCTGTAAATGAGCGCTTCAACAATAACCAACTGCTTGATCGATTCATTCGAGGGTTGAGGAATGAAGGAATCTATAATGGACTAGTGATTAGAGGTATCACAACCTGGGAAGATGTCACTGCCAATGCAATCCAATTAGAGGACAACTTGATGATAGCAGGCATGAGGGTGTCTACTGACACGAGATCCACTAGCTCACAAGCCATTGAGTATGAACCCATGACTGCAAAGCCCATTGCCAATGAGCCAAAGGTATTTGAGACATTCTTGACAGACCTCACCAAGGCAATCCAAGAGTCTCTTAAGGATAACCGACCCCCTCAAAATAGTCACATGTATCCAAGAAGGGAGCAACAATGGTGTTCCATTTGCTTAGGTCCACATAGCACTAGTGAGTGCCCTACATTTAGAGTAAAATTTAATGGAACTTGCAACGCATGTGGTAGGTATGGTCACCAAGCTAAGGATTGTTTAATGATCAAACGTATGATGGCAAATAGACCACCTGTAGGCTGGACGAATGCGCCTCGAGCTCCTGTATTGATGCCTACTCCACCTGTTGAGCAACTACCGCAACACATGGTCCCTAGATCTCAAAATGTTGTACAAGCTACACCGCTACCACCTCCTGTGCTAGGACCGCAGCCCCCGCATCCAAGAGTCGCCCCTATGAACCAAGTGGGTTGCGAGCCATCAAATGCTTATCCAAATGGCTGTGAGGAGGAAATAGACACTAGTATTGCCTACGGACTTGATACATTGGAAGAATGTCCTATATACTACATGGAAGATTGTTGGGGGCAAGTCAAGCCGGTTTATCAAGCTGCTGCTCTCGCATCCAGAGGTCAAAATATCAACACCCAGGCTAGGAGGCCACCTCTTCAATGCTACGAGTGTGGTGGACCACATCGAGTAGCGGAATGCCCTATTAGGTTGCAAAAGAATGCTGCACAGATGCAAATGAATCAAGGGAGCACGTCTGCAATGCCAATACTCACATGTAATCGTTGTGGCATAGATCACTTGATTGCCCAATGCCCCTATAACCCAAATGCGCCTAAAATCACACCCCTGAATTTGGTCGAAATTGCTAGTGTGACATCGCCAATGCCACCCGTCGCACCCGCTTATGCGATTACACGGTCCATGCTTCAAGGGCCAGGCCATATCCTCGAAGAGAGAGATACCGCGTCAATTATCCAAGCAAAGAAAAAGAAGACACGAAGGAAGAAGTCGCAGAATACGGAAAACTCAAAGCCAAGTTCCAAAACAAACATAGGAACAGGAGATGACGCCGTGTATATGAATGACCTCGAGGATGATTCAGATTCAGTCGAGACAATGGAGACTAGAACCAATACCACAAAGGGAAAGACCGACAAAGAAAACCGTAACATGGAACCAAATGAAAACTGAATAAGAGAAAATCACAAAGATCCTCTGAAAACACCACAAGTGTTTCCAAATCCAATCCAAGACCCCCAAGATAAACCGCAGGGGCAAAAAGGGAAGAATCGTAAAAAGAAGATTGGGACGTATCCAAACCCAGTAGACGAGATTAAGCAAGTGAAACATCTAAGAGGTTTAGTGGAGGAGACTCAAAGGAAACTAGAACCAGAACCCATGCAGGGCAAAATTCATGACATAGTGTTTCCCACGCAAGTTCATCCACCCCACATGAACCATAGACCGTTAGCCATATCTAGTATCATCCAAGAAGGGAGTGAGGACAGGACATCAGAAAGTGAGCATACACCCTTCTTGTTGGAAAGGATGTTTAACGAAGGAATACCTGATCCCATTGAGGAATATGAGATTCCATCCTCACCAGTTCTTAGTGAAGGACCTACACCTTGCAAAACGCCAATGAATGTTGCCAAACTAGTGGACTTCATGTCTTCTGAGGTCCGAACCACGATCATAGCAAAGCTGTATGGAGATCCTGAGTTATTCCTTGCACTTCGAGCATTCCTTAACGGAGAGCTACGAACGGGATTACCGCAGTTTGCACAACCAAATAGGCCTGACTCGATTATGATTGATGAGGAAAATCATGTGCAATCACTTGACTTAGATGGACACGAGTCTGTGATTGAGGTACCCATTAACGAATTAGGGCAGTATTTTGAAGGCGACGAGTCTAATGCGACCCTACCCATCACTACCAAGGGATTAACTATAAAGGGAATTCTTGATGGTGGTGCGGGAGTTAGCATCGTTACAAAAGATTGTTGGGAATCCATGGGAAAACCCCGCCTCAGTGTTACTAACATTGTGGTAAAGATGGCGAATGGTACCATAGCCAAACCTATGGGGATGCTCAAGGATCTTAAGATCAAAGTTCTAGGACACAAGGTACGACATACGTTCATTGTAATGGATTTCTCTAAACACCTTATGTCATATGAAATGATTTTAGGACGACCATTCATGAGGGAAGCACAAATGGTTCACGATTGGTCTAAAAATCATGTCTATTTGCAATTCCAAGACTCTGTCCTTAGAGTGGATTTGGTGACTGGTAAGGTACACCCCTTAGGGAGTAAAACCATTATTGATCATCGCTCTGACACCACAGTTCACTCGGCCCCACTACAATATTGTTACACTTGTAAGAAGGATACAGACATTGGCCAAGATTCTCCTTACATGGATGTGTTACCGGGTATGACGGAATCAGACAACGTAGACTGGTTACACCTAGCATCAACCATAGACACTTGGGGAAATAGGGGGACGACTTGGGTAACACCTGAGGGGGATGAAATTCCTATACCCTTAAATATGCTACAAGCAATGCATATCGCTTCCGACAAGACTCATCCTAATGTAACGAAGAAAACATACAAGTGGGTCCCTAAAGCTTCTTTAGTGACCATAGCTAGTGCTAAAAAACAGAAGCCTTGTAAGAAACGTACCACTCGCTCCAAGAAAAGTAAGAAAATGTTGCGATGGATCCCTAAATGACTATTGGAAGCCCAAGGCTACTATCAAGGAAATGATCAAATCTGGGTGCCAAAACGTAGATTGTGCTCTTACCTATCACCTGACCCAAGTGAGCCCAATCCCGTAGCTCCAAAACGAATCAATGATCGTGAAAAGAAAAAAATCACAGAATGCTACACACCCGCTCCCGAGCTAGTTTGGGTACCAAAGAAAGAACGATTTGTTCCACCTAGCTCAGGAAGGGGGGAGTCCCATGAAGATTCTAGCTCATCATGTAATACATCCATAGAGGTAAAAGCTTCTACACCGCCTCCATCTATAGTAGTGGACCTCCATGAAGCTACAAAAGAATCCACACCTCCCAGTGTTCAAGAATCACCTGATGAACCACTTCAAGTTCAATCCTGGGAGAGTACCTTACCACCCTTGCAACTTGACGAGGCACCTAGGGTAATAGAAAACTACTGGCAAAAATCCTCACCTATTACCAACTGGAACAATTGGTTTCAAAGGGTGACAAGCTCATTTCAAACGGTATGATCTACCCAAGGAAGGGGGGAGTGTTTGCTGACAGTCATCATTCATTTGTTTCCCTCTCAACCTTTTTCCCTGACCTCTCAATCTCCGATCTTAGGGAATGTATATATATATAGCCTTATACTCACAAAAAAAACAAAAATAGTAAAGAGCAGGAGTGCCTAGCAATGAGAGAGCACCCTATCAGATCTTACATATAAGTCCAAATTCACCGTGTCAATTCAAGCAACACACAAAAACAACTCTTATGTTTTAAAGGCCTAACCAAATCTATCTGTCTTGTCAGAAATGGCTACTTCACCAGAGGCATGCACTTCTATTTTTGATGAAAGGTACCCCTTGTCTTTTCAACAAGTGTTCTACGTATGCTACCCTATACTTTCTTGCGAATGGGATTTGATAGAGAGCCTTGCATGTGAGAGAAATTTTGAGGAGTTAGAATGGCTAATACGTCTATGGCTAACTAGTGATCCCTACCCAGTAGCGAATGTGTCTCCAATGGCACATGCTTATTCTTTTGCACAAGATGAGTATCCACGCATCACGAGGTTCTTGATTAGCATGCTTGCACAAGAGGATGATGAAGAGGAACTAATAGAGACCGAGGAAGACTATGGCCTCACGGACAACGATTTTATTTATCTAGATGATGAGGATAGAGGCCTAGCCTTAGGGTGGCCACCCGGTTTATATAATATCCTCTTTCCTTGATTCTAAAAGGGGTGACAGATAGGTAGGTTAGGGGTCTAGATTGTGTTTTGAGTTTGTTTTTTAGGCGTTTTAATTTTTCCCACTGATGTGCCTCCTGGAGGTATTCCTTTTGTTTCCTAGTGTGTACAGGAGCGTGTTGCTATTGATAGGATTTGGACCTTCATGGAACCTTCAAATCAAGCACGACCATCGACACAAACAGGTGTTTCTTGTCCATTAGCATTGCCCTTTTTTTTTTTTGCATCTATGTTTGTCTGCCTTGATTGTGATTGGTAGCATAATATTCAGCGCATTGGCTTAGTATCAAACATTTAATTCAATGTAATGTTTTGTCATAATCACTTGTCTAGGTTTAAAAATCAAGCAGTCCGACTAAGCTAGTTTGACCAAGCTAGGTATTAGAAATCTTCTCTTAATACCATGGGGAATGCCTTCCTAATAAGCAATGGTTACTTAGGTTCTTAATCCGATTTAGGCAGCATTGTATGAAATGTACTAGGGCTTTCTAGTGGGCTTAACCCTAGTGACCTTTAGCTTAAGTATTATAAAGGGAGTTTACTAATGTGATGAGCCTGGGGAGGGTAACAGTGTTATATGACCCCCCAAAGTTACAAAATTTAAATGTTGAAAATGAACAAATAAAAAATCAAAGTGCCACAATGTAAAATTTTAAGCTGGAAGAGAAATCCTGGCTTGAATTGGTACTTCACTCACATGTATTGCCTATGGTACTAGAGCCCTAGAGGTTCCCAGTGTGGGCGCTTTTCCTTGAAAAGCAAAAAACCCAAGGCATACAAAATAAGCACACACATCATAATTGAATCAATGTGAAAAGACTTTGAGGGGTCAAAGAAAAAGTAATCAGTCAGGCGATGATTTCATGAGAAATTCCTTTTATGGTAGCTTAACTACAAAGTCTTCTGGATATAGCCTCTAGTCAGCCCTCGAACATGAATACTTGGCTCTCGCGATTAAACAACTTAATTGACCACTGAAAATTAAGAAGCTTACCCATGGTATTAATACTTGATCTCTAGTGCCTTTCGACCGTCAAATTAGCAACCCCAGACTTGTTTAATTTTTTACCTTTACATCTATTTATGCATTTGATTACATTGCAATTTAATGTTCATTGCTAACAAATTGTTTGAAATTCTTTGACCAATCAATTTTTCTACCTAAAACTGCATATGCTTTTTAAGAGAATGCAATTACTGTGGCAATGTTGTTTGATTTTGCAGTGACTGAAGAAGGCTAAGGACATTCATCTCAAATGCTCTTCCACCTCGACGAACCAGCTTCAACTCAATAGCTTCCGAGGACGGAATCTACATCAGGAAGGGGGGCATGTTAACCCTCACGGCACACGGACACCCTATGATCTATAAACGTTGTAATATTTAGAGTCAGGTACCGGGCTTGTCGGACTAATAGGGAAAGGTAGAGTGATCGCCGATGAGAGGTGCACTTTAACTTGGACATTCAAGGGGTTAGTTGGCTAAGCATGGGCGCCCAAGTGTGAATGGGGTGAGCTCCTATAAAAGCCAACTAAACCTAATTTTTACTCATTCTCTCATTTGTGCAATAGAAGAGTGCTCTTGCTCCATCTCCATCTCCATCTTCTTCTTCTTCACCTCCTTGTGTGTGTGTGTGAGAGAGAGAGAGAGAGAGGGAGAGTGTGTGTGCGATCGAGCATTACGAAGGCACGACGGCGGCGAAGCGGTTGAGCGCGGGACGACTGCAGCTTCTTCTTCATCGCGGCGAGGAATCCACCACGAAGGCAAGCGTAGAGCGGTGAGTGACACACCCTTTGTTTTCTTGAGCTTGCTAGTTTAGGCTTGTTGTGTGCTTGGAGCCTTTTGTGGCTCGCACGCGGTGTATCGGCAAGTCCCTTGCTTCGACAGTGCGGCAAGGAGCGCACAACTATGTTGCAAACAAGTCCATAGCCTCAAAAGTGACTAACCAACTCTATATGCCGTGTCGACATAAAAATAAAAGATTTCGAAGTCGGCAAAGCACGAAGTGATGCCGGCAAGACCTCGGGGGTGCACTATGTAATCACATTAATGTATAACGTGAGTTCGAAAGGAGGGGTTTTAAAATGCAAAAAATTTAGGCAATTTAACAGAGATACATTAAAATAAGGGGTTTTTATATTCAATTTTGAAAAAAATTACTAAAATAAGGGGTCATTTTATTCATTCACACATGTTAAAAGAGGGATTTTTTTAATACCCCACGAATGCACGTTATATAGTCGGGTACTAAATGGTGAACCCCCCGAGGGCAAGACCAAAGTTTATCATATTCAATTTAGGACTTGTTTTAGGTCTATAGAATGTGTTTTGATCAAAGTTTTCAAGTTTTGCAAGAAAAATATGACTGCTGTAAATAATTGTGATTATTTACTTTTGCAATGTTTTGACTTGATAATCGTATCATCACCTCACCTATCACTTGTACACACCTATTACATGCCAAAATGCAAGTATGAGCCAAAATGATAAAAAATAACTTGGAAAACAACCAAAAAACGCAAACAAGTCTTGGCAAGCCAACTTCTGAGTTATGAGCCACATTTTTTGATCCTAATAACCTCATATCACATACACAGGGTCTATACCATGTCTAGAACCAAGTTGCACCAAAAAATGTTCATTTTGATGAAAAAGTTAATAATCGCGATTATTTACTTTTTGACCAAAATGTGGGAAATTTGCAACTGTGCCATCATAGGACCAAAGTACATGATGTCCTAAGCTTGCTAGCCAAGTTTGAACAAATCTGGAGCTGAAAACTCAAATTTCTTTACATCTAGTGTTTTAGAGACCTAAAGCCCACATATGGCACCAGTTTTACCATGTGCACTCAAATGAGCCCATAATTCACTCATATGTATCTATTTAGTATGTACTTCAAGCCTATAATGCCCAGTTTGCAAAAAGTTGAAAAAATTACTCCGTTGTAAATAATCGCGATTATTTACTTTTGCTGCAATTTTTTGTTTGGACTTTATAATTTTGCTCTTTACATGTTTTCATACATCTATGCATGTTCAAAAATTGATTTGAAGCAAATTGGACTCAATTTTCCATGCATTCCAGACTAAAGGACATTTCAGAGAAAAATCTGCCAAATCTGCTAACTTTGATACTCTATTCACTGAACAAGAGCCATCCAAGCAGCAGAGAAATCCAAGAAGAGGCTCAATCAAAAGAAAAAGTTGCAAGAGCTACCACCATACCAACTGGACCCCAGTTCAGTCAAAACTGCCAAAGCGACCTATCTGTCAAGAGAACAGTTGGAAGAGAACAACACCACAGTGTTCATCACACGTAGATTCAAGAGCGAGGAAGGACATCAAGTAGAGCTGCAACTTCTACCAAAAGAATTTTATGATGTCGCCGCCAAGCCCAAGACCAAAGAAGCCAACAGAAGGCTTAGACTCAGAAAGTTTTATGAACAAGAGCCACGTGGAGTAGACTTCCAAAAAGCTTATGAGCTCTTATCCACGATCAAAGAAGATGAAACCGCTCAAATCTCTGACCAGCAAGGGAACAAAGTCGAGGTGGTGATTACAAAAGACATAGTGGCAGAGGCACTCAAACTTCCAACAGGTGGAATGATAATGGGAGCAAGAGATAGAATTACGGCCGGAACCTTCTTTGCTAACCTCATCCAAAAACAAGTGGAAGATCACGCAAGATTATACCACCATCACTTCCACTTCCTCGCCAAGAGATTGGCAAGGTATACGACACCTAATCATGCGGTTGCCACAACCTTTACACAAGTTGTCAAATCAACAACCAAGCAACCAATTGACCATGCACAATACGTATTGTCCACATTGAAGGGGACAAAGAAAGAAGGAATAATAACATATTTGGGAGCACCAAAGGTTCTAACCAGGATTGCCTACCATGATATCGGCATAGCCAACAACTTGCCGCATGTCCCAGATCAAAACACTTAGATAGTGTCAGCACAACCTTCCCTCGAGCTACAAGATCTACCAAGAGAACATACAAGTCTGACGAAGAGTCTGTTGAGAGCTCGCTAGAACGGCATAGTAGTGAAAGCTCTGATAATGAGGAAAGAAGAGCAGGGATCGAAGAAATGAAGATAAAAGTCGTGGCAGCACACTAGGAGGAACCGGTACAAAAATAGATCAGATTTGAGAAAGAAAAGCACTCCTACGAATGCAGCCGCCAAGCACAAGGCAAGGACCTAGCAAAGTGGGTACCAATTGAATTGAAAGGATCAAGAACAAAGCACCATGCTAGGAAACAAGCAGAAGATCCCACCGAATTATTGGAAAAAATGTATCAGGAAGCAGAATCTTTGAAGCTGAAAGAAGTCCCAAGAAGCGGAATGAAAAGCTAAAGAGACGGTGGAGCAGCAAAAGCAAGCAGAGGAAGCAACTGCCCAAGGAGAAGAGCAGCATGATCAAGGTGATATGTCTCCCCGACCTTCTTCACCAGCTTCAAAACAGCATGATCACCCGATGCCAAGCCCACCACCATCACCAGCAAATAAAGCCACAGAAACTGAACCCACAAAGGAGACAGAGCCTGAACAAAGAGAAGCAGCTGAATTTTCACAACAGGCAGCTACTACACAAGAGCATCTACTACACAAGAGCAAAGCAAAGACCAAGAACCAGAGCCAGAAAGGGCAGCGAGTCCTACACCAAAGGACACCACAAAGTTTGAGCAAACAAGAGAACATGAGTCCAAAGAAACCCCTTCTACCTCTATACAGCAAGAAAAGGATGAGTATCCACGAAGCCTCAGGATGACAAAGCAAAAGAAGGCCAGCCATAGCCTCAGGCACAAGAACAACCAGCTACAACGACGCAACTAAGAGAGACACAAGAGACTGTCGAGACATCTAGGCAGCTAGCAAGAAATGACGATTGGCAATCAAACAATGAAGTAATCATGCAAGTTAACGAGTATGCCAAGCAAATGCAGAACATGAAGGAAATACTTCGCTTAGCAGCACTGAGCCGCAACACAAAAGCCAAAGAATTAGAGATGGTGATCGACACACTCCAAGGGGAGTTAGACGACAGGTTAAATGTCATCACTGATCTACAAAGGCAAGTGCAGGAATTGAAAGTTGAAGTTCAACAACATCAGCTAGTAAAGGATAAACAGCAAAAAGAGATGGAGGAGCTCAGTGACCTACTTACAAAGTTGTCAGATGCTTGCAAAGCAAAATATGAACAGCTGATAGAAGTTACAAACGAACTTCTAACTACAACCCTGTCAGTTCATAAGATTCAAGTACAGTTAGATGTAGCGAACGCTTCCCTAGAATACTTAGATTAGAGAATAAATGATCAGGAAACTTTCTTGCGGCAAATAGAAGAAAATCCCGCAGTAGCCTCGATCAAAGGAGCAGACGAAGTCTACAAAGCATTATAGAAAAAGAACAAAGACAACGAGCTCGAGCTTAAACTGGAGAAGTCTTAGCGCAGAGACATGGCTTAACTGCAGATGCAAAGAGAAGACGAGCTGTTAAAAGAAATAGCTGAGCTTAAAAGAATCAACCAGCTGTTGAGAGATGGACGGCAGAAACACAAGAAGAGGAAGGAACTTCATAGCAGCCATAGATATAAATCCCCTCAGTTTCATTCGCTGAAATGGAAACGTAGCCAATAGAAGGACTAGGTGGTGAGGATGAATTCTAGGTGCAAATAATAGAAACTGATATAGTGCCAATAGTCCAGCTATCAAAAGCTAAGAAAGATGCACTGAAAGAAAAGATTACACAAGAGGTAGATGAGAAATGGAAAGCAGCAATGGATTGGGAGTTGAGAGTTCTTCACTCCATCAATGTTACTCAACTCACTCCCAATCAAATCAATGCGTAATGGCACCAACAATCCCTGCCCTATCCTCTGATAAAGGTGGAGTTGCTCCAAGTCAAAGAAAGGCTTTACAAAGACATGCAAATAGAAGGCGCAGATCAAGACCACCCAAAGTGGAGGCTGAGTTGGTTGAACAAGAATCCAAGGTTTCTGATTCTGTTCACAAGAGCACCTGTGGCCCTACAGAAGGATCCTACTTTCTGTTCTGTACCAAGAGTAAGGACCTGGCAAGCACATGAGGCATTAACAAAGAAGCGGCCAACTTGGTTGAACTACCCAAGATTGCGTGCTCCAAAAAAGGGATCACCGACATAGGAGTACAAGGTGAAAACCCTAACGGTGCCATGTCCTTTTTCAAAATTCTATCGGATCTATCATGTGCAATGCTAAATAAAGTCTACCAAATGCTGCTCACCTGCATCAAATTTTTCCATGAGACAGAGCAAGCAGGCGCCCCGTAAATGTCATTCCTCGAGGGTAATAAAGGTTTATGCTACAATCTCACTGGCCAACCTTCCAAAGAAGACCTCTATGGCTTCTACACCAGATGTATGTTCTTACCTTCTCACAATATGTTGGCGTTTGAGGAAGCACTCTACACAGGGTTCTTCACTTGGCGAACAAAGATATTTGGGCCAGTGATCAGCAACATGACATCAAGATTTGTAGACTAATCCGCAGTAGAGCTGAAAAACAGAGTCACCATGCAGTTCTTGCAGGTACCAAATAAAGAGAGAAAGATCAGATACAAAAAGGCCCTAAATGCGCTTAAATACCGCCTCGCAAACTGTCAACTCAAAGACTACTTTAGCCCATAAAGTTGTATCAAGGGACGACACATGCAAGGACGGGGGGAATGTTAGCAGCAAGCTAACTCAAATACCATTTTTTGGACCTCTCATTGTAAAATACTTACTATTTTTTATAAATCGAGAATATTGTAACTCGTATTTTTTGGATAAACCTTGTAATTGATGAGTTGGGGCTACAAGCTTCCACAAAGTATCAACGTGTGATTACCTATCTTTAGTTAGAGCTCCCAAATTATTAGTTTTGACCACCAAAAAACCTTGGCTAAGGTATAAAAGCCAATTTTTGTAAGTTATTATTAAGTTTTGGATAATGAAATACACAGCGTGAGCTAACGGCGCTCACTTCTCTCCTCGCGCTTCCTACTCCCTCCCTGGTTGTCACATTGCAATCGCGTTTGTTGCATTGCAACCGCAGGTAAGAGCTCTATGCATTGACGTAAACATTTCACGATATTTTGTAGCTTTTGGTGTCGTCGATCCGCGGCCTAATTTCATCATAAGTAAGAATTTACACTTCAAAATCAAAAAGTAAGCATAGGCGGGGTATTGGAGCATCATTGCTAAGCATTTAGGTGCATTCTGGGTCAAAAACGACTAGGTTAAAAGTCCACTGCTATTAATAATCTCAATTTTAGTATTTGATTTAAAGTGGGGTTTGAGACCATAAGCATGTGTGCTTAGGTCTTATAAACATGTCTTCGAAGTTTCATTATGTTTGAATGTCATTTGATGCTGTAACGTATGTGATTTGTTTGCCGATGAGCGATTGTCTTTTGGTGATTTCAGTCACTTGAGTGTAGCTTGAGTTAGATTCGAGTTGTTTGATGTTTTCGGAGAGATTGACAACCTCTTGTAGCCTCTATACACTAGTCGAGTCAGCTTCATCCCATGGACTGACAATTTAATCACGGTTCTCGCTAAATCTGCAATAGATAGGATAGTAAGGTTAGACTCCCGTCTCACAATTACTCATCCCAAACCCAAGCCCCCTACAGATGATCAAACAAGCGTCTCAAAGGAAACAGTTAGGAGTGTGGAAGAGGAAGGTAGAAGTGCTCAAGAGGAAGGTTTCAGGACTAACAGTGGGCTAACTGCGCAAGACACTGGTGATGACAGCCCCCTGCAGTGTTTTGTAAACAAAGTGAAATTAAAGAGAAAAGGTGGCCTGGAACAGATTCTGGAAGATCCTGGGGACGAGATATGTGCTACCCCTCTAAGCACCCTGGATGACATAAACCAGCAGAGGTGAAAATAAATCGATTCACTCACCTGATTACAAGAAATTATATTGAATCTATTCCCTCTTGTGTCCAAGTTATGTAGTGTTAGCAAGCTCCACACCCTGTGTGGCATGTATCTCTCTGGATATTTATAATGGAGAAACTCTTTTCAATATTATTTTATTGTGCAACCGTTCAGTATTTTTTGCTTGTCCTTTATCATGTCTTTATTCGATACCATTTCTGTGTCACAAGGCAAGAGAAACTGCAATTAGTTTCCGTGCATGATTTGAGCCTATCACAAATTTTTGTTTACTATATTTTGTTGGTTTTCCTTGCTTCTAGAGGTTTACAATAAAAGAAAGAGTGAGAACAACCTCTTGGAAAAATTCAAAAAATGATTTGATGGGAATTTTTCCTTGACTAGTTCACCAGAGGTGAAAGGGAGAACCTAGTGGTAAAGGGAAGGGAAAATATGTAAATGTGAAAAGAAAAGATATGATGTGTTTGTGGGGCCATGCACCCATGATTTAAGGGCCATGAGTGACTCATATCATCATGGCTTTGGAGCCATATGATGATTCAAACAGATGGGACCCAAGTGAAAGACTTGGTAAAGGAAGGAAACAGACACATGATTTTGCTGGATTTTTAAAAAATACTTCCACTTCAATCCAAGAAAATTTTTCTTCATCAAAGTTGTAGCTGATGAGCTGGAGATTCTGACCATATTTTTTTTATAATTTTTGCATCTATGGTCTAGGAGATATGACCAAAATGGCGGACGCCAGGTTTTTCAACTGTGGTGGAGACCACCCCCTCTACCTTTACACACACACTCTTCCTTTTCCACATTGAGTCCTTCTCTAAAAATAAGCCATTAGTCTTCTCACCCTCCCCTCCTTCCTCCTCTCTCTCAAGCTCAAAAAACCATCACAAATTTCTCTTCTAATCACCTCTCAAATCATGCTTAATCTTGTTGTAATTCATAAGTTCTCATTCAACCCCTTTCTATTATTACTAGATATGTATTGATTTTATGTAGATTCTTTACCTTTTAAAATAAGGAAGCTCTTGGACTCAAGCTATGGAGGAAGGAGTGAAGACAACACAAGTGATGATGGAGCCAATTAGTTAAAATTGGTCAACAAATCACTTGGAAGGAGCTTCTTCATTGGTTGAATGTCCCTATCAAGCTTCATTTGTACAAATTACACTTGGATCTTAACCTCACTCCTAATCACTCTCTTTCCTATATAAAGAGGCCCCCCCCTTTGTAATTTCAAGTCTCCCTCGGCCCTATTGAGTATTTGTATCACTCACCAAGAGTCCATAAAGCTCATTCATTCACTCTATTCTTGCACATCTAGTGTGCAAATTGTTTTATGCTAGTAACCTCCCCTCCTCTTATTGTTAATTATTAGAGAAATCTTTTATGTGTGTGTGAGAGTGCTTGATGTGATTTTGGCTAATCCTTGAGATGTTGTTTAGTAATCTACATGCTATTTGTGTTGGGAGTGCTTGAAGTTATCCATTCCTTGTACACACACTAAGGTTAATGCTTCATTCATAGTGATAGCTCTCTCTCTCTCTCTCTCTCTCTCTCTCTCTCTCTCTCTCTCTCTCTCTCTGTGTGTGTGTGTGTGTGTGTGTGTGTGTGTGTGTAGCGGTCCTAGTCCACGCTTCCAAGACTAGGTGGTGCCCTCATCTCATTTCCCTTGTGGCTCAATGGAGTTTGTTTTGGTGTAGAGGCCGCCATTCCAAATTTCCTTCGTCAGTGGCATATTGCCAAGGCGAAACAACTATAAAAAGAAAAAGCCAAGATTAAGAAGTGCCTGGCTAGCTATCTTAAAAGCTTAACAAAAATTGGTGAGTACTTCAGTTATGTTCATCCCTCGGGGGAAGTTATTTTTATTGAGTGGTATGTAATGCCAGACCCAATATGCGTGCCAAAGCCGTTGCTAGACAAGGGTTGCGCTTTGGTTCTTGATTTAAATGGCCTACTTGTTCAAGTTGTAGAGCCAATGCACGGATACATTCCCCCTAAACATGCAGGGGAAATGATAAAGTACAATGTGCAAGGTAGGAGGTATGTATTTTGTCGCAGAGACAGCCACAAATTTTTGGATTGGTGCCTCCAGTTTTTCCATGTGTATATATGGAGGAGCAGCATGGCACTAAAGTGAATGCAATTTTAGAAACAGTATTCAAAGAGCAGCGGGCTAAGCTGAGAGGTGTTTTTTCACAGAATCATTGTAGTGGCCAGTCTTGGCAGATATATAATAAGCCTGTATTCTTGAAGGATTTGAGATTGTTTTGGAAGAACTACAAGTTTGGGCCCCAAAATAGTCTAATTATGACGATAGTATGTACAAAGTGTGCCAAAACCGTGAAGGAAGTTGGCTTGTTACTCCTAAGATAGAGGACCAGACCAAAGAACAGTGGCAAAACTTCCTGATAGATACTTTGAGCAGTTGGCTATTCCTATGGCTGCAATCAGAGGATCGTGCAACGTATACAGCTGAAAATGTGTTTAATATTGTCCCAGATTTCTTTTCACAAGAAGTGAGAAGGAAGCTAGCATCAGAAATGCATTGGTGGAATGAGGCCCAGTATAAGGAAGGTTTGCGTAGGAGACAAAGGGAGGCTGATGAAGAAGCTAAAAGACATGAGAGAGAGAAGCTACAGAGAGAAAAATTACAAAAGCAACAACAAGCAGAAGAAGAAAGAGAGTTGCAAGAACCAAAATCTCAGCAAGAAGAAGAAGAGAGAAAAAGACCCAAAAGCTCAGCAAACAAAGAAGCAAACGGACATTGGGCAAAAGTGAGTGCACAAGCGCATTAAACCACGATCTTATCCAGAGTAGGAGGCTCTCTGCAGTTTTGAAACATTATGAGGGAAATTTGTAAATTGCCTTTCCAATGTTTGTAACTATTCCAAGATTCACTTCAGATAGTAATGATCTGATCCTATTCTTTTTTTGAAGACAATACTATGTGTACTGTTGGCATTCTTTTTTATCTTGTAAACATTGAATTTTTATAGATTCTCGTTGGAAATCAGCAAAGGTATGCTAATTAGCATAATGTTTATACTAGTTAGCAGATTGTTTATGCTAACTAGCAAAAATCGTATGCTAATTAGCATACCCACATTAGCTAACTAGAATACATTGTAATTAGCATACTGCACATTTTTGTTTGTGCTAATTTCCACTCATAGCATACCATAGTATTCTAATTAGCATATACAGTATACAAAGCTGGCATGTTTTCTCCTTGAAACCCGCAATGGTATGCTAATTAGCATATTGTCTATGCCAACTAGCATAAACAGTATGCTAATTAGCATATTGTCTATGCCAACTGGCATAAATAGTATGCTAATTAGCATACATGGTATGTTAATTAGCATATTGTGGATTTTTGTTTTTGCTAACTTTCACTCACAGCATAGTATGCTAATTAGCATACACAGCATATAGAAAGTTGCCATCTCTTCTTGAAACCAGCATACATTATGCTTATTAGAATACACAGTATACAGAGAGCTATTATCACTTCTCCTTAAAACCAGCAAAGGTATGCTAATTAGCATATTGTCTATGCCTACTGGCATAGACAGTATGCTAATTAGCATACCTTGAATTGGCATATTGTACATTTTTGTTTGTGCTAACTTCCACTCAGTATAGTATGCTAATTACCATACACAGTATACATAAAGATGACATCCCTTCTCTTTGAAACCAGCAAAACTATGCTAATTAGCATACTGTTTATGCCAGTTAACTATGCTAATTAGCATACTCACAGAATGCCAACTAGCATAAACCGTATGCTAATTAGCATACATATTATGCAGAGACGGCCTGTCATATCTTCTCCTTGAAACCAGCAAAGATATGCTTATTAGCATATTGTTTATTGGCATAAACAGTATGCTAATTGGCATAAACAATATACTAATTAGCATACATAGTATGCTAATTAGCATACCTTTGGTTAGCATACTTTGCATTTTTGTTTGTGCTAACTTTCACTCATAACATAGTATGCTAATTAGAACACACAATATACAAAAAGCTGTCATCTCTTCTCCTTAAAACCAGCAAAGGTATGCTAATTAGCATATTGTTTATGCCAGCTGGCATAAACAGTATGCTAATTAGAATACACAGTGAACTAAAAGCTGACATCTCTTCTCTTTGAAACCAGAAAAGGTATGCTCATTAGCATACATAGTATACAGAAAGCTGCCATCTCTTCTCTCCTAAACCAGCAAGGGTATGCTAATTAGCATATTGTTTATGCCAATTGGCATAAACAGTATGCTAATTAGCATTCCACTCACACAACATAGTATACTAATCAGCATACACAGTATACAGAAAGCTGCCATCTCTTCTCCTTGAAAACCAGCAAATTTATGCTAATTAGCATATTGTTTATGCTAACTAGCATATATAAGTTTATGATATTCAGCATAAACAGTATGCTAATTAGCATTAGCGTACACAGTATACAGGAAGCTACCATCTCTTCTCCTTGAAAACCAGCAAAGGTTGTGCTAATTAGCGCATTGTTTATTCTAATTAGCATAGATAGTATGCTAATTAGCATACCATTTATGCTAACTAGGATACCCACAGAACACAATTAGCATACCTTCTTATTATCATACTGTGCAAGCCACTGGCCTTCTTTGTACACATCTTTCCAAACCTTGATGCCTTTCTTATAAGCTGGGTGTGCCTTCTTTTATAGTTTCCATTTATATTTGTGGGCTACCTGTCCAAACCATATGGAGTCCTACTGTAAAAAGTGTAAATTGTAAGACACCAAAGGAGGCGGACTTTGAGCTTGTTTGATCACCACTCTAGAGTTCTACATTTTCTTGATGAGCTCAGATCCTCTAGGTTTAATGAGACAGGTTGTACAAGTGATCTCTCTTAAACTGAGACCCCTCTGTGTGATAGACACCAAATCCATGTATACACAAAGCACACAAGAGACACGAGAGACAGAAGATACCCAAGTTTTTTATAAAACTGCATTATCTCCGAGCAAGAAGTATATTGAATATGTAGTGACTACAACTTAAAAGCTAAAGGGCATGCTATTATAGATTGCTTCATAGCTTTCTGGGTTGATTGTGTACACCTGCCATCTCCTTGGGATGTGCTCCATGGGTATTTTGATACATTGTATCAGATATGAAAGTACGTGGACGATGGGCTGCTTGTGGTCTAGCTTGAAGGTGTGTGCATCCAATTTCTCATAATGTAGACCTTGCACAACATATGAGCCTCTATCAATTGCATTGCCCAACTCATCGAGGTACCCCTTCTCCACCTTCTCCTTTGATGCAGCACAGGTAGAAATCCACATCCTCGACGTTAGTCGAAGCATCTGGATTTACAGCAAATGTGTTGCTAGCACATAGAGCGCTACTCAACACATCATGATGACCTTCGTACATGAAATAATCGTAGGTGGCTGCTTCATCTGTCGGCTCAAAATCTAACATAGCCTCATCAGGTAATGGCAGTAGAGTATGATAATCCCAAGGCTGTACGTGAGCTTTATTGACGCAACGATTCCATCTTCTCTGTATGCATGCATCACAGAAGCATGCCAAGGCTCTTGTTGCAAGGGCAGGTGGATCCCCAGGGTTGTGACCACAAAAAGCATACAGAGAGCGAGTTTTTGCCACAGTTGCACAATACTTCACCTCCCTCTTCACTTCCCCCTCTTTAACCTCCCAGAACACACGAGCACATTCCTTTTCTTTTGAAGGATAGTGTGAAGGTACTCCTTGCAACAGGTTGGCTTGTCAATAAGCAACCACATCAGCTGCATACCACAAAATAGCTCCATTAGGTTTTAGCTGCTCATGGGTCAAGGTTCTTTTCACAACTGCTCCTGCACCATCATTCTCTCCCTTTCCGTGCCTTGATCCAAAGAAGAACCAGCTCATCCCCATCTCTGTGAGTTCACCATATCTTGCAACGAAGTAAAAAGGCCTAGCTCCCTTGAACTGCAAGGCTGGCGCACCATCACAGACCACACCCAATGTTGCTTAGGAGTGACATCCTCTTGTTGTAACCAGTCATGGTGTAGCAGGAAGCAGTGTTGCACGAACAATGTGTCATACACCTTGTCATCTTATATGAAGAAATGGATGGTTTTGACTACCTCCCCTGCCCTGTGGCAGTACATTATGTGTACAAAAATGATTACTTGACTAGAGTGCCAATGCATTGACTGAATCTCATTTTGTTCCTTGAAGGCGTAACTCTCTGCAAAATCAACAACTGACATGACGACATCGTCCAAAAACCAAAGAAGGCAATCCTTGAATTGTTGTCCTTGCCATCGAGCCACATAGTTATGAGTGATAAAGAGCTCCAACTTGGTCTTCAAGAGTTGAAGAAACTCCCAGCACTGCATTTCTTTGTGCAAAAGATCTTTTCTTTTGTTACTATTTCCCTGCTTTTCTTGAGCTTGTACATATGAAAACACTTTCACATTAATACTATTACCTGGCTTTGTTGTCTCCAAGCAGCAAAATTCCAACCTATTCACTCCACATGTCAAACACTCTCCCATCTCCCATCAGGCATTCCCTTCTATGGAAAGCTACATCTACGGGCTTTCGACAGAGAACAAACTCCCACATAGTGTGACACCTTTGAACGTGTGATGTGAATCCAAGCAACCCTTGCTAATTTTCTCACCTGGGGCATAGATACCTCATATACAGTCACAACCTGCTCTATGCAGCCCAAAAGTACGAGAGTGCATGTGGTTCGATGTGTCCTTCAAAAAGGACATTTTGCACATGGTATTCGCAACAGCATGTGTATCTAACCTTTAGCCGCCTACAAAAGAATGGCTTCAACATCTCAAAAATTCTCATGCCAACCTTGCAATCTGGATGTTTTTCCTTGAATCTACGAAAGAACTCAACCTGCAACATCCAAATGATGATCAGTATTTACATTGCTAACTAGGATATCTAGCGACGTGCATAGCGACGCACATAGCAGAAAAATTATTTCTTGGGCAGAGGGCAGGTAGCCTGACCTGTGCCCAGTTAAAAGATGGACACAGCCACAGCCAGACTTCCTGCCCTCTGCCCAAGAAAGCGAGCAGCACCAAAATATCAACCATACTCCCACGCGCAGAAATTTAGGCAGAGTTCCCTTTGTTTTTACATAAACTTTTCAAAAAAAACCATATCATGTATACGCCTCCTACATGCTATCCATGTAGGATCTCACATGAGATTTAAGGCCAATGAAAGACAACCGTACCAACTGAAAAGCATAGCCATAACTTAAAAGCATAACCATAACGAACCATAACCATAACTTAAAAGCATAACCATAACAAACCATAACCATAACTTAAAACCATAACCGGCTATAACCACTTTGATCAAAACCATAATGCAGATAACCATAACCATAAACAAAATTAACAATAACCATAAGCATAACCAGAAAGAGAAACAATAACTATCTATACAATGACAATGACAATAATCATAACCATAAGGGAAACAATAACTGTCTAAACACTAACTGTTTGTACAAAAAAGAGACACAGAAGCGTGTCTGTGTCTCACAAAGCATATAGATGAAATCTGGTCCACTAATGACTAGGCGTCGCAACCTGCATATAGGACAACTCACAAAATTAGTATTGATATTACTTCACATATACTGACTTAATTAAATCAACTCACACATATTAACGTCTCACCTCAAGCGATCAGCGAGACTGTAAGGCCTCCCAGTCTACAGGCTCTCCTGAAGCTTCAAGATCATTCAGTACTTCATAGATACCTCTGCGATATCCATCTGACTCCTCCTTGCGTGATGGAGCTCGATGCATCGCAAGATTCTGCGTTTATACAAAAATCAAAGTAATAAGAATACATGATTCATCGCGTTTTAAAAAACGCCATAGTTGAGATTGGATTAGAAACTCACAAACTCATAGCGAAAGGTGTCAAAGCCTCCGCTACCAAGATGACATGTCCCCCTAGTCATCTGTCATACCTGCGCGGCCTCACGCTGCTGTCTGAACTGCGTGGCCACTGTCCGCTCATCCTCCCTGATCTGCAGCCACGTCTTGTGTGGGATGCCCGAAGGCTTCGGCGAACCGGTCCTGAAAGCCTTCCGAGCTGCATCTCGTCGATGTTTGATGGTGTCCCGTGCAACACCCTTGATCCACTGCGCCGAAACAACGGAAGAACCCGGAGCACACTGGTACTCTCTCAGGATGGTCTCCACTATGTAAGTGACTTTTTTCTTTTCTTGCTGATCCCAAGACGTCAGAATGCTGGTCAAAAACTGCAGCTCCACGAGCTGACGAATCCATTGTCGCATCTCAGTCCCGACTCTATCCATGTCAACAGAACCATCTCCCCGTACAGTATAGAGCTTGGAGGCACTAGGATCGTGTGCCCCCCAAGGTGTCAAGGTGTGCCAAGAGGTGTGTCAAGCGGTGTGCCTGGGTAAGACGGGGGTCGTGAGCGAGGAGGGGTCGAAGCATCTGTGGACCGTCCTCCACAGCAACCACCACCTCCACCTGACGATCGCCGAGATCAACGAGTGCACCTGTGCTGCGGAGATGAGGACGTACCCGCCTATGTCCCACCCCTAGGTGTCGAAGTGGCTGTGATGGGAGAAGAAGGCGTCGTACCCATAGGCATCCTGAACCCCGTAGGCGTCCCCCCCCTAGGCGTCGGACCCTCGGGTGTGAAGCCCGGAGGCGTAGTGCCCGTGCCTCTGGCTACCCAGTACTGAGAAGCCTCTACCATCTGAGCAGGCGTCATCCGTGTAACGAAGCCCATGAATGCATCTGCACTCATGGAAGCGGGATGTGGAATCTCGTCTGCCATACTAAAGTCTTGCACAAAGAAAGTAAAATAAAGCGTCAGAACACAGTTATTTAAATTAACTTTAAGCTTAATTTTAAATCAAAGTCTTCACACAAACACTTACAGGCCTAGGCCTCGACGAGTGAGGCATCATCGATAAGATCTTGCACCGTATCATCGTCTATCTCTAATTGCAAACATAACTCTGTCCCAACTCGCTCTGGCAGATTGTCTTCATCCATTGCATCTTCATCTACAAGTGTCAATTTTGGCTCGTCTGCGTCATCCCTCGTATATCTGTCAGCTTCCTCTGCCATACCTTCGTCCATCTCATCTAATGTCACAGTAGTATGGACGTCGTCTAACTAACTTTCCTCCAGGATATCTTGCCCTTCAAATACTTGTTTATTTCTTGGAGCAACCTGAACCACAAACCACCATTGTCGCTCTCGAGGGTCCGGTACAAAGACCACTTGCTCACAATGTTCGGGGAGAGCAAATGTGTCGCTCGCATCTGTCCAAGTCTTTGTAGAATCTATTTGCACAAGTTTGTTTCCATCTCTGCGTACTGTTGCATTGCGACCAAAAGTAATCACCTTGAACCACTTCACATCCAACAAAAACATCTCAAACCGCCTGAAGCTTACTTTCAAGATATCTGACACCAGACCACAGTAATCCAGGTTGCTAGTGCTTTCATTCGTGTCTCTAGCACTGGCCCTGCTCTTTTGCATGAAACTAACCATTACCCCACTGTCAAACGTGTTTCTTCTGTTGTCAATTTGTTGTGTTCTGAAATGCTTTCCATGCGACCACAGTGCCATGTATGTATGATACTTCCAGTCACATCCAATAGACAGCTCTTCCTCTTCTAAAGATATGGGTTCTCTGATCTGTCGAGCTGCTCTCACTATCTTGTCCAACCATGCCATTGTAGGGAATTCAGGTAGAGGAGCGAGATAGTCTGACAAGGGTAAGCCTCTACTTGTTCGACTTCGCCTGAAATCCTGTCGCTCTAGATTGCGTCTCTCTTTCTCTTCTTCGTACCTTTCAAGCCATTTTTGCATCGGCGCTGAATTTAGAATACAGAACTTTATGATCTTTTCTCGCATGGCCAGGTTCATTTTCTTCGGCACCCCTTGCCCTTGCGGCTCCTCTCCCACCAGTCTTGCATCCTCCTCATCGCTCCACAGTCGAGGCATTTCTGGGTCAGAAACGGATAGAAATTTGATCGTCAATACAAGAGACTCTTGCACCAGCCATCCTTCTGCCATGCTCCCCTCTGGACGCGCTTTTTGGCGAACAAAACCCTTAAGTGTTTTCATGAACCGCTCTAGAAAGAACATCCAATGACTGTGGGCTGTACCTGCCACTGCAACCTCATCTACTACATGGACGAGCAAGTGCATTTGGATAGTTAGGCAGCTCGTGGGTAGATACTTCTCAATCATGAAAACTGCCTCAATGGAGTTAGCCCTTGCGACAGCAATAGATTCCTCCCGTATCCCCTTGGAAGAGATCCACCGCACTAGCTCTGAAATCTTGTATATGCACGTCCGCACTTCCTCCGTTAAACACCCCTTGATCGCAATTGGAAGAATGAATTGCAAGAACTTATGCTAGTCGTGCGATTTCAACCCTTACAGTTGATCGTCACGGGTGAATGTTGTCTTTAGACATCGCATATATCCTGTTGGCGTCTTGAACTCTGAAACCACCCTTTTCACTTGTCGCTCTTCGTTTTTTAGCAATACCCATGGCACTCTTGGAAGTTTTGTTTGACCAGCTGCATTGGTGAAAGGCCACAACTCTAGCATCTTTCCAACCGGCTGCAAATCATCTCGTGAAGCTCGATTGTCTTTCATTCCCATGATTGTCTTCCAGAGGAGCTCTCCCACATTCTTGAATATATGCATTGGATCCAGCAAATGGTTAATTAGTAGATCACCCCAGTACGGCAACGTATGGAGAATGGACAAACGTTTCATTCCTGGAACAGGTTGCCCCTCATGTTTCTCCATCGGCGACGCCACTCTTGTACATGCATAGGACGACATTCGACGCGACCAAGCTGGCCTTCGCGCAAGTGATGGCCATCTGGAAGATAACGGTGGTGGCCTTGATAAATTGTCTTTCAAAGAGAGGTAGAATAGCGCACATCCAAAGACTGCCCGCAATTGGACATGCATTGTATCCCGAAGTTGTTAGTCCTGCATATATCAAAGCATGAATCAGGCCAAGTCAAAGGGCTTGCGAATAGCAAGAATTTTATAAATCACTAACCATTACCAGAAGCTTCTCCATATCCTGGCCAATCATGCATAGTCCACATAAGAAGTCCATGGATCCTTGCATGCTGTTGTCCTACTGGTTCAACCACATCTGCTATGTCGATACCGTGCCATAACTCCTTGAGCTCGTCAACTAGTGGAGCTAGATAAACATCCATGTTTTTTGCTTTGAACTTACTAGGTACAATCAAGCTTAAAATCAAATGACCCTTCTTGATAGCAAGCCACGGCGGGAGGTTGTAATTGATAAGGCACACAAGCCAAGTGCTCCATGACGAGCTTCTCAAGCCAAATGGATTGACTCCATCCATTGCCATGCCCAAACGCAAATTGCGTGGTTCACTCTTAAAATGTGGCCAGGTATCTTCAATGTGCCTCCAAGCCTTCGAATCAGCAGGCACCCTAAATGTTGCGTCAGTGGATCTATTCGTAGAATGCCACCGCATCAACTTTGCAATGGAACCACAACGAAACATGCTTTTTATCCTAGGAGTAATAGGGAAATGCCGCAACACTTTAGCTGGCACTGTCTCGCCAACTGCATCTTGTTTGTAGCGCATTGCTCCACACTTAGGACACGACAGACAATCTGCGAATTCATTGCGAAAAAGAATGCAATCATTTGGACATGCATGAATCTTGTTGTAGTCCAAGCCAACTGAGGTCAGAAGTTGCTTTTCTGGCCTGGAGGGGGGCATTTCATTGCCAGCCGGGAGAAGTTGCTCCAGCAATAACCTGTTTAAGCCACATTAAATTAAAATTAAAGCTCTCCGAGCACATCACCGTTGCAATCGGAAAATCTCTTTTGTAAATTGCGTACCTAAACAAAGCAGTGACGCTTGCATCTAACCACCCGTACACTGACTGAAGATTCAAAAACGCCAGACAAGTATGAAGCACAGATATTTTGGCGCCTTCATAGATTGGTTGACGTGCCAACTTTCTCAACATGTCTTCAAGAGATAGGCACATGGCTTCTGGTGCTGCTTCGTTCGCGTTCTCCTCGCTTGTCTGGAAGAAGGCATCCAGCATCTCCTCCATGCCATCGTCTTCTGTCTGTAAGCCCTTTTTTGCTTCCATCCGTGGCTCTATATTGGTCGGACCTTCACGCATAATATTTTTTCTCTCTCTCTCAGATGTAGGTGCTATGTCGTGGAAATCAATGCCCGTTCCGTAGGAGTCGTATCGCAGATTCTGTACGGTTTCTCTAGCAAACTCTCTGTACTTGTGCACATGCTCATTACATATCCTACGCTTGCGCAGGATTTGATACTTGCAGAGCGTGCACGAGCATGCAATCTTTTCCTCCATGTTAGTTGATGACGTTGCCATCTACAATGATTATGAATGTTGTTTTAATATATATATATATATATATATATATATATATATACTCCTCACAGTGTAAACTACCTCACATTCTCTAGTCTTGCCCAATCTCCGTACACCTCGGTCCAGAGGTGTATGGAGATCAGGACCACCGGGTCAAAATCTCGTCTTTATTGGTCAAATCCTATATGGGTAGACACATACGTGCACTCACAGGTGTACATGGCAATGCATGTAGCGGGCAAAACCCCTTTGCCTCTTTTAGTTCCATAGTTTATTCTCTGTCTGCGTACCCTATCTCTCGTTCTTTCTCTCTCGATCTCGCTCTCTCTCTCTCTCTCTCTCTCTCTCTCTCTCTCTCTCTCTCTCTCTCTCTCTCTCTCTCTCTCTCTCTCTCTCTCGCTATCTCTCTTTCTCTATTTTCCTATCTCTCTCTATTTCTCTATTTTCCTATTTCTCTGCCATAACTCCTGGAGCTCCACTTTCCTATCTCTCTCTCTCTCTCTCTCTGTCTCTATATATATATCTATATATATATATATAACTCTCTTTCTCTCTCTCTCTCTCTCTCTCTCTCTCTCTCTCTCTCTCTCCTATCTCTCTAATGATCGAACGAGCGACTGAGCTAGGGAGATCTAGACACCCACGACTGCGGAGGACTACACAACATTGACAGAGGCTGCATCAGAGGATCTAGCTAGGTCACTTTGGCTCGACATGCACAACGTCCGATCAGAGTACTGACCATGGAGGAGATCTGCCTATCCCAACTAGCTCGTTTAGCCGTTTAGTCCACACCCAGCAGTTTAGGATTCCATAATATTTTATTTTGTCATCTTCTTACTCTGACTTTGTATCAGATCCATCACATTGTAACTTTCTTGTCTCATGTCTCATAGGTCACTTTGGCCTTTCGAAGACGTTAATATAACATTTCATTTCATTTCTCTCTTTAATTTTTTTTTCTTTAGTTTTAATTTCCTAAGCATACATTAATTCTCTCTCTCTCTCTCTCTCTCTCTCTCTCTCTCTCTCTCTCTCTCTCTCTCTCTTTCCCTACACACACACACACATTTCTCTCTTTCTCTCTCTCTCTTTTCTACACACACACACACATTTCTCTCTCTCTCTCTCTCCTTCTCTCTCTCTCTCTCTCTCTCTCTCTCTCTCTCTCTCTCTCTTTCCTACACACACACACACACCGCTCTCTCTCTCTCTATTTCCTACACACACATCTCTCTCTCTCTCTCTTTCCTACACACACACACACACCGCTCTCTCTCTCTCTCTCTCTCTCTCTCTCTCTCTCTCTCTCTCCTACACACACACACGATGTAGAGGTAGAGAGAGAGAGAGAGAGCAAGAGAGAGGGGTTGGGGAGGGTGGAGATGGACATAATACCTGCGCAGCAGGTTTCGGCCAAGACCCAAGCAGGCGAAAATGGCCCCTGCGCGCGGGTTTTACTTTTTTCCCCAATTTTTTTGGCGTCGCTATATGCGTGGCAAATAAAGACTTTCCACGCGTATATCGACGCACATTGCGACGCGTATAGCGACGCCCGCTAATGTCGTCGATATACACGTGGAAAGGCATGGCCGTCGATATAGGCACGTCGATATCTTCATTTAGTGTTGTAGTGTTTCTGCTCCCGTTGTTTCCTCTTTCTTACTCTCTCATATTCCTTGATTACAAAAAGAGCTAGATCTTGGGAGTTGTAATTCATTGCTATCAACACTTAATGTTGTAATACACACATACTATGAACAAATGCCCTCACAAAACTATAGATGTGACCAACAAAACCAATGACTTTATTTGGAGTGGGTGGGTTACACATAAGATTTGCTTACCATCACATTACAGTACGGGTCCATTTCCATCATTGGAGCTAGTGGCAATAATGTTGGCTTTTGGTTCTCCATATGTGTAGGTCTGTGTTGGAACGAGAGAAAGAGCTCAACTTTGACAGCTCATCTTTGAGATAGGATGCACGATGCAAGGAACGAACGCGAGAGAGAGAGAGAGAGAGAGAGAGAGAGAGAGAAGAGAGAGAGACTCTCCACATCCTCTTCAGTAACTAAAAGCAGAAGCACATGAGGAGATAAAATTATTTTTTTATGGAACATTTGAAATTCAAACGACTTGCCCATCCGTTTTCAGTATATGCTAACAAGCATTGTCGAGGACAACATATTCAGTGACACATTAACATGCTTCTACCCATAGACTAAAATGCCAAACTCCCTCTCTCTTGGTCGACCCCTCTTGATTTTTGCTCATGCTGGCATCCTATTGGCTCCTACAAAGTTTAGCCAATCACAAATTAGAAGCATAATTGATATCCTTTTGACAAGTGTCCCCCTTTCCTCTTGTGTGAGAGATTTAGGTAATTAAATAATTCAATTAAACTCTCATTGAACCTCTTAGTCTTCTGGCCATTAGGAATCAGGCAAGCCGTTGGGCGGACCCCTTGGTAGACTTTCTAATAGTCTTCTAGGAAGCTTAATTTCTATTGGTTCTTTTATCAAGCATTTATTAAATTGATTAGACTAGCTTTACTCTATCCTAATTCTCATTGGTCCACCTCTATGGCCATCCAATAGGATTTGAGGAGAGATTGTCTGGCCTAAGAGCCTGACATGTGTCCAGTATTCCCTTTGTGTAAAAGGGAGAGCTTTGGATTGTGTGTTGTGTGTTCTCTCTCGTCCCCTATTAAAAGGGCTCACCCCTCCTTCCTAGGGATGTGGGAAGACTTTTTAATCTTTCCATGACCATCCAATTTCCCTCTACTTGGCCTTTGGACAATTGAATTAAAATTAGGAACCTTAGCCTATGGAAGTCTTAATGGAGCTGAACTTTAGGTCTTTTAAGCCCCATTGAAGCACATTTCTCTTTTGCAGACTGTCCCTCTTTGGATTCCTATTTTTCCTCCTTTGGATCCTTGCAAACACCGGTCTGGCAGCCTTACCAATATTCTGGCTTTTACTCCCCTGGTACTTTCCATATTAAATGATCAGTTTAACATGAGAAAATCATTTGGGAGAATTAGATATTAGTTTTTATGACACTTTACCTTCCTTCAGTGAGGCAACCCATCGCTCCCACAAATCCATAAACTTGGATTCGTAAGTGGCATACTCTAGCAGACCTCCCTACTTTAACTCTGTCAGCAGCTGCCATAAGTTTCTTGAGGTTGCGTCTCCACCAAGCCTCTTCATGAATGTAGAGCGTAGTAAGTCCCATGCATCCTTGGTAGCTTGGGGCAAAGCATTTTACCAAAACTTGGCCTCTACTTTCATCAATAGAGGAAAGATATGTAATCGTGAGGCATCGTCATCCTTGTTGGAAACCACACAAGCGATGTCAAAGTTATCTAGAAAATCAGTGGTGATGTCTTCTCCCTGCTTGCGAGTGAATGTGGAAAAAGAGACACTTGCCATGGTAGTAAATCAATGAGCAGACAATCACAAATGCTTTTTTTTTTTTAATGTCTTAGTGATTTATGAAGGTTTATACATAGGTGGAAAACTTGAGCAGGAGTTAAGAAGAGCACAAGGCTAGAATAGAATAAAGATGCTTACATCAAAGGAGTGGTACTAATCAAGAATGGGCAAGATGATGGGACGTGATTTCATCAAGCATCTCTGGTCTGAACAAGAAAACAATCTTTTGTTGGTAGAATATCTTCCTATCAATGTACACATTTACATGCATGTGTTGCAAGAAACAAAAAGGAAAAACTTTTGGCCTATTGTGATATCTATAATGAGTGTAGGAAAGGCTTTGAACACTATAGTTGCATACCTTAAGTGTTGACAAGATGACACCTTCACCACAGACCTCTACCTCTTGTTGAAATCCACATAATCCTCCATATTGGGCTCAAAATAGACTGGGCGAGAAGAGTCTATCTCAATCGGCTTTCCATTTTGCATGTGGCGGCGATGCTTGGGTGGTCATACTTCACTTGAACTCTCTGTGCCTAGAGAGAGCGTAGGTCCACTTGCTTCCACCAAATGCTTTAGGATTTTGTGCTTTGACTTTGTGGTTGATATAGTTGACGACTTTTCTCTAACCGTTGGAGAAAAAACACTTGGTGCTACACAAAATCTGATTGATGTGAGAGTATTGATGCGGTTCTCAAAAGAAAAACTCACCTTCTTTCTTCAACTTCTTTGTTTGGCACTCATTGACAGAATGCTTTGGTTGATAGCAGTGATGACATTTCGTAGCCCTCCTTCTTAATGCTCTTGATTTGTGATTAGCACGAAAATGCGAGATGAGGAGCTTACCCCTGGCATGCATCGCTACTCTTTGTTGACTGAAGGTCTTTGCAAAGCTCTCCTCAGTGAGGGCACCAAATTAAGAGGCAGAGACGCAAAACAGACCCAGTGGCCTCTACACCAAGACACAATAGGAGCACCACCTAGCTTGGAATGCGGCTAAGATGCATGGTAAGGGGTCGGCACATAATACAAGCAAAATGTGAGAGAAAGAGAGAGGGAGAGGAAGAGATCATTAGAGGATTCATTAATATAGGCTTTATAAACACCGTACAAACATTCACGAGGGGAATTGCACATAATCAACATCTCACAAACTCATATGTGCATGGCAACTCAAACCTCTTGGCCATTGACACTAGGTTTGTGTTTGAGCCACTTAAGTGGCTTGAGCCACAATAGTGGCTTGGCACATCATTCTATAAAATTGACTTTAAGATTGTCTAATTTTCAAGAAACCTTGATCATAGGATATCATTGAGGTCCTATGACATAGACGAAAACCATTTATCCCAAAAAAGTGTAAAATTTAAAAAAAATAGTTTTCTAAAAAGGTAAGAAGCCACAAAACTAGCTTTTAATTTAATAGCATACATGTTTTTGAGTCCTAAAACAAGTCGACAATCTTTTTTCTAAAAATATTATATGCATAGATTCTCATTGTATACATATCCATGTATTTTTCAAAAAAGTTTCAATGTGCTTTGAAGGTTCTTAAGGGGTCTACAAGGGATATCAAAAAATTTCAATGCTTTTTATTTGATTGTATTTAAAAGATGGCTCTTAGAAAATAACAATTTTACATGAAAAATTATTTGTTTCTATTTTTTTCAATTCCCTACATGCCTTGAGAACAAATCCCTGAAAGGTTTCGATGATGTTTTTTGTGGTCTATGAGAACAAGAATTTACAAAAAAGTTGCTTATAGCCACAAAAGTGGCTCATGTTCACACAGCCCTAGTGTTAAGAAACCAAAAAGAATAACCATAGCTAATACTATATCATAGTAGAACTATGTGTGCATAGAGGTTCGTACACAAGAATGTCCAAATAAGAGTGTGAGTATTAGAGCTTAAGTGTGTGTGTGTGTGTGTGTGTGTGTGTGTGTGTGTGTGTGTTTTTACAAAAGAGGAGGCCTCCTTTTATAGGCCAAGAGTTACTAGTAATTAGGGAAGAGATTATGAGCAAGAGGGACAATTACAAAGTAACCTCAATTAGGGACATTTCTCCAATGAGAGAGCTTCATGTGCCTTGCTTATTGACCAATTTTTTCATGATACTTTCATCATGGCGAGCTTCGTCTCCATGGCACCTTCCATAGCTCGTGTCCAAAAGCTTTCTTATAATAATATTTGAGAGAATCTCGATAAAATAAGAGAAAATCCAATAATAATGGAGAGAAACCTATAAAAACCTATAAAAAATCCAGTAATAATGGAGAGAAACCTATGTTGGATAACCATGACTTCTTTTCGTGTGGACAGATAAGCTCCACCATTTTGGCCGTATCTTCCAAACCGTAGCTCTGAAAATTATTTAAAAAATAGGGACAGAAAGAAGAGCTCAACGCCTACAACTTTGTTGTTAAAAATATTTTCAAATTCAGAATCAAAAAAAAAATCACAAAATTATGTGTGTCATCTCCTTTACATAAGTCTTCCAGGTGGTCCCCTCTTGACTCCATATGCAAGTCTTGTGTCCACAAGTGAATTATGTTTACATTTGATAATATTTTGTTGATTCAAACTCCATAATCAATAAGATTCTCCTCCTTTCACTATTGACTCTTACTCTTCACATATACTGACCATCAGGTAGTGACCATTAGATAGATCAACATCCAGTGAATTTTTTGTTTTCGTAGGGTTTGTTCCTATCTCTCCTTATTTTCAAGATCCAAATGTATCGAAACCATAGCTATGTAAGAAGAATATACATAGATTGTTTTTGTGATTTTCATGCATCACGTCTTTCCTCCTTTTCACCATGCCTTGAAGCCTTGCCATCAAGTACATACCAAGAGAGAGGTGGTCCAAAATTTGAAAGGCGGCCCTAGTGCTTTGTGAATCAGAAGTTCCTTGTGAAATATAATTATTTTATGTGAACAATCGCAACTATTCCCCTTTGTTGATTAAGAGAAAGATCTTTGGATATTACACACCCTTGGTTTTAACTCTTCATGCTGAATCCTAGAAACACCTTTTCTTCAAAAAGAAAGAGATAATCTAGATATGATCTGACACCAATGTCACATAATTGGGACTAAGGTGCAGCAAAAATTATAGATTAAGTAGAGTAATCAATCAATTGTGTAGCATTGAGCATATTCGAGCATGACAATTGTAGAGCATCATTAACTTAGATTCAATCATGCATCACACACATGTACTAAAACTGCAAGAAAGAGAGACTCTGAGAGAAGAAAAGACACCAATTTGAGCACCGAACATTTTGGAGCCGACCTCCCCTCCGAAAGGACTTTGTATCAATAAATTCATCTTCTTTAGAAGAGCTTCCGATCAATACAACAGATTAGTCGCATTTTTGTCTGCACAAATTGAAGAGATGAAAGCTCTAAAATTTGGCAAAGTTTGCAGTTACAATTTTCACCTAAAACACTTCGTTGAGCTCAATCCGAAGACCTTAAACACCTCGCGAGTGATAGGATCTGCGAAGACTAAGCAAGAATCAGGTTGGAAAGATACGTAAGTATTAAAAAGTAGTAACCTACATAGTTAAATAGTATGAACTTGACCGGACATAGCTATAGAGACTTGTGTGTGTGTGTGTGTGTGTGTGTGTGTGTGTGTGTGTGTGTGTGTGTGGAGAGAGAGAGAGAGAGAGAGAGAGAGAAGATGATGAGCCTTAAGGAGAGCATGGAGAGGATTGCATGGAGCTTCATGGAACAAGAAGACAAAGTCTCCTTGCTATCTCCAGTGCAGCCCTGCAAAAAATGCAAAAAAACTCTCTCTTGCGGTCCTCAAATGAAAAAACTATGAACTACAAAGTTGTTCATCTCGTCGTTTCCAAAAAGATACGTGAGCCCTTTTTACGGAGTCACTTTCTTTTTCAAGCTATTCCAAAAATACTCACCTTAGGTTCTAACAAAATAATTTTATATTTTTAAGAGCCACTCCTCTCACCTTATCTTTTGCATGGGAGGCTTGTGGACCACGGTCTCATTCCCACCTTTTGGTTATTCCTTTTACTTTCGAAGGCTTTCGACATCCGTTTTGGACTCTTTTGGACTCGCTAATATCCTGTCTTCGCCCCATAAGATCTCGATTGAATCCTTATTGAATTACGTTGGCACTTGTGAAGAAGGCATTTAAATTTTGGGACTCTCTAGTTCACAAACACATTCCTTGACTGTTGTAGATAATTGACACTTCTAATATTTTTATTTTCTCTCACTAGAATGGCCAATTCTAGCAAGAGAAAATTCACTCAAGTAAACCAAAAATAAAATTTGGTGACATTTTCCATGTGTTGTAAGCAAATGGGAATCCTCCATCAATTTTGTTGCTTACACATCTTAGCAAAACAAGGTGGTTGAATGCAAAATTCAAACATTGATAGAAGCTGCTTGAGCCATGCTTTTTGTGGCTAGACTTGAGAAACCATTCTGGGAGGTGTTTGTTCTACAAATTGCTACCTATAAACCGCATACATACTTCTTTAATGACTAAGTGTACACTATGAACGATGGTTTGGGCATACTCCTAATTTGAGGTATCTGAAAGTCCTTGGATGTGAGCATAATATGCTCTTATACAAGGAAAATGGAGAAATTGGACCCCAAAACCATCAAATGTCTCTTCATGGGGTATGGGTGTGTGCATTAAGGCATATCGTATATGGGATCAATTAAAATACCTTCTTATTTACACGGAATGTTGACTTTCATGAAGAAAATTTACTCGATAGTGGCACTCCTTCTGACAAGTAGGCTTCAACATTTGAACAATCGATGTTATCTCTAACCAAAGGCCAAGTTCTGCCTCTTCTTCATATAAGGCTAGAAGCACCCCTCCATTTTGTGACCTTGAATAAGCCTAAATGCTTTGTAATAAGAATGCTACTTTATATTATTTGGACATTTACTTCTAATTATAGAAGAGCTCAACAATAGTGAAATTAAATGGTTGTATCTAATCAACGCGTGCCTCTATGTGCAACGCTCCTCTATGTGTGTGGGGGGGGAAGGCCCACCAAACTTCCACAAACATTAATTGAGTAAACAATGATGCATCTTTTCAAGTAAACAATGATGTCTAACATTCTCAAATGAGTTGTGGCACGAGCTTCAAGTATACCAAGTAAACAATGATGGATCTTTTCAAGTAAAAATGTGCTTCTAATAATGAAACAAAATGCATGTTTTGAATGAGTAAACAATAAATGAATATCAAAGACCCTTCTAAGATTACTAGTGCAGCCGGCGGCTCTCTCTCTCTCTCTCTCTCTCTCTCTCTCTCTCTCTCTCTCTCTCTCTCTCTCTCTCTCTCTCTCTCTCTCTCTCTCTCTGCGCGCGTCACTGTGTTCCAGGACTGCAGGCGACACCCGCCGGAAGCAAGAGAGACTAACGGGTGGCCGGGGGGGGGGAATTCGCTCCCCCTTTATCTATTAGTATAGAAACAACACAACATAAACCAAGCTAGCTAGGACGTCCAAAAGTCTTAGGGGGACATGTCTGGAAGTGAACCGCAATGCGCGTTTGAAGTAAAAATGCATCTAGACCCTTATCATTCATTTGAAGGGTAAATTTTTACCTATCCTTCATTAAGCTATATTTAGGCAAAGGATTTTCAATATTCTATCCTTCTTTAGGAGGGTAAAAATATGTTTGCCCTTCACTGAAGGGTAAAAGTGCCTCCGAAGGGCGTCGAAGTCTTCAAAAATTAGGCCTGTCTACAAGTCATATTCAATTGTGTAAACAATGACACATCCCTTTGAGTAAACAATGCAACATTCTTCAACCTTTTCAAGTTAAATGCAGCGGGGTGAGCACACCTTTTGTAAACAATGCATCAGGTACAAAGTAAACACAATGAACAAACAACGCATCGCTTCAAATGAGGAAACAATAACCGCATGAGGTGCCACAAACCAAGCTAATCCTGAAATCTTAAGGGGGCGTGTCTAGCATCTTTTCAAGTTCAGAGCTAGAACGGGCTTCGAGTAGGACGTACACATCTTGAAAAAGAAATGGGGAGAAGAATCTAAGTAGATTTCTTCTCTCTTTCATGGCACACATTTTTAATAAACAAGAAAATAAACACAAATGAGTAAACAATGTATCTTTCCAAATGAGTAAACAATAACTTTAGTGCCAAAAGTAAACAATGCATACTTTGAGCAAACAATAACATAATTGAGTAAATAATGATTGGGACACCAAAACAAGTAAACAATGAAATATGCATGCGAGTAAGCAATGATTGGGATGCCCATGCATTCAATATAAACCAAGCTAATCGAGGTGTCCAAAAGTCTTAAGAGGGCACGGTGTGCTTCAGGTAGCCAAGCCCTCAGGACTAAGTAACACATAGCATTAAAGAGGAGGGGATCAAGGGCAGAGAAGTGCCCACTACGCACAAAAATCGAGGAGATCGCAGCCGTAGATATACACTTAAAAACTAAACCCGGCCACAAATTAAACCCGGCCACAAACTAAACCCGAGCAACGTTTATGTTTTAATAATAAAACCCAATAAAAACGGCCCATGGTAACAGCATGTGCCGGTGGGTCTCTCTTTAATGCTATGTGTTACTTAGTGTTGAGGGTAGCCCCTTAAGGCACCAAAGAGTGATGAATGTGATGGATAGAGGGCACGAGATCAAAACCCTATGTATGTGATGAGGTAGTGTAGCTGGCCCAAGAAGCTTATTGTACTTGCAATCTTGGAGGGTAATGGCATTGGCTTTAGTTTGGGGATTAAATTTGAGAGCAAGTTTAGCATTAAGAGCAACGGGCATGTGTTGGGACATGTACTGGCATTCACTAAAGTCGTGCCAAGTTGTTTAAGGATACATAATGTAATGAGCTTGAGAAAGCTTTCTGAAACGACCATTCAGATCATGAATGACAGACATACCAAGAGAAACATTCGTGGAAAAACCAAATACAAGCATATCATGCACAATATCAATAATGTCACAATAAGAGGCAACCATACGGATATCATCGACAAAAAGGCCCAATAAGGCACGATACAAGACATTTTATTATTAAAATTGGCAACAAACAAACGGTGCCAACTATGATCAGAGAGATAGTCACACATATGATAATACCATTGGCCAATGATGTTGTGATGATTGAGGCAAGGAACTATAAGTTTTGGAGCCCAACCAATGGCACTTACCATGACCTTAAAGCTACAAGGCGTCACGGCAATAACATCAGAAAGCATCCTCCAACATCAGAAAGCATCCTGTTCGCAATTTATTGAGTTCAAACCATGGTGGTCTTTAAAGACAAGATCAACGCAATAAGGGAAATCACTGATGCTCACATCCAGTGCAATTTTTGTCATAGATTTAGGTATTTAGAGAGATTTTTATCTGAAGAAGAATTAAGCCTGTCACGGAATCCTTACCAGCTTTGTGTATCAAAGGTTCAATGCTGGAAACTTCAGCCCATACCCTAAAGCTTAGGTTGACTATACAAAGCTCTCGCACTATGATGGTACCAGCCAACCTCTTTTGATGAAACCACCAGATCCCATGCAACTCTATGCTAGCTTTCTCTGTAAACCCTCTGCACATGATGATATCTGGTTTCTTGACACTATTGCTACACATTATTTGACCTAGCTTCTAGAATGACTCGAGAATATTACCTCTTACTGCACCTTTGCAAGTTAGCCTAGGAGACGATAGCACTCAACCTACTTCTGTTTATGGTGATGCTGAGATTACTTTGCCGAGAGGTCGCAAAGTCGGCATCTCTCAGGTCTACTTTGTGCTAGGTCTACACAAAAATTATGTTCTTCATCAAGTGAAAAATCACAAGCTAGCACTTGCTCTTCCCAAACAGCTCGCCTCCATTAACTTTTGTGAAGGGTGTGTAATTGGTATAGCCACTCAAAACCTTTTCGTCATTCCTTCTTTTGAGAATGGCGAATACAAGATTCCTTTATATATAAGGAGTGGATCTAATTGTGGGTAGGAATTGGGGGAGCTAATTACCTAGGAACATAGGTGCCACTAATCTAAGAACGACAGTGATGTAGGTGTTTGTGTATGTGTGTGTGCACTTCTACTTACTATTCTAACCGGCATGTATTTAACCTAGACCAAGCTAATTTGGACATCCAAGAGTCTTAACAAGGCATGTCTAGAAAAAAAAAGAGCTTTTGTTTAAGTGAATCTCAGCACGTTCTTTTTTTTAAAATGCATTTGAGGAGACGTGTGCCTTCCCAAACCATACATGTTGTCATCAAAGATTTACACAGCTTGTTAAAAGCAAGAGATAATAAAACTTGCAACAGGTACACAAGTACATCTGGGTGCACTCTATGAAGCCACAATGAGTATGTATGCAGACATAAAGGTGTTGATTTGATATGTTGTCAAAATAGTCCTCGAAAGGCTGATCCAAAAATGCAAAAGAAGTAACCTAAACCTGGTTGGAAACCTACCGAAGAAGAGGTCCAAGTGGAATCCAAAACCCTAGTGAAAAAGGGCATGGAATTTTTCCTACTCACTGTGCATACAAGAGCCCAATGTGACCTGAACTTGAGAGCCTTGACGACAGTGGTAGCATAGTATAACAAAGCTCTCATAGAATGAAAATTCTACTTCCGTTTTCTGAATGCAGGATTTTCGTTGTAGTGCGGTTACCACTTCTCCGTTGCAAGAAGGCGATGAAGATGCTCTGTTTTCCTCATTATTTTTTCAAACTTGCCTCTGCATCTTCAAAGCATTTCTTTGCCAGCTTGTGCCATTGATCTTTATATTGTAATCTTGATTGGGGTGCCTTGGCTATGGAGCCTAGCTCTATTTTGGAAGGGCGGTCTATCTTTTGCATGGGGATGTGTTCTTCAAAGCCATATGCTCTCTTTTCAGATGTCCCTCCATCCACCACCTGACCAACTCAAAGCGAAATCTCCAAGGACACTCACAACATTGCCGTGCTAGTCTCCCATCTAGCAAGAAGATGTCTACATATGGCAATGGCATCATGAAAGGTGCGTTGCTACTTCCAACCCCTTGCTCTAGTTCTTTGTGTAAACTTGCCTCGTCCACCTTCTTAGCATCTCCTCTCCCCTCACCATTCTTTGATATGCCCTTCTTTGCTTGATCAAAGGCAATTGCTAGCTTCTTGTCACCGCCCATGGACTTCGCAACCACTTCCTCATCATCAGCAATCGTTTTCTCCTCATGCAACTCAAACACATTTATCAACTCCTTTTTAGGTCGTGGATTGATCAAGGCTAGTGTTTGTACATGGGGCAGATCTACTCCAAGAGTGGTGTCCTTCCCCTCTTTCTCTCTGAGTTCCTTTTCGCTCAGCTGGGGGCTACTTTGGAGAGCCGTTGGATGCATGCCGTATGTTGTATCAAATGGAGGCTTGGTCCCATGCGTGTGTCCTTGTGTGTGTTTACCGCCTCTTTCAATCCCCTTCTTGGTGCCATAAAGATCACAACCCTTCGTCTTTCTTCATGTACACAAGGATTGAAAGTGTTAGTTCATTGTGTGTATATCTCAATAGGAAAGCCCTAAAAACACCAAAATACTGAGCAATGCGTGCGGATTGTGAGCACAAAATTTGTACAACAAAAACTAGAAAAGACCTTGCAAGACAACTGAGCAAATGCCTCATGGACTTGGAGCAAACAAGACCCTTAATAAAAGGTAATAAAAGCAAGATAAAAAGACCACATGACGAGCTATCGAAGTTATTCGAACACCTGCATATCTTCGTGACTGTCCACGGTACTCCTTTGCATGCAGCCCCTCAACCTCATGTAATGAGTTCATCCACATCGGCTGCCAAGTTGGATAAAAAATGCCGCATCAACAACCAAGTCCTAGTTTTACGAATTTGGACACGTGGACGCATGCGTGCCTATTCCGCACCAGTAGCTTCACTATTTTATTCAATTCCACAGAGATTCCATGCGGATCTCATGAAGACCACACACGAGGTATAGAGGAATTGAACTTTAGCAGTGAGCATTGAACGCATAGCCTAACCAGCTCAGCCATCACACCGAGCTGCGACTCCCCCGGTTCGAAAAATGAACTCTCGTGCCCCGTCAACCTGCTGTGCTGCTCGTTATCTGCACTGTCCTCCCTCGTGAACCCTACGCTGCTACCTACTGCCTGTGCCTTCATCTCCTTTTTGCCTCGCCACGCCAAAGCGGCATCTGTTCAGATTGTAAGCTTTAACGATTTTTTTAAAAAAGTAGGGACATACCATCCGTTCCTTCTGTCTTACGTTGGTGAAGGTATGAAACTTGGATTTTTGGGTAAAAGCCGATTAAATTCACCAGGGCTTCATGTGCTCAAAAAATAAGAATCATGGATGCAGGTGGTCTTCATGTGCTCAAAAATAAGAATCATGGATTGCAGCTTAAGGAAACCACATGATAACATGCGATTCCTAGGAGATGACTTCTTCCCTTGTGTGCATGTGTTTTCTCTCTCACATACACTAGTCTACCATACGAGCAAAAGCTTCTAATTTATTTTGGTTTTTCTATTGTTTGCCACCATGTTGCAATGTACCGATGCCAGCTAAACCAGCGGACATGGAAGAGCATCAATACCGACTAATCTGGCCAAATTTAACCTGCAGCGGTTTAGATTACATTGTTGCATGGGAAATCACCAGATTAGGTATTACCAAAATTGCAAATGAAGCCAAGTAACTGGAATTATCATAAAAGAGGTTGCCTAATCTAACACAAAGGGTAAAATCTGTCTATGTGAGCACTGACAAAGTTTAGTGAAGTGGATTGGAAGAACCAAACACAAATAAACTGTTTATACTTATAAAATAGATGGGGACAGCATAACCGGTTAACAAATGGTTCGATACTGGATCAATCAAACCTAATGTCAATGGGTCCCATCTTAGTCATCCAGTTCATCATCCGAATTACTTGACAAAAAAGTCCCAAGAGATTTTCGCAAGATACTAAAGGACTTGTCTTCCTGAAAATCAGCACAGCAAGGTTCAGAAAAATTAAACATGCTGCCTACGTAAAAAAATTGGATGATGAAGCATTCAAAATAACAAAGAACAAGATTGTTGTGGTTAATTATGTAGATAGGGTTTCAAAGACCACAACCTTGTTTGCTCATGACCAAAAAATTCAAGCAAGCACATGATCTGGCACAAACCCTTGGCATCACATACACATGACTTACTGCTACAGAAGTTAAAAGCATAACCTGCTTAGTTTTCTTCAGGGAACTTTCTGCAGCTGAAATCTGCTGTTCACAAGATTTCTGAAGCTCAACAAAAGAAGCTTTGTCCTTTTTCCCTGCCATAAAGAAAAGGCACCAGGTTGTTGTCTGGAAAATAGCCAAGGCAGAATATCTACCAAAGAGAGAACCGCAAGACAATGTCACTTTGTTGTTCGAGTCGTGACACCAGCTTATCTCCTCTCCTCTTCAAACTTGGCGAACAGGTCTGCAAGTCCAAATACAGATTCCATAGCAAAAAATAAGAGGTATCAAAAACTTGGCTCTCGTCATGACATGCGAGTTGATAATAATGCGGTAAAAAGTAGAGACAACTGGTTACACCTAGAGGTGATCTTCTACCTTCATAAGTCTGAACGTGAGACACCTTTTCTTTTGCAAACTTTTCCTTTGCAGATTGATATTTTGCAAACTCCCCTTGTAAAGCAGCTTCATACTGAGAAACATCAGAAGCTAACATATGAAAAATTTGCATCATACTGAGCCTTACACAACAACTTGGAAAATGAAAAGCTCACATCTTTGCATGTTTTGGTAGCAGTTTTTAACAAGGTTTTGCCTGCAACATTTCAAGGTAAGCAGTTAAAGTATGGTACGCAATTGAGCATCTACCTGTTAATCCCCAAGAGTAAACAAACATGTGACTTTAGCTAAATAGACTGCAGTAATAAGTTACTGACTTTATTTCAATTTAGGTAACATTCCTTTTATCACCTTCAAAATTTACTCACCACTCTTTCTCTGTCTTTTGCTTCTTGGCATCTGCCTGTGATTTGATTTCTGAAGCGAGGCTGGAATTAGCAACATGGCAAAGACGGGAATTACTGAATCTGTTCAGAAAGGGCTTTAAAGACCGAAGGAGCTTTGATAGACAAAGAGAAAAGACCAGCCATACTTTTCAATAATTTCCTTGTTTTTCTTCTGCCCGTCTTTCTGAGCTTTCTGGCGCACTTGCTGAAGAGCTACGAGGATACCTTTGATATCACTGATGAGAGAGAGGGTGCAGGTGAGAAGAAGGGAAAATCCAAGCTATGTGAAGGCAAGAAATCATCTCTTTCACAAAAAAACAGACGAAGTCCATGCTTTACACGTTCTGATTCAAACTGCTCCCAACCTCTCCATAAAGAGGTAACTAACAGCAAAGATAAATCCCTGTGCTATGCGCAAAAACAAGATTATCAGCTCCTTCTTAAAGGAAAGAAATGTTGCGCGCTTTAAGCGATGCAGCTTCCCTGATTAAGTCTAACAAAAACAGCTCTTCTGGTAGCACATTCACGTCATGCAGAATCAAAACGGAAGAAAACCGACTGAGCCATACAGAAGGAGAAAATGACCTGGAAAGCTCCAGACCAAGCTCTTCTGCAGGCGCAGAAACATCCTTGGAAGACTTGGCAGCGTGAGCTCGGGAAGCCTTCAAGTCGGTCGCCATGTTAGCGTAGTGACAATAGGCGCTTTTGGAGGGAAACGCAGGTACGATGAGCTGAAAACCGCTGCCCCTTAATTCCACTACGGAGTAGCGAAATAGTGTGAACTCTGTGAAGTTTGAATTTAGGGAAAATTACCAAAATACCCTCTAATTTGAGGAAATTTCCCAAATAACTCTCAAATTTCAAAAATTCCCAAAATGCCCCTCATATTTTGTCATAAATTCCCAAAATGCCCTTCAAATTTTCCAAAATTCCCAAAATACCCCTGGTTGTGAGACTAAATTTCTCGAAAAATAATTTTTTTTGTAGGTGTTCACAAGAAGAGTGATTGTCTATCGTACAAGATGCTAAAACTACAATTTGAGTTGGTTACGTAGGCTTTGGAGATGAATTGCTTCATTATTTTTAGACATAATTGCCTTTTTTTGCGATGGTAACTGGTGACAAATTACATGCTGAGCACTCAAAAAAGGATCTCAATTGTCAAAAATGAATGAAGATTAGAAAATCTTGAACTTCCAACCAAAATAGATACAAGGGTATTTTGGGAATTTCCTCAAATTAGAGGGGTATTTTGGTAATTTTCCCTTGAATTTAACAAGGCCGTCACCAGTGTTCGGGAAAAAGTCAATTTTCCAAACATACAAAACTCCTTTCCTTGAGTTTGCCGAGAGGAGAATTTTGAAAATTAGGGGTATTTTTTGAATTTTTACACTATTTTTTTTATTTTGGGACGGAATTTCTCCTTTTTTCCTTGCCCTCAACCGGTATTTTGAAATAGGAAACGGCACGATATTAAGCTGAGACACATTTTTCCTGAACACTGGCCGTCACTAACTTGACGACGGCGGCACTGCCTGATCAGACACACACACACACACACACACACACACACACACACACACACACACACAGAGAATTGCTTACAGAGACTTGCCTAAGACCGAGAGCGACGGGGAGAGTTTGCTGATGTCGGCTTTTTTAAAGTGCACGCTATTTTTACTGCAACAAGCATGGCTCCAAAGAAACGTTAAGCATCTTAAAATAGCTTCAAAAAAGCCTAAAAGTTGTGTACAACATTTCATAGGCACCACGCCTATATCACTTTCTGCAAGGAGGCAGTGCCAACAAGTGATGAAATCATTATAATAAACCAATTAGAATAGCTATAATAAGAATTATAAGTTTATTTTGATGACTTTCAAGTCTCGAGACTTTTCCATGATTAAAAGAAAATGCATAAGTCGCGAATATGCCTCTTGTCCCCCTTTTTTGTTGTCCATCTCTCTAAACCGTTGTGACCTGCCTATAGAGACTAACATTACTAAGCCCAGTAGTAGCGGACCGATGGGAGTGCCATAACATCCTCTTGGGCGTTCATTTCAATAGCCCTTATTAAGAATGTCTGCTGCTGCAGAAATCCCAAGTGGGCTACCCTAAACCACATTTTCTTGTTTATGTCGACATATAGTTACAATGGAGAAGCAAAAAATTGCTTCCTGGATATCACTACCAAACACCACAAGTTTCTACTACTACTGCCCTCGAGCTTCCCCCACAACAAAGGTGTGAATTGTGTGGCGTTGCTTCTTCCGTCCAATGCTCAAAAGAGATGCAAATAATATACGAGCGAGTAGTAATTGTCACATAGAGAGAACTCCCAATGCAGAGAATATTTTTGTACTCCTTCCAACTTTCCGTCCAAATTTAAGCTCCACTTATCTTTTTCAAATATATCCAGATAGGAAAAACGTGCCCCACTTCTGGAAAAGATGCTCTCGAATCTGCTTTCTAAGTAACCTTGTCCTACTCTTCTTTGCACGCCAGTTTTGAGCCTCATCGTATCTCATGTCACCTCCGTTGCCCTCTCACCTAATCTTTTTTACAAGCTTCATCTCTCCCCCTTCTCTTTCACTCGTTCCTGCCTTGCTTGCAAATGTGAAAAAGCTCCTAGGGATCATGGCTCTGGCCTCCATCATCCTTGGGCCGCTATGCACAACAGAGCAAGATATACCAATAGGAGCATACAAGTAGCATGTCGACAAACTCATTCACAAAGATTTAGCCAACATCATCGTGTTGGTTACGACAATCAACAAATGAATGTCAAATCAAATGGCTACGCAAAATACTCTGAATTCTTTACTCATTACTACTGACGTGTGAGCGGGATGGAAACACACACAATGCCTCTATAATCACTCGACACACACTCTTGGGATAATACACACACACTATGGGGCACCACTCAGCTTACACAACCCACCTGACCGAGACAAGGAACACACCGATGGAGTGAGAGGAGAGAGACTATCCATCCATTTGCCCACTCAACACAGAGACACACACACACACACACACACCCAAGAAACACACCTCAAAAGAGGAAGATCTCTGATGTTTAGATACAACTGATGTCATAAAATCTAATATCTAACCAACCCAAATGATTTTCTCATATTAAATTGATCACTTAATGTGGGAGAATAAACTGGAACAAGTGTTAAGATATAGATATGTGCTTATAGATCCATCTCAACACGGGGCCAATGGTAAAGGGGCCCAAAAGGGAGATGGTCCATCAAAGAGCAAGGCTAACCAATCGAGCATAAGACCTTAGGGTTAGCTTCATTGAAGACCTCCAATAAATGTGTGTAAAAGTCCTTTGACCTTAGGTAAGCTAGGGCTGAGCTTGAGGTGGGAACCCGGCCCAAGCTCGAGGTGCTTGAGGTGCTTGTCGTGCTTGAGGTGTTTGTCATGCTTGAGGTGCTTGATTAAGATGCTTGAGGTGCTTGACTGGCTCCATGCTTGAGGCGCTTGACTTGCTGCATGATTAAGGTACTTGAGGTGCCTTGAGAATCTTGCCTGAGATGCTTGTGCGAACACCCCCTAGTTCAAGTGCTTTGTCATGCTTGGTGAGTAAGGTGCTTGATCACCTAAAGTCAAAATCATTACTACAAGAGGGAGGGCGAGCCCTTTTCCTAGGGGCTAGAGAGAGAACACCCACTCACACACACAAGGGAAGCCCCAACTTGAAGAGGCAGCAAGGACACATGTCAGGCCCCTACCCATGTTATCTTCATGTGTTGCTCGAAGCCTATTGGCTAGGCTTCAAAGGGGTCCAATGATAAATTACATGAATTATCTAATTGTTTTAGCATTTATCAAGTCCTCTCTCTCAAAGGGGAAAGGGGACACTTGTCCCAAGGCTACCCATGTTGCTTGTAATGGCTCCTTCTTGTGATTGGCTAGGCCTGGAGGGGTCCAATGAGCTTCAAGCATGAGCTACAAGGGAGGGTCGACCCAAGCAAGCTAGGGGGGTGCTTAGGGGGTATACTCACCACACACACCACAAGCACTCTCATTGTGTACTATGCAAAGTGCAAGAGCTCCCTCTCCTTCTCCAAGCAAGTAGAGGTTGAGAGCCTACACCAACACTCTTGGCTATGGAGTGCAAAGCCAACCAAGAGCCATGCTTCAATGCTTAAGCTCGACATCTCCTTCCTCTTCATTACTATGCTATTATGTATGCTAGCAACAAGAGTATGATAAGTGAGGAACTAGTTCTTTCTCCTATGAAATGTTTCTTCTTCCTCTTCCCTACCCTCATTCCCTGCTAGCTCTCTCCACCTTCGAAGGTGTTTGAGGTCTTGGGACTGAGGCTTGGGACAATTAAAGCTTTCTTCAAGTTCATGTTATGCTATGATTGTGATGCATGAAGCTTTCCATCTTCATTGCATCACCTAGGTCACAAGGAACACAAAGAATGTATTGTAACAAGTCTCTCTTAATGGGAGAAATCATAATACAAATGCCTATTGGAGGGGGGACCGGCTCCACATAAATCCGGTCCTCAACTGTTGTCATGTTCTCTAAATTCTCTCTCTTGCAAAAGTATTGTTCATGCCAAGTTAACTAATTGCTATGATTATGTTGCTATCTTCAATTATGTCTACCCGCTATGCTCACAAAGTTATTTCTCGAAAGTATTCTCATTAATTTCCGCTATTCTCAAGTTGAATAGGCTAATTCCATTACATTGGTATCAATTATAATAGAGTAAGTGGAAATGGGATCTAATATCGGTTTTGTTAAGCCCACTATGTGGGGGATGGTGCACACCTCGGGAGCTTTGGACTTAATAATGGAGTCTTTTTAGACTTGCCTACGGCTTTACCATTATTGAGCCATAAGAAGTCCGAAAGGAGCTAGCCCTTGGCAACTCTGCTATGTTAGACCTACTCCTCTATTCTCTATAATTAACCACTTTGAGCCGTGGGTGTAGATACTTAAGAGCCAATTTTCAAAGGCTAAGAGGAGTGGCAACTAAGGTTTTGAATTGCCAAAGCATACACTAAGTACATACATTAAAATTTTGTTAACATGGCTGACAATAATCAAGAGAGTAGAATGAACATTGATAGCTTTGATTTTGCACATGAAGGTGACAATGATGATGCTCCCATGTTTGTGAATTATCTTGTGACTAGGTTGCAACAAGCTATGGGCAACCCTACTTTGCAAGCCGAAGTTACTCAACAACTTCGTGCCTATGGAATTTCCCTTCCTCTCCAAGAGGAGAGAGAGCTTAGGAGGCCTCTTGAAGAGACCCACAAAAGAAGACTCTCTCCCATTCGAGAGGAGGAATCCAAAGAGAAAGAAAGCAATGAAAGTCTAAGTTCTTCTGAAGATGTGGCTCCACGAAGAAGGCGGTCTAGACGATCGCCTACTCCTCCCAAGAGGAAAAGAGCAACCCATAGTCCTTCTCCTCATCACTCTGAAAGGCAAGAGAGGAAACAAAGGAAGAAAAGGGCTAGGAAGAGGTCACCCTCTTCTCCTTCTTCTTCACCTTCCTCCTCTTCCGATGAAAGTTATGGCTATTCTCCTAGAGAATACAAGAGGGGAGGACATCGCAAATCATTTCCTGCATGGCGAAGGTCACAAAAGCTAAAGAAGTTCAAGGAGGGAGGAAAGAGTATCTCTTTTCTCACCTACGATGGCACCTTTGGTGCTACCGACAAAGTCTTGGCCTTCATCCAGCAATTTGACGCGGCCTTTGGGACGAGGGCTTCACAGAGTCCTCCAAGCTACGTCATGTAGCTATGCACTTCCAAAAATCAGCTCGTCAATGGTGGGCTAGCCTTCGTGGCAATGGAGAAGCCCCAAAGACATGGAAAACTCTACGAGTTTCCATCATGAAGCAATTTCTGCCAAGCGATACTAAAGATAAAGTTCTTACCGAATGGCACGGCTTGAAGCTTCTCTCTCATGAGTCTATCAACAAGTATGTAGACAAGTTTTGGGATTTACATCTCAAAGCTACTGTCTTTCAAAAGATAGACTTTGCCGAGCAAAGACAGCAATTCTGTGCGGGATTACCTGAAGAGATGGCCGAATTCATCAACTCTCAACGGCCCGGTACTATTACCGAAGTAATCCACCACACCATGGTTGCTTCACGCATCAATTTCCATCAAGGGGCTAGACGTAATGTCAAGCCCATGGAAAACAAAGATAAAAATGATGCAAAGGGGAAATCCAATGCTCAAAATAATTCCCAAGGCACTTCCAACAACAACAACAATCGGTCCAAGGAGAAGGGAGTTTACAAAGGTAAAAACAAACTCTCTCCTGAAGAGCTTGAATCTTTTCGCAAGGACCATAAATGTTTCAAGTGTGGGGAGCAAGGACATGGCTATCGTTCTTGCCCCAAGAAGAATACTCGCAATGAGACTCCTAGGGCTTCCACCATCGAAGCTCCAAAAGAGGATGCTCATTGCAAAGGATCATCACTCTCCTATGCTTGGGGAAAGGTAAGAGAGCATGATGCCTTCATCTTGTTTGACCCTGGCTCTACTCTCAACTTCATATCAATAGAGTTGGCCACCAAGTTGGGCATTCAAGCTTTTGAGATGGGAGATATAGTAACATCTGATGCAGCTTTCAAGGGACAACAAGCCTCCGTTACTCCCTTGATTGGGAAGTTGAGGCTTCATGTCCAAAGCTATGTCGACAAAGAAGACTTCTTCATCTCTCCTCTCCAACATCAGGATGTTATCCTAGGGGCACCATGGTTTGATCTCATGGCTGCCAACATGAAGTTCCCTGAAAGGAGAATTTACTTCACTTACAGGGGAAAGAACATGTATATAGATGCTAGTGAGCGTGGTCGCACTATTCCACTTGTAAATCCTCTTTCTTTTGATAAGTCAATGAAGAGCTCAGTTTCTGCGTACATGATTTTTGTCAAAGAGTCTCCAAAAGATACTAATGTTTCATCAAATAGGAATCAAGAAGAGTTAGACTTGTCTAATTTTCTAAAAGGATTCCAAGATGTGTTCATCGATGATATCCCTATGGACTTACCTCCAAAACGAGGGGATGATGACCATCGTATTGAGCTCCTTCCTGGAAGCTCACCACCTAACAAGCCTCCTTATCGAGTCTCACAAGCTCAACAAGAGGAGATCATGAGGCAAGTACAAGAGCTGGTAGACAAAGGGATGGTGAGGCCTAGTTCCTCTCCCTTTTGTTCTCCAATCCTTTTAGTGCAAAAGAAAGATGGTACATACCGTATGTGTGTGGACTATCGAGCACTAAACCATATCACTATCAAAAACAGATTTCCCGTACCTCGGGTAGAAGATCTGTTTGATAAGCTACAAGGCTCTACCTACTTCAGTAGGATTGACCTTAAGAGTGGCTATCATCAAATAAGGATAGTGGATGAAGATATCTTAAAGACCGCGTTTCGTACAACGTTTGGTCTTTATGAATATCTAGTCATGCCTTTTGGCTTGACTAATGCACCAGCTACGTTCAATCGTTTGATGGAGAAAATTTTTAGACCATATCGAAAATTCACTGGAGTGTTCTTTGATGATATCATCATCTACTCCAAGTCTTTGGAGGAACATAAGCAGCATCTCCAAGTGATTTTTCAAGCATTGAGGGAGAACAAGCTTTATCTCAACCAAAAGAAAAGCGAATTCTTCCTTCAAGAGATTCAATACTTAGGTCATATTATCTCTAAAGATGGTATCCAAATGGATCCATCAAAGTTAGAGGTAATAAAAGCATGGCCTAACCCAAGAAATCTACATGAGCTAAGAAGCTTTATTGGTATGTGTGCATACTATAGACGCTTCATAGCAAAATTCTCTCAAGTAGCAGGACCACTACACGACTTAACTAAGAAGAACGTTAAGTTTGTATGGACTACTAAGGAGCAAAATGCTTTTGAAAAACTCAAAGAGAAGCTTACTTCCCAACCAGTCCTCGTGCTTCCGGATCTCTCAAAGCCATTTGAGGTCCAATGTGATGCTTGTGGTGATTGCCTTGGAGCGGTTTTGCTTCAAGAAGGGCATGCCATAGCATATGAGAGTCGAAGGCTCAATGGTGATGAACGAGTCTTGGCAATTTATGAGAAAGAGCTTTTAGCTGTTCTACATGCCCTAGACACATGGAAGCACTACCTATTGGGGACTCCATTTATCCTACGAACCGACCACCAAAGTCTCAAGTATTTCATGACGCAAACCAAGCTTTCCGACAAACAAATGAGGTGGGCAAATTTTCTTTCGCAATTTAATTTCCATATTTCTCACATAGCTGGTAAGCACAATCAAGTTGCCGATGCACTTTCACGACGACCAAAAGTTAATGCGGTGTCTATAGCTACTCACAATGATCTATCCTCTATGATAGATGAGTATGCTACTGACCTTGACTTTAGAGACATAATGTCAGCCCTTGCTTTGGGGAAGAAAGAGGAACCATTCACCTTGCAGGATGGTTATCTTCTCCACGGCAATAGGCTATGTGTTACCCATTCCCTTCGTGAGAAGGTTATGTATGAATCCCATGCTCCTCCATATGCAGGGCATAGAGGTATTCAACCTACTCTCCGAGGAGTAGAGACGTATTTCTATTGGCCTACCATGAAAGTGGACATACAAGAATATGTTTCAAAATGTGTAGTATGCCAAAAGACCAAGTATGATAGAGGGAAGCAACTTGGATTATTCCAGCCATTGCCTATTCCAAATTCACCATGGGAGAGTATATCCATGGATTTCATCTTTGGATTACCCAAGTCTATCCATGGGAATACAGGAATATGGACAATAGTCGACAGGTTTAGCAAGCAAGCACATTTTATTCCTGTCAAAAAGACTATTAAGGCACATCAAATGGCAACTCTCTTCATATCTCAGATTTTCAAACACCATAGATTACCCACATCCATCATGTCAGATAGAGATCCTAGAATGACCAGTAATTTCTGGAAAGGTCTCTTTGAAAATATAGGAACAAGATTGAATTTCTCTTCGGCCTATCACCCACAAACCGATGGCCAAAGTGAGATAGCCAATCTTACGATACTCGATCTACTCAAGACTTATGTTACCGAAGTAGATCAACGCTCACAATGGGAAAAGTATTTACCTCTAGTAGAGTATGCCTACAAAAATACTGTACATACTTCTACGGGGAAAGCACCTTTCGAGATCATAGAGGGAAGACCTAAAAGTCCCTTGCTACTCAAAGTACATGGGAAGATCTTCGCCGCCGATGAGTATAGCCGTGACCTACAAGAATCTTTTCAAAAGATTAGGGAGGCTATAGCCATCTCTCAACAAAGGCAAAAAGCTGCTGCGGATAAGCACAGAAGAGCCTTAATGTTCAAAGAAAATGATTGGGTCTTACTCAAGTTTCCTAAGGCTCGATTAAGGCAAACGACAGGCAAAAATCCTACGGGCCATCAGAAGTATTATGCTAAACTAGCAAAAAGATACTATGGTCCTTTCCAAATCTTGAAGCCCATTAATGAGACGGCTTATCAACTCAAGTTGCCCAACCATTGGCTTATACACAATGCCTTTCATGTAAGCCTGCTTAAGCCCTACAAAGGAGAGCCACCAACTGAACCAATTATTGAAGACCCTCCCGAAGTTGAAGACCAAGAAGAGGTGCTACAACCCGAAGCTATCCTTCGGCATGAAGACAAGGTACTACGACATGGTAAGATTATCCGACGGTATCTTATTAAGTTCAAAAATTATCCTTTTGAAGATGCTAGATGGATGCAAGGAATACAGCTTAAGGATAGTATGAACCTTGTCAATGCTTACAATGCTACATTAGAGTAAGCACATGTACAAATTTCTTTTAAATCACTCATGTTTTTGTCTTATAAGACTAGTCCTCTTTTTAAGTGTGCACAAATTTAACTAATATGCATGCTTAAAATCATGTTTGTGATGACGACGTCTCTCAAACACCAAGTAGAATTTGTCACTCTACTTTGGGAGAATGAAATGGACTAAAGAGCAGACATGCTTGCGGCAGCTATGTCTCCCAAGCACCAAATGGATTAGTCATCCATCTTGGAAAGATGTCGTAGGGTAAAAAGGGATCCTTTACCCGCTAAGTACGATTGACTAATGACTAAGACTTTATCTCTTCTACCTCATAGTCGAGGACGACTATGATTTCAAGAGAGTGGTAATGTCATAAAATCTAATATCTAACCAACCCAAATGGTTTTCTCATATTAAATTGATCACTTAATGTGGGAGAATAAACGGGAACAAGTGTTAAGATATAGATATGTGCTTATAGATCCATCTCAACACGGGGCCAATGGTAAAGGGGCCCAAAAGGGAGATGGTCTATCAAAGAGCAAGGCTAACCAATGGAGCATAAGACCTTAGGGTTAGCTTCATTGAAGACCTCCAATAAATGTGTGTAAAAGTCCTTTGACCTTAGGTAAGCTAGGGCTGAGCTTGAGGTGGGAACCCGGCCCAAGCTCGAGGTGCTTGACCTGCTTGAGGTGCTTGTTGTGCTTGAGGTGTTTGTCATGCTTGAGGTGCTTGATTAAGATGCTTGAGGTGCTTGACTTGCTGCATGATTAAGGTACTTGAGGTGCCTTGAGAATCTTGCCTGAGATGCTTGTGGGAACACCCCCTAGTTCAAGTGCTTTGTCATGCTTGGTGAGTAAGGTGCTTGATCACCTAAAGTCAAAAGCATTCCTACAAGAGGAGGGGCGAGCCCTTTTCCTAGGGGCTAGAGAGAGAACACCCACTCACACACACAAGGGAAGCCCCAACTTGAAGAGGCAGCAAGGACACATGTCAGGCCCCTACCCATGTTATCTTCATGTGTTGCTCGAAGCCTATTGGCTAGGCTTCAAAGGGGTCCAATGATAAATTACATGAATTATCTAATTGTTTTAGCATTTATCAAGTCCTCTCTCTCAAAGGGGAAAGGGGGACACTTGTCCCAAGGCTACCTATGTTGCTTGTAATGGCTCCTGCTTGTGATTGGCTAGGCCTGGAGGGGTCCAATGAGCTTCAAGCATGAGCTACAAGGGGGGGTCGACCCAAGCAAGCTAGGGGGGTGCTTAGGGGGTATACTCACCCACACACACTCACAAGCACTCTCATTGTGTACTATGCAAAGTGCAAGAGCTCCCTCTCCTTCTCCAAGCAAGTAGAGGTTGAGAGCCTACACCAACACTCTTGGCTATGGAGTGCAAATCTAACCAAGAGCCATGCTTCAATGCTTAAGCTTGACATCTCCTTCTTCTTCATTACTATGCTATTATGTATGCTAGCAACAAGAGTATGATAAGTGAGGAACTAGTTCTTTCTCCTATGAAATGTTTCTTCTTCCTCTTCCCTACCCTCATTCCCTGCTAGCTCTCTCCGCCTTCGAAGGTGTTTGAGGTCTTGGGACTGAGGCTTGGGACAATTAAAGCTTTCTTCAAGTTCATGTTATGCTATGATTGTGATGCATGAAGCTTTCCATCTTCATTGCATCACCTAGGTCACAAGGAACACAAAGAATGTATTGTAACAAGTCTCTCTTAATGGGAGAAATCATAATACAAATTACCTCTCTCTTGAAATCATAGTCGTCCTCGACTATGAGGTAGAAGAGATAAAGTCTTAGTCATTAGTCAATCGTACTTAGCGGGTAAAGGATCCCTTTTTACCCTACGACATCTTTCCAAGATGGATGACTAATCCATTTGGTGCTTGGGAGACATAGCTGCCGCAAGCATGTCTGCTCTTTAGTCCATTTCATTCTCCCAAAGTAGAGTGACAAATTCTACTTGGTGTTTGAGAGACGTCGTCATCACAAACATGATTTTAAGCATGCATATTAGTTAAATTTGTGCACACTTAAAAAGAGGACTAGTCTTATAAGACAAAAACATGAGTGATTTAAAAGAAATTTGTACATGTGCTTACTCTAATGTAGCATTGTAAGCATTGACAAGGTTCATACTATCCTTAAGCTGTATTCCTTGCATCCATCTAGCATCTTCAAAAGGATAATTTTTGAACTTAATAAGATACCGTCGGATAATCTTACCATGTCGTAGTACCTTGTCTTCATGCCGAAGGATAGCTTCGGGTTGTAGCACCTCTTCTTGGTCTTCAACTTCGGGAGGGTCTTCAATAATTGGTTCAGTTGGTGGCTCTCCTTTGTAGGGCTTAAGCAGGCTTAAATGAAAGGCATTGTGTACAAGCCAATGGTTGGGCAACTTGAGTTGATAAGCCGTCTCATTAATGGGCTTCAAGATTTGGAAAGGACCATAGTATCTTTTTGCTATTTTAGCATAATACTTTTGATGGCCCGTAGGATTTTTGCCTGTCGTTTGCCTTAATCGAGCCTTAGGAAACTTGAGTAAGACCCAATCATTTTCTTTGAACATTAAGGCTCTTCTGTGCTTATCCGCAGTAGCTTTTTGCCTTTGTTGAGAGATGGCTATAGCCTCCCTAATCTTTTGAAAAGATTCTTGTAGGTCACGGCTATACTCATCGGCGGCGAAGATCTTCCCATGTACTTTGAGTAGCAAGGGACTTTTAGGTCTTCCCTCTCTGATCTCGAAAGGTGCTTTCCCGTAGAAGTATGTACAGTATTATTGTAGGCATACTCTACTAGAGGTAAATGCTTTTCCCATTGTGAGCGTTGATCTACTTCGGTAACATAAGTCTTGAGTAGATCGAGTATCGTAAGATTGGCTATCTCACTTTGGCCATCGGTTTGTGGGTGATAGGCCGAAGAGAAATTCAATCTTGTTCCTAGATTTTCAAAGAGACCTTTCCAGAAATTACTGGTCATTCTAGGATCTCTATCTGACACGATGGATGTGGGTAATCCATGGTGTTTGAAAATCTGAGATATGAAGAGAGTTTCCATTTGATGTGCCTTAATAGTCTTTTTGACAGGAATAAAATGTGCTTGCTTGCTAAACCTGTCGACTATTGTCCATATTCCTGTATTCCCATGGATAGACTTGGGTAATCCAAAGATGAAATCCATGGATATACTCTCCCATGGTGAATTTGGAATAGGCAATGGCTGGAATAATCCAGGTTGCTTCCCTCTATCATACTTGGTCTTTTGGCATACTACACATTTTGAAACATATTCTTGTATGTCCACTTTCATGGTAGGCCAATAGAAATACGTCTCTACTCCTCGGAGAGTAGGTTGAATACCTCTATGCCCTGCATATGGAGGAGCATGGGATTCATACATAACCTTCTCACGAAGGGAATGGGTAACACATAGCCTATTGCCGTGGAGAAGATAACCATCCTGCAAGGTGAATGGTTCCTCTTTCTTCCCCAAAGCAAGGGTTGACATTATGTCTCTAAAGTCAAGGTCAGTAGCATACTCATCTATCATAGAGGATAGATCATTGTGAGTAGCTATAGACACCGCATTAACTTTTGGTCGTCGTGAAAGTGCATCGGCAACTTGATTGTGCTTACCAGCTATGTGAGCAATATGGAAATTAAATTGCGAAAGAAAATTTGCCCACCTCATTTGTTTGTCGTAAAGCTTGGTTTGCGTCATGAAATACTTGAGACTTTGGTGGTCGGTTCGTAGGATAAATGGAGTCCCCAATAGGTAGTGCTTCCATGTGTCTAGGGCATGTAGAACAGCTAAAAGCTCTTTCTCATAAATGCCAAGACTCGTTCATCACCATTGAGCCTTCGGCTCTCATATGCTATGGCATGCCCTTCTTGAAGCAAAACCGCTCCAAGGCAATCACCACAAGCATCACATTGGACCTCAAATGGCTTTGAGAGATCCGGAAGCACGAGGACTGGTTGGGAAGTAAGCTTCTCTTTGAGTTTTTCAAAAGCATTTTGCTCCTTAGTAGTCCATACAAACTTAACGTTCTTCTTAGTTAAGTCGTGTAGTGGTCCTGCTACTTGAGAGAATTTTGCTATGAAGCGTCTATAGTATGCACACATACCAATAAAGCTTCTTAGCTCATGTAGATTTCTTGGGTTAGGCCATGCTTTTATTACCTCTAACTTTGATGGATCCATTTGGATACCATCTTTAGAGATAATATGACCTAAGTATTGAATCTCTTGAAGGAAGAATTCGCTTTTCTTTTGGTTGAGATAAAGCTTGTTCTCCCTCAATGCTTGAAAAATCACTTGGAGATGCTGCTTATGTTCCTCCAAAGACTTGGAGTAGATGATGATATCATCAAAGAACACTCCAGTGAATTTTCGATATGGTCTAAAAATTTTCTCCATCAAACGATTGAACGTAGCTGGTGCATTAGTCAAGCCAAAAGGCATGACTAGATATTCATAAAGACCAAACGTTGTGCGAAACGCGGTCTTTAAGATATCTTCATCCACTATCCTTATTTGATGATAGCCACTCTTAAGGTCAATCCTACTGAAGTAGGTAGAGCCTTGTAGCTTATCAAACAGATCTTCTACCCGAGGTACGGGAAATCTGTTTTTGATAGTGATATGGTTTAGTGCTCGATAGTCCACACACATACGGTATGTACCATCTTTCTTTTGCACTAAAAGGATTGGAGAACAAAAGGGAGAGGAACTAGGCCTCACCATCCCTTTGTCTACCAGCTCTTGTACTTGCCTCATGATCTCCTCTTGTTGAGCTTGTGAGACTCGATAAGGAGGCTTGTTAGGTGGTGAGCTTCCAGGAAGGAGCTCAATACGATGGTCATCATCCCCTCGTTTTGGAGGTAAGTCCATAGGGATATCATCGATGAACACATCTTGGAATCCTTTTAGAAAATTAGACAAGTCTAACTCTTCTTGATTCCTATTTGATGAAACATTAGTATCTTTTGGAGACTCTTTGACAAAAATCATGTACGCAGAAACTGAGCTCTTCATTGACTTATCAAAAGAAAGAGGATTTACAAGTGGAATAGTGCGACCACGCTCACTAGCATCTATATACATGTTCTTTCCCCTGTAAGTGAAGTAAATTCTCCTTTCAGGGAACTTCATGTTGGCAGCCATGAGATCAAACCATGGTGCCCCTAGGATAACATCCTGATGTTGGAGAGGAGAGATGAAGAAGTCTTCTTTGTCGACATAGCTTTGGACATGAAGCCTCAACTTCCCAATCAAGGGAGTAACGGAGGCTTGTTGTCCCTTGAAAGCTGCATCAGATGTTACTATATCTCCCATCTCAAAAGCTTGAATGCCCAACTTGGTGGCCAACTCTATTGATATGAAGTTGAGAGTAGAGCCAGGGTCAAACAAGATGAAGGCATCATGCTCTCTTACCTTTCCCCAAGCATAGGAGAGTGATGATCCTTTGCAATGAGCATCCTCTTTTGGAGCTTCGATGGTGGAAGCCCTAGGAGTCTCATTGCGAGTATTCTTCTTGGGGCAAGAACGATAGCCATGTCCTTGCTCCCCACACTTGAAACATTTATGGTCCTTGCGAAAAGATTCAAGCTCTTCAGGAGAGAGTTTGTTTTTACCTTTGTAAACTCCCTTCTCCTTGGACCGATTGTTGTTGTTGTTGGAAGTGCCTTGGGAATTATTTTGAGCATTGGATTTCCCCTTTGCATCATTTTTATCTTTGTTTTCCATGGGCTTGACATTACGTCTAGCCCCTTGATGGAAATTGATGCGTGAAGCAACCATGGTGTGGTGGATTACTTCGGTAATAGTACCGGGCCGTTGAGAGTTGATGTATTCGGCCATCTCTTCAGGTAATCCCGCACAGAATTGCTGTCTTTGCTCGGCAAAGTCTATCTTTTGAAAGACAGTAGCTTTGAGATGTAAATCCCAAAACTTGTCTACATACTTGTTGATAGACTCATGAGAGAGAAGCTTCAAGCCGTGCCATTCGGTAAGAACTTTATCTTTAGTATCGCTTGGCAGAAATTGCTTCATGATGGAAACTCGTAGAGTTTTCCATGTCTTTGGGGCTTCTCCATTGCCACGAAGGCTAGCCCACCATTGACGAGCTGATTTTTGGAAGTGCATAGCTACATGACGTAGCTTGGAGGACTCTGTGAAGCCCTCGTCCCCAAAGGCCGCGTCAAATTGCTGGATGAAGGCCAAGACTTTGTCAGTAGCACCAAAGGTGCCATCGTAGGTGAGAAAAGAGATACTCTTTCCTCCCTCCTTGAACTTCTTTAGCTTTTGTGACCTTCGCCATGCAGGAAATGATTTGCGATGTCCTCCCCTCTTGTATTCTCTAGGAGAATAGCCATAACTTTCATCGGAAGAGGAGGAAGGTGAAGAAGAAGGAGAAGAGGGTGACCTCTTCCTAGCCCTTTTCTTCCTTTGTTTCCTCTCTTTCCTTTCAGAGTGATGAGGAGAAGGACTATGGGTTGCTCTTTTCCTCTTGGGAGGAGTAGGCGATCGTTTAGACCGCCTTCTTCGTGGAGCCACATCTTCAGAAGAACTTAGACTTTCATTGCTTTCTTTCTCTTTGGATTCCTCCTCTCGAATGGGAGAGAGTCTTCTTTTGGGGGTCTCTTCAAGAGGCCTCCTAAGCTCTCTCTCCTCTTGGAGAGGAAGGGAAATTCCATAGGCACGAAGTTGTTGAGTAACTTCGGCTTGCAAAGTAGGGTTGCCCATAGCTTGTTGCAACCTAGTCACAAGATAATTCACAAACATGGGAGCATCATCATTATCACCTTCATGTGCAAAATCAAAGCTATCAATGTTCATTCTACTCTCTTGATTATTGTCAGCCATGTTAACAAAATTTTATGTATGTACTTAGTGTATGCTTTGGCAATTCAAAACCTTAGTTGCCACTCCTCTTAGCCTTTGAAAATTGGCTCTTAAGTATCTACACCCACGGCTCAAAGTGGTGAATTATAGAGAATAGAGGAGTAGGTCTAACATAGCAGAGTTGCCAAGGGCTAGCTCCTTTCGGACTTCTTATGGCTCAATAATGGTAAAGCCGTAGGCAAGTCTAAAAAGACTCCATTATTAAGTCCAAAGCTCCCGAGGTGTGCACCATCCCCCACATAGTGGGCTTAACAAAACCGATATTAGATCCCATTTCCACTTACTCTATTATAATTGATACCAATGTAATGGAATTAGCCTATTCAACTTGAGAATAGCGGAAATTAATGAGAATACTTTCGAGAAATAACTTTGTGAGCATAGCGGGTAGACATAATTGAAGATAGCAACATAATCATAGCAATTAGTTAACTTGGCATGAACAATACTTTTGCAAGAGAGAGAATTTAGAGAACATGACAACAGTTGAGGACCGGATTTATGTGGAGCCGGTCCCCCCTCCAATAGGCATTTGTATTATGATTTCTCCCATTAAGAGAGACTTGTTACAATACATTCTTTGTGTTCCTTGTGACCTAGGTGATGCAATGAAGATGGAAAGCTTCATGCATCACAATCATAGCATAACATGAACTTGAAGAAAGCTTTAATTGTCCCAAGCCTCAGTCCCAAGACCTCAAACACCTTCGAAGGTGGAGAGAGCTAGCAGGGAATGAGGGTAGGGAAGAGGAAGAAGAAACATTTCATAGGAGAAAGAACTAGTTCCTCACTTATCATACTCTTGTTGCTAGCATACATAATAGCATAGTAATGAAGAGGAAGGAGATGTCGAGCTTAAGCATTGAAGCATGGCTCTTGGTTGGCTTTGCACTCCATAGCCAAGAGTGTTGGTGTAGGCTCTCAACCTCTACTTGCTTGGAGAAGGAGAGGGAGCTCTTGCACTTTGCATAGTACACAATGAGAGTGCTTGTGGGTGTGTGTGGGTGAGTATACCCCCTAAGCACCCCCCTAGCTTGCTTGGGTCGACCCCCCCTTGTAGCTCATGCTTGAAGCTCATTGGACCCCTCCAGGCCTAGCCAATCACAAGCAGGAGCCATTACAAGCAACATAGGTAGCCTTGGGACAAGTGTCCCCCTTTCCCCTTTGAGAGAGAGGACTTGATAAATGCTAAAACAATTAGATAATTCATGTAATTTATCATTGGACCCCTTTGAAGCCTAGCCAATTGGCTTCGAGCAACACATGAAGATAACATGGGTAGGGGCCTGACATGTGTCCTTGCTGCCTCTTCAAGTTGGGGCTTCCCTTGTGTGTGTGAGTGGGTGTTCTCTCTCTAGCCCCTAGGAAAAGGGCTCACCCCCCCTCTTGTAGGAATGCTTTTGACTTTAGGTGATCAAGCACCTTACTCACCAAGCATGACAAAGCACTTGAACTAGGGGGTGTTCCCACAAGCATCTCAGGCAAGATTCTCAAGGCACCTCAAGTACCTTAATCATGCAGCAAGTCAAGCACCTCAAGCATCTTAATCAAGCACCTCAAGCATGACAAACACCTCAAGCACGACAAGCACCTCAAGCAGGTCAAGCACCTCGAGCTTGGGCCGGGTTCCCACCTCAAGCTCAGCCCTAGCTTACCTAAGGTCAAAGGACTTTTACACACATTTATTGGAGGTCTTCAATGAAGCTAACCCTAAGGTCTTATGCTCCATTGGCTAGCCTTGCTCTTTGATAGACCATCTCCCTTTTGGGCCCCTTTACCATTGGCCCCATGTTGAGATGGATCTATAAGCACATATCTATATCTTAACACTTGTTCCCGTTTATTCTCCCACATTAAGTGATCAATTTAATATGAGAAAATCATTTGGGTTGGTTAGATATTAGATTTTATGACAACTGAGCTTGGGCCAACATCAATGGGGCAAATAGCTCACACAATATGGATGAAATATACCTGATACAATCACAAATTTGAGTAGAAACGTCGCTCACAAGAGAAACTTACACAACCAACACAGCTAAAAAATAGTGAGGAATTTGGCAAAATGGACAGCGCCATTGCGTTTGGAACGGCCCAAAACCCCAGTCTACAATCTCAAAATGCGACCTCGGATGAGCAGTTTATGGCCAAAACAGGCTCCAAAAACAGCAAAAATTGAGTTGCGGCTATTCCTCCTCTTCTCTCCACTTTTTTTTCTGGTTTTTTCTCAGGTTTTTCAGTGTCCACACTTCACTTTATCCCTTGGGAACCTTTGGCCTTTTGATTGACCTCAAACGTACCCCGAACAGGCCAAAAAATGGCCACGCACTGCATTTTTGTCACCCTTCTACATCCATCTGCACACTTGGCACTCAACTTTTTGGAATAATGCATCCCGCAATCACGTGAAGTGGCCCCCAAATACAGTTCTCATGATGACCTTTTTGCATAATCATCACAAGAAAACATTCTCGTTGTGTCCTCGCTTACCCACGTGCAAGTATTGACCCCATTCGACCTCTTGACGCTACTAGATGCCATCTGACGCACCTGCTTACCTCATGTCGTCGGCCTGCTGATAGCTTCCTCGAGAAGTTTTACACTCTAGAAACTCCTCATTATTATAGAAAAACACACTGATACTGGGTACGATGAAAATCGATGTACTATGTACACGTTGTCCTACCTATACACATATGGGCCCCACGTAACCACCTGGCTCTGGAAAATGGGAAATCCTTTATTCGATGCACCATGCATGTGTATGTACATATGCGCAATCACTTATTCCAAAAAAACTCCTAACATAATTTGCCCATCCCCTAGCCTGCTAGATCATTCATGATCAGCAGCAGCAAAAAGAGATATGAGACTCGTCCCGTCAGATCTCCTCATACCTCACAGACATTACTTGTTCTGCAGACAGCTCATCCAGATCCACCATCATTAATATAGCATGATATAATTTATACGCAATCCATTTACCCTTGACTTATGTAGAATCCCATCCAGGTTAGCTAGCTGATATGTACCATTCGGAAAACGCTCCACTACCTTGAAAGGGCCTTCCCACTTAATTTGAAACTTCTTTTGAAATGTCTTGTCCAGCTTACTGTTGTAGCGCAAAACCAAGTCATGTTTTTTGATACCCTTACTTTTGACCTTTTGATTTATCTTTTCTAAAGCCTTATCTTGCATCTGCCCATTGTCGCACATGTCCACCTAGTGGATCTACAAAGCACCACTATCTTCAAATTGCTATATCTTGCACACCGTAGCTCTAATTGAGGAGTTGTCTAGACCAACCTCGAGAACACTTTGAGGGCCACCCTTCGCACTTCCATTTTTGCACTTTGAACACCTTGATCAACCACCTTTGATAGGCACTATGGCAGAGCACCTTGGCCCAAATAAACACATAAATCATACACAACTGTAATCAGATGCTTTCCCATGACCTTCATACGTGCTTTACCTCTTTGGCATGCACATATAGACACACATAGCCCTACTTTGTCCTCTTCATAGCACCGACCAACTTTGGCTACACCAACGGCTCAAAATTGGGACATCATGATCGTAGCGTACTAAAGATGGTACCAATTAAGAAATAATAAAACATGAATATATCCATTATACCTAATTAACTTGGCATGAACAATACTTTGCAGGAGAGGATTAGAGAAGTTGACAACAATTGAGGACTGGATTTACTTGGATCCGGTCCTCCCTTCAAAAGGCTTTTGTATTAAAGATTCTCCCATGATGAGAGACTTGGTACAATACAAGCTTTGTGTTCCTTAAGACCTAATTAATGCAACGAAGATGGGAAGTTTCATGCATCAAGATTATGTCCTTAATCAACCTGATGAAAGCATGTCATTAAATATAATATCTAATCAACCCAAATGATTTTCTCATATTAAACTGATCATTTAATGTGGGATGATAAACGAGAACAAAGGTTAGAATATAGACATGTGCTTACGGATCTATCTCAACACGGGGCCAATTGTAAAGGGGTCCAAATGAGAGATGGTCTGTCAAAGAGCACGATTAACTAATGGAGCTTAAAAAACCTTAGGTTTAGCTTCATTAAAGACCTCCAAAGGTTAGTGTTAAAAGTCCTTTGACCTTAGGCAAGCTAGGGTTGAGCTTGAGGTGGGAACCCGACCTAAGCTTGAGGTGCTTGTCATGCTTGATGACTAAGGTGCTTGTCGTGCTTGATGACTAAGGTGCTTGAGGTGCTTGCCATGCTTGATGACTAAGGTACTTGAGGTGCTTGTCATACTTATTGAGGAAGGTGCTTGAGAAGCTTCCCATGCATGGGAGGTAAGGTGCTTGAGTCATAAAGAGACCCTACAAACTTAACGAGGAAGGTGCTTGAGAAGCTTCCCATGCATGGGGGGGTAAGGTGCTTGAGTCAAAAAGAGACCCTACAAACTTAATGAGGAAGGTGCTTGAGAAGCTTCCTATGCATGAAAGTCTCAAAGTTAGGGGAATCTTTGATTTAACCTTCCACTCACCCAAAGGGCACCCCTTTTCTCAAAGGGCACATGGGACACATGTCAGACTCTCCCTATGCTTAACCACATGGTGTGCTTGAAAACTATTGGTTGGGCTAAAGAGGGGTCCAATGAGCTTCTAGTTTCATCCAGCAAATATCTAGATATTTTCAAGCTCTCTCTCTCTAAGGGGTAAGGAGGACACTTACCCAAAGACTACCCATGTACTTGAATGCATGTTGCATGTGATTGGCTAGGGGGGAGAGGGGTCCAATGATCTTGAAACATGTGTAAAAGCTACAACTCGCCCCAAGAAAGAAAGGGGGGTGCTGGGGGGATATCCACCACATACACACACTTATTTTGTGGATGCATTCTCACTTGGTGAAAGTTGAGGAACTCCACCTCCTTCCCCAAGCTTGTGAGAAGTGAGAGCCTACACCAACACTCTTGGCTATGGAATGCAAATCCAACCAAGGGCCATGCCTCAATGCTTAAGCTTGCCATCTTCTCCATCTTCATTACTATGCTATTATGTATGCTAGCAAGAAGAGTGATGATAAGTGAGGAACTATTTCTTTCTCATATGGAATGTTTCTTCTTCCTCTTCCCTATCCTCATTCCCCGCTAGCTCTCTCCACCTTCGAATGTGTTTGAGGCCTTGGAACTGAGGCTTGGGATAGTTAATGCTTTCTACAAATTTTATGTTATGCTTGTGATGCATGAAGCTTTCCATCTTCATTGCATCACCTAAATCACAAGGAACACAAATATTGTAATGTACCAAGTCCCTTTGATGGGAGAAACCATAATACAAATGCCTATTGGAGGGGGGACCGGCTTCGTATGAATCTGGTCCTCAACTATTGTCATGTTCTCTGAACTCTCTCTCTTGCAAAAGTATTGTTCAGGCCAGGTTAACTAAGTACCATGTTTATGTTGCTACCATCAATCAAGTTCACCCGCTATGCTTACAAAGTAATCCCAAAAAAGTGCCTTACCTAATTTCCTAATTCCGCTACACTCAAAGTTCATAGGCCATTTCCATTACATTGGTATCAGAGCATTTGGTTTCTCTTTTCTTTCTTAAGAAGAGAGGTCCTTAAGTAGCCTATTAATGGTTGTTTTTGCTAATTATATTAGGGTAAGTGGGATTCGGATCTATTATCGGTTTTTTTGAGCCCACTATGTGGGATATGGTGCACACCTCGGGAGCTTTGGTCTTAATAATGGAGTCTTTTTAGACTTGCCTACGGCTTTACCATTATTGAGCCATAAGAAGTCCAAAAGGAGCTATCCCTCGGCAACTTTGCTATGCTAGACTCACTCCACTACTCTCTATAATTAACCAATTCGAGCCGTGGGTGTATATACTTAAGTGCCTATTTTCAAAGGCTAAGAGGAGTAGCAACTAAGGTTTTGAATTGCCAAAGCATACACTAAGTAAACACATAAGTTTAATTAACATGGCTGACAATAACCAAGAGAATAGAATGAACAACTTTGATTTTTCACATGAAGGTGCTAATGATGATGCCCCCATGTTTGTCAATTATCTTGTCAGTAGGTTGCAACAAGCTATGGGCAACCCCGCTTTGCAATCCGAAGTTACTCAACAACTCCGTCCTTATGGGATTTCCTTTCCTCTCCAAGAGGAGAGAGAGCTTAGGAGGCCTCTTGATGAGACCCCCAAAAGAAGACTCTCTCCCATATGAGAGGAGGAATCCAAAGATCAAGAAAGTAATGAATCCCTAAATTCCTCCAAAGATGTGGCTCCATGAAGAAGGCAGACTAAACGGTCACCAACTCCTCCCAAGAGGAAATGGTTAACCCATAGTCCGTCTCCTTGTCACTCCAAAAGGGAAGAGAGGGAACCAAGGAAGAAAAGGCCAAGAAAGAGGTCACCCTCTTCTCCTTATTCTTCACCTTCCTCCTCTACTGATGAAAGTTATGGCTATTCTCCTAGAGAATATAAGAGGGGAGGACATCACAAATCTTACCCTGCATGGCGAAGGTCACAAAAGCTCAAGAAGTTCAAAGAGGGAGGAAAGAGTATCTCTTTTCTCACCTATGATAGCAGCTTTGGTGCTATCGACAAAGTATTGGCCTCCATCCAACAATTTGATGCGGCCTTTGAAGACAAGGGCTTCACGGAGTCCTCCAAGCTATGCCATGTAGCTATGCACTTTCAAAATCGGCTCGTCAATGGTGGGCTAGTCTTCGTGGCAACGGCGAAGCCCCAAAGACATGGAAAACTCTACATGTTTTCATTATGAAGCAATTCCTTGCAAGCGATGCCAAGGACAATGTGCTCACCGAATGGCGGAGTTTGAGGCTTCTCTCTCTGAAGACATGACCGAGTATGTCAACTCTCAATGGCATGGTTCTATCAACGAAGTAATCCACCATACCATGGTTGCTTCACGCATCAATTTCCAACAAAGGGTTAGACAGAATGTCAAGCCCATGGAAAATAAAGACAAAAATGATGCAAAGGGGAAAATTAATGCCCAAAATTCTTCCCAAGGCCATTTCAACAACAACAACAACAATCGGTCCAAGGAGAAAGGAGTTTACCAAGGTAAAAATAAACTCTCTCTTGAAGAGCTTGAAAATTTTCTCAAGGATCACAAATGTTTTAAGTGTGGGGAGCAAGGACATGGTTGTCGTTCTTGCCCCAAAAGAAATGCTTACAATGAGACTCCTAGAACTTCCACTATCGAAGCTCCAAAAGAGGATGCTCATTACAAAGAATCACCTCTCTCCTATGCTTGGGGAAAGTTAAGGGAGCATGATGCCTTCATCTTGTTTGACCCTGGTTCTACTCACAACTTCATATCAATGGAGTTGGCCACCAAGTTGGGCATTCAAGCCTTTGAGATGGGATATGCTGTAACTGTTGATGCCGCTTTCAAGAGATAGCAAGCCTCCATTACTCCCTTGATTGGGAAGTTGAGGCTTCATGTCCAAAGCTGTGTCGACAAAGAAGACTTTTTATCTTTTCTCTCCAACATGAGGATGCTATCCTAGGGGTATCATGGTTCAACCGCATGGCTGCCAACATGAAGGTCCCTGAAAGGAGAATCTACTTCACCTACAGTGGAAAGAATATGTATATAGATGCTAATGAGTCTGGTCGTACTATACCACTTGTAAATCCTCTTGCCCTTGATAAATCAATGAAGAGCTTAGTTTTTACGTACATTATTTTTGTCAGAGAGTCCCTAGAAGGTCCTAATGTTTCATCAAATGTGAATGGTAGGAATCAAGAAGAGTTAGACTTGTCTAACTTTCTAAAAGGATTCCAAGATGTGTTCATCGATGATATCCCTATGGACTTACCTCCAAAACGAGGGGACGATGACCATCGAATTGAGCTCCTATCAGGAAGCTCACGCCTAACAAACCTCCTTATCGAGTTTCCCAAGCTCAACAAGAGGAGATCATGAGGCAAGTACAAGAATTGGTAGACAAAGGGATGGTGAGGCCTAGCTCCTCTCCCTTTTGTTCTCCAGTCCTTATAGTCAAAAGAAAGATGGTACATACCGCATGCGTGTGGACTATCGCGCACTAAACCATATCACTATCAAAAACAGATTTCTCGTACCTCAGGTAGAAGATCTGTTTGATAAGCTACAAGGCTCTACCTACTTCAGTAGGATTGACCTTAAAAGTGGCTACCATCAAATAAGGATAGTGAATGAAGATATCTTAAAGACCACGTTTCGTACAACGTTTGGCCTTTATGAATATCTAGACATGCCTTTTGGCTTGATTATTGTAACAGCTACATTCAATCAATTAATGGAGAAAATTTTTAGACCCTACCGCAAATTCACTGGAGTGTTCTTTGATGATATCATTATCTATTCCAATTCCTTGGAGGAACAGAAGCGACATCTCCAAGTGATTTTTCAAGCATTAAGGGAGAATAAGCTTTTTCTCAATCAAAAGAAAAGTGAGTTTTTTCTTCAAGGGATTCAATACTTAGGTCATATTATCTCTCGAGATGGTATCCATATGGATCCATCGAAGTTGGAGGTAATAAAAGCATGGACTAATCCAAGGAATCTACATGAGCTAAGAAGCTTTATTGGTATGTGTGCATACTATAGATGCTTCATAGCGAAGTTCTCTTGAATAGCAGGACCATTACATGACTTAACAAAGAAAAACGTTAAGTATTCATGGACTGCTAAGGAACAAAGTGCTTTTGACAAGCTCAAAGAGAAGCTTACCTCCCAGCCAGTCCTTATTCTTACGGATCTATCTCAAAGCCATTTGAGGTCCAATGTGATGCTTGTGGTGATTGCCTTGGAGCAGTCTTGCTTCAAGAAGGGCATGCCATAGCATATGAGAGCCGAAGGCTCAACACGGATGAACGGATCTTAGGCATTTATGGGAAAGAGCTGTTAACTTTTCTACATGCCCTAGACACATGGAAGCACTATCTATTGGGAACTCCATTCATTTCATGAACATACCATCAAAGTCTCAAGTACTTCATGATGTAAACAAAGTTTTCCAACAAACAAATGAGGTGGGAAAATTTTCTTTTGCAATTTAATTTCCAGATTGCTCACATTGCTGGTAAGTACAATGAAGTGGCTGATGCACTTTCACGACGACCAAAAGTTAATACTGTGCCAATAGCAACTCACAATGATCTATCTTCTATGATAGATGAGTATGCTACTGACCCTGAATTTAAAGACATAATGTCAGCCCTTGCTTTGGGGAAGAAAGAGGAACCATTCACCTTGTAGGATGGTTATCTTCTCCATGGCAATAGGCTATATGTTACCCAATCCCTTCGTGAGAAAGTCATGTATGAATCCCATGCTCCTCCCTATGCGGGACATAGAGGCATTCAACCTACTCTTTTGAGGAGTAGAGACATATTTTTTGTGGCCTACCATGAAAGTGGACATACAAGAGTATGTTTCAAAATGTGTGGTATGCCAAAAGACCAAGTATGATAGAGGGAAGCAACCTGAATTACTCCAGCCATTGCCAATCCCTAATTCACCATGGGAAAGTATATCCATGGATTTTATCTTTGGATTACCCAAGTCTATCCATGGGAATATGGGAATATGGACAATAGTCGACAGGTTTAGCAAGCAAGCACACTGTATTCTGTCAAGAAGACTATTAAGGCATACCAAATGGCACTGTCTTCATATCCTAAATTTTCAAACACCATGGATTGCCAACATCAATCGTGTCAGACAGAGATCCTAGAATGACCAGTAATTTTTGGAAAGGTCTCTTCAAAAATCTAGGTACAAGATTGAATTTCTCTTTGGCCTACCACCCACAAACGGATGGCCAAAGTGAGATAGCCAATCTTACGATTCTTGATCTACTAAATACCTATGTTATAGAAGTAGATCAACGCTCACAATGGGAAAAGTAATTACCTCTTGTACAGTATGTGTATAATAATATTATCCATACTTCTATGAGAAAAGCACCTTTTGAAATCATAGAGGAAAGACCTAAAAGTCCCTTGCTACTTAAGGTACATGGGAAGATCTTCGTTGCTGATGAGTATAGCCGCGACCTGCAAGAATATTTTCAAAAGATTTAGGAGGCTATATCCATCTCCCAACTAAGGCAAAAAGTTGTTGCTGGCAAGCACAGAAAGGCCTTAACATTCAAAGAAAATGATTGGGTCTTACTTAAGTTTCCTAAGGCTCGATTGAGGCAAACGAATGGCAAAAATCCTACGGGCCATCAAAAGTATTATGCTAAACTGGCAAAAAGATACTATTGTCCTTTTCAAATTTTGAAGCCAATCAATGAGGTGGCTTATCAACTCAAGTTGCCTAACCATTGGCTCATACACAATGCTTTTCATGTGAGCCTACTTAAGCCCTACAAAGGAGAGCCTCCAAATGAACCAATTATTGAAGACCCTCCCGAAATTGAAGACCAAGAAGAGGTGGTACAACCCGAATCTATCCTTCGGCATGAAGACAAGGCACTACAACATGGTAAGATTATCCGACAGTATCTTATTAATTTCAAAAATTATCCTTTTGAAGATGCTAGATGGATGCAAGGTATCCAACTTAAGGATAGTATGAACCTTGTCAACGGTTACAATGCTACATTAGAGTAAGCAAATGTACATGTTTCTTTTAAATGATCAATGTTTTTGTCTTATAAGACTAATTCTCTCTTTATTGTGCACAAACTTAAGTAGTATGCATACTAAGAATCATGTTTGGAATGTCGACGTCTCTCAAACACCATGTAGAATTTGTCACTCTACTTGGGAGGATAAAATGGACTAAAGAGCAGACGTGGTTGCGGCAACTATGTCTCCCAAGCACCAAATGGATTAGTCATCCATCTTGGAATGATGTTATAGGGTAAAAAGGGATCCTCTACCCGCTAAGACAAATTGAATAATGACTATGGCTTTATTTCTTTTACCTCATAGTCGAAGACGACTATGATTTCAAGAGAGAGGTAATGTCATTAAATATAATATCTAACCAACCCAAATGATTTTCTCATATTAAACTGATCATTTAATGTGCGATAAGAAACGGGAACAAAGGTTAGAATATAGACATGTGCTTACAGATCTATCTCAACACGGGGCCAATGGTAAAGGGGTCCAAATGAGAGATGGTATGTTAAAGAGCACGGTTAATTAATGGAGCTTAAAAGACCTTAGGGTTAGCTTCATTAAAGACCTCCACATTAGGAGAAAGTTGGCTCACTTTTGGGCCCTGTAAGAAGTGCCACGTCGGCTTAGAGAGAGAAAATGAAAATGTTAAATTGTGCATTTTATGTGATACTTTTCTTCGCAACAAAAAGCCAAAATGACATTCTTTGGTAGGTAGCCACCGTCTTTATCATTCTTATCCTTCGTTCTCTTGTCAGGAATCCAACTAACCATATGATTAATGATTTGAAATGCCAACTTACAAGCGTTCCCTCCAGAAACATAAGCCACACGAACTCTATCAACTCTAAACTTGAGAATATGGCCTTCCCTCCAAAACCTGAGATATTTCTCCATCTTCTTCTCTATCAACTCTAGGAATGGAGAACGCATCTTTTCCTGATGAAAACACTAATTTGAACTTACAATCCTCAGCCCCTTCATCTTTAACACTTACCCAAAGAAAGAACACACATCAACTTCATGTTGATGTATTGCAAGAGTACGCACCGTTGCAGAAACGTAGGAGGGAGTCTTTCTTATCTCAACGGGAGAAAGAACTTAGAAGGACAAACAAGGAACATCATTTGGATTTGTGGACCGATGGGTCTATTTATCCAAAGGATCCTATGACAAATGTGCCACCTCCCTTTGCTAATATCACTAACCTCTTACATTTCACAGGCGATGGAAAGGATGGGCTATTGGGATACACCGAACATTTGGAAATGAGAGGATTGAATGTGGAAAGGCAAAGAAACTTCCTGGCGATGGAGAACATGCAGCTGAAGAAACTTAATGAAGCATGCTCTCAAAAGATTTCATCAAACAAAGAGACAATCCAAGGCCTTGAGAAGAAGATCACAAGTTTGCGAGAGAAAGACACCGTGCTTGGTAGTCGGAAAAGAAAACAAGATATGTGCAACATTGAGAACATTAAGGTTGGTAGTGGTGTCCTGAAAAAACGAATACGAGCTTTATGGTAACTCAAAGTTTGTTTCTTCAATGCGCTTCATTAAGAAATGGATACACTTACTTTCCTATACATGATCATAACGCATGGTGCTTTTTTGGCAGGTCTTTACTGCATCCAAACTCGAACGGTGCAGGCTTCAATGCCGGAGTGCATTACAGACGTCTAGTTCCAAAAGAAGTAGTTGAAGAGATGATAACTCAGCAAAAATTTTGTAAGTTGAAAGGGAGGCTACTTACCTCCTTCATGAACGAGAATCAGCTGGAACCAATGGAAGTGCAAGCAATACTTGATGAGAGTGGCATCTCGCAGATGGGATACAGGGCACTCTTCAAAGCATTAGCTAAAAAGTCTCAAAATAAACTACAGAGAGGATCATTGCTGCCAAAGCCATCACATGTAAAGGCTGCTCGCCGGCACGTAAACGATGAGGTGTTTGAGAAACTTGGGTCACCATTCCATATTGAAGCAACGTTCTTAGGCAAGGGCTGCAGAGAGGTACAGTTTAACGAGCACAACAACCTCTTCGTTGATCTTGAAGCATTGCAAAGGTATGCAGTTCACTTCTTTGACATCAGTTGAGATGAGTGCGATGGGGTTCTCAAGTTTGTTTTGAATCTCGACGAGTGCGAGGTCCTGAAGAACAAGAAGCTGGAGAGAGTCACCATTACCCTCATGAACAGAGCTCTGGATCCATCAATAACGAAAAAGGATCCACGATACTTCAGCGTGCAATCAAAAAACAACATTCTAACTCTAGGATCATTTCAGGTATACTTCGTTCACTCTATGATAACAAAAATATTGATATTGGTTGTTGATTTTGTGTTTTTCATTTTTCACTGCAGGTTGATAAGGAAAATTTTGAAATCCTCGATTGGGTTTTTAGTCAAACCCAAATTCCTTCTATCATCAGTGAACAAAGAAACGGACCCGTTCTTCTACACAGTGGAATGGCACATGGCAGGTGACTTAAAGTGTATGTACAACATAACACACGGAGGAGCTGTGGCAAATCCATGCTTATATTGCATGGCTGATGCACAATCACTTGAGAGTGTGCAATGGATTAGAGCTCCCAACAGACATCTTCAAGATAAAACTTTTCAACCAGTGCTTGATATTCCTCTGAGTAGAGTTCACGTCTGTACACTTCTTGCACTCTGTCGAATCATTGAAAAGGTGGTTCATTTGTACATATGTTTTGCATGGACATTAAAGCCAGAGAGTGAGTCGAAAAGAGTGATCAAAGCATTAGAGGGAGTGCTCTCAGACATTGGTTTGCATGGAGGAAATGTCAAAATCGAAGAGGACCCTAAGATGTCTCAAAGTCGGTACAAGGTATCGAGGAAAGCATCGATAGGTGGAGTGAAGGCAAGAAGGTTTCTTGGGTTTAGCCTCAAAGATTCAGATAGAGAAGAAAGGAGAAACCTGTTCAACAAATGAAAACAGTTACATAAAGTGGTTAAAGACAATGCTGGTGGTGGGGCAATCCAGAATCACAAGTCGAACATGTGGAAATCACTAGATAAAATTTTCCATTACGTTGAGCAGCATTCTTGGGACCAAAGTAAGCTCACATCATTTCAAGCAACCTTACTGGATTGGAAAAAGGCTTACCACAGGGTGGGGTGGGCAACATATCACACATTACATGGTGGGTTGGCATTCCACGTATACAAAACAAAATTTTAAATTGTCCTCTACTAACCATTTTGTTTTATTTCAATGCAGCACATATTGTTCAGCCATGGTCCATATTTTGCCAAGACATACGGCTCACTATCAATATGGTCCACACAAGGCATGGAAAAAACCCACTACATGGCAAGAACAGGTTATTTTAAGCACACTAGACATGGGGGAGGAAAAGAAAAGGCCAATAGCCTATTAGAGTTACACCAATGGATATATAGACGACTAATTCATAGAGCAAGGCAGAAGGAACTTCTTAAGAGTTCAAAAATTACATGGTCTTTACAACACATCCACAAAGAGAAGAAACAGATGGCTTGGGGAGCTTCAAATGCGGTGGAGCACCATGCGAGGTGGCGACGGTCACGAGTCAGGAGCGGGAGAAGATGGACCTGAGCCCCTCGTTTTTATTCTCTTCGATGCACCTCCTTCTTTCTCACTTTGTACCTCTTTGATGTGCAAGCTCTGTAGATGAGCTCTTTCCTCTGTTGATGGCAGCATTGTGCGCTCCTTGCCGCACTGTCGAAGCAAGGGACTTGCCAATACACCGTGTGCGAGCCACAAACGGCTCCAAGCACACAACAAGCCTAAACTAGCAAGCTCAAGAAAACAAAGGGTGTGTCACTCACCGCTCTACGCTCGCCTTCGTGGTGGATTCCTCGCCGCGATGAAGAAGAAGCTGCAGTCGTGCCGCGCTCAACCGCTTCGCCGCCGTCGTGCCTTCGTAATGCTCGATCGCACACACACTCTCCCTCTCTCTCTCTCTCACTCACACACACACACAAGGAGGTGAAGAAGAAGAAGAAGATGGAGATGGAGCAAGAGCACTCTTCAATTGCACAGATGAGAGAATGAGTAAAAATTAGGTTTAGTTGGCTTTTATAGGAGCTCACCCCATTCACACTTGGGCGCCCATGCTTAACCAACTAATCCCTTGAATGTCCAAGTTAAAGTGCGCCTCTCATCGACGATCACTCTACCTTTCCCTATTGGTCCGACAAGCTCGGTACCTGACTCTACCAAATACATAATACAACGTTTATAGATCATAGGGTGTCCGTGTGCCGTGAGGGTTAACATGCCCCCCTTCCTGATGTAGATTCCGTCCTCGGAAGCTATTGAGTTGAAGCTGGTTCGTCAAGGTGGAAGAGCATTTGAGATGAATGTCCTTAGCCTTCTTCAGTCACTGCAAAATCAAACAACATTGGCACAGTAATTGCATTCTCTTAAAAAGCATATGCAGTTTTAGATAGAAAAATTGATTGGTCAAAGAATTTCAAACAATTTGTTAGCAATGAACATTAAATTGCAATGTAATCAAATGCATAAACAGATGTAAAGGCAAAAAATTAAACAAGTCTGGGGTCGCTAATTTGACGGTCGAAAAGCACTAGAGATCGAATATTAATACCATGGGTAAGCTTCTTAATTTTCTGTGGTCAATTAAGTTGTTTAATCGCGAGAGCCAAGTATTCATGTTCAAGGGCTGACTAGAGGCTATATCTAGAAAACTTTGTAGTTAAGCTACCATAAAAGGAATTTCTCATGAAATCATCGCCTGACTGATTACTTTTTCTTTGACCCCCCAAGGTCTTTTCACAGTGATTCAATTATGATGTGTGTGCTTATTTTGTATGCCTTGGGTTTTTTGCTTTTCAAGGAAAAGCGCCCACACTGGGAACCTCTAGGGCTCTAGTACCATAGGCGATACATGTGAGTGAAGTACCAATTCAAGCCAGGATTTCTCTTCCAGCATAAGATTTTACATTGTGGCACTTTGATTTTTGCTTGTTCATTTTCAGCATTTTAATTTTGTAACTTTGGGGGGCCATATAACACTGTTACCCTCCCCAGGCTCATCACATTAGTAAACTCCCTTTATAATACTTAAGCTAAAGGTCGATAGGGTTAAGCCCACTAGAAAGCCCTAGTACATTTCATACAATGCTGCCTAAATCGGATTAAGAACCTAAGTAACCATTGATTATTAGGAAGGCATTCCCCATGGTATTAAGAGAAGATTTCTAATACCTAGCTTGGTCAAACTAGCTTAGTCGGACTGCTTGATTTTTACACCTAAACAAGTGATTATGACAAAACACTACATTGAATTAAATGTTTGATACTAAGCCAATGCGCTGAATATTATGCTACCAATCACAATCAAAGCAGACAAACATGGATGCAAAAAAGATAAGGGCAATGCTAATGGACAAGAAACACCTGTTTGTGTTGATGGTCGCGCTTGATTTGAAGTGTGAACGAGAGAAAGGTTCCATGAAGGTCCAAATCCTATCAATAGCAACACGCTCCTGTACACACTAGGAAACAAAAGGAATACCTCCAGGAGGCACATCAGTGGGAAAAGAGAACTTTGCTAATCACTCAACTCTAAAACAGAAACACTCCTATTGTACTAATCTTACCTACCCTCCATCACTCAAGTGATGAGGATCAAAGGTGTTTTATGGCATAGGTTTCTGTTTCACTGTACCAGATGTGACATGTGTAGGTCTGAGTCAATGTTTTGACTTTAATGTGCATACTCGTTTGCTAATTGCTCTTGCTCTTTTTTTTTTTTTGTGAGTATAAAGCTTTATATGTACATTCCCTAAGATTGGAATTGAGAGGTCAGGGAAAAAGGTTGAGAGGGAAACAAATGAATGATGACTGTCAGCAAACACTCCCCCCTTCCTTGGGTAGATCATACCGTTTGAAATGAGCTTGTCACCCTTTGAAACCAATTGTTCCAATTGGTAATAGGTGAGGATTTTTGCCAGTAGTTTTCTATTACCCTAGGTGCCTTGTCAAGCTGCAACGGTGGTAAGGTACTCTCCCAGGATTGAACTTGAAGTGGTTCATCAGGTGATTCTTGAACACTCGGAGGTGTGGATTCTTTTGTAGCTTCATGGAGGTCCACTACTATAGATGGAGGCTGTGTAGAATCTTTTACCTCTATGGATGTATTACATGAGGAGCTAGAATCTTCATGGGACTCCCCCCTTCCTGAGCTAGGTGGAACAAATCGTTCTTTCTTTGGTACCCAAACTAGCTCGGGAGCGGGTGTGTAGCATTCTGTGATTTTTTTCTTTCCACGATCATTGATTCGTTTTGGATCTACGGGATTGGGCTCACTTGGGTCAGGTGATAGGTAAGAGTACAATCTACGTTTTGGCACCCAGATTTGATCATTTCCTTGATAGTAGCTTTGGGCTTCCAATAGTCGTTTAGGAATCCAACGCAGCGTTTCTTTACTTTTCTTGGAGCGAGTGGTACGTTTCTTACAAGGCTTCTGTTTTTTTGCATCAACTATGCTCACTACAGAGGTTTTAAGGACCCACTTGTATGTTTTCTCTGTTATATTAGGATGGTTCTTGTGTGTCTCAAGCTTTCTTTCAACTACATCAGTTGAAGCTCTAGAGAGTCGGGCTATGGGGACGTATGGTTCAACCTCCTGGACATGCAATGTCTTGGGTTTTATTTCCTTGGGCAATATCTCAGGGACTATGGCTTGAGTGGTAGGGCTAAGAGTTGGTTTTTGCGTTGTAACACCCCCAGTCCCCCAATCAATAGTGCATTTGGTGGCTATCATCCACGTGCAGCCTAGGTTTATATTACCCTCCATAGTTCCAGTAGGCATGACCAAAAAGTCTTGAGCTACCACCCCATTGTCATAACTGACAGAAGTGTGCCAGATTCCAAAAACCGCAGTTTTTTTCTTGTTGACACCCTTGACTTGGATAATACTCTCAGATAGAGGTGGCTGCCCTAACTGACACCACACCCCATAGGATAGCAGATTGTATTTAGCACCCGTGTCCAATAAGGCGTTATATAGCACTTTTCCATAGGCACTATTTAACTCAATGGGGTATCGTAGAGGTGTGTCAGAGTCCAACCCATCCTCTTCGTGTGCTTCATTTGCATCAGGTTCCGAGCGAGTAGCTCTACCTAATGTTTCCATGAAACGGCTAAACATACTAGTACTAGGCTGTGGAGCTTCGGGAGGTGCATGGCCTTCTCTCTCAGTGTTTTGGGTAGGGTATGCTTCCATGATTTCTGAGTCGGAGGAGGAATCACTAGCGGCTATTTTAGGGTCTTGGGTGGTGCTACCTTGTGTCCCCGCTGAGGGTCTGGAGCTTATCGTGGATGGGTAATGGGTGTCCGTATGAACAGAGGCACCCTCAATATGCTCGTGTTCTAACACTCGCCCAGAGCGTAAGTGCATGTGCTTTTGATACCCTAAGGTGTCAAAAAGCTGCTCTAGGAGGCCTTATGACTAGTTTTTAGCGTGTTTTTTGTTTGTTTTTTTGCTAGATTTTTTAGAGCGTGTCGTGGAATGGGCCGTGTGATAGCTCGAAACGAGCGTATCGGTCAGAGGGTCATGCCGTGCTTTACAGCACTCCGTTTGGTCACTCTATGCCCTCGGACTCCCTAAAACTGTCAATTTCCAGTAAGGAACTAGGCCTAAACTAGAAAGTCTAAGGGTGCAAGTGGGAAGAGAAAGGAGGAGAGTGGAGGACTTGTCCCACATGCTCTCATTCTCTCTTGAGGGAGTAGGGTATATATATAAGAGTGAGTCTAGTATATATCTTAAGACTGAGGACTGAGGCCTGAGCCTGGGCCTGGGCCTGGGCCTGGGCCTGGGCTTGGGCTTGGGAAAATGATCCCGATCTATCTTTTATACAAACCAACCCGTCCGTTTTAAGAGTCACGTTTTTTATTTTCGGAAAATATCGCCACCCACTCGCTCGCGTTTTTAATTTCCGAATTTTTTTCCTTTTAAATTTTTTTATTTTTTTATTTTTTTATTTTTTTATGTTGATGCAGAAAATACAGAAATTGAAAAAACGCAAAAACGCAGAAATTGCAGAAAATGCAGAAAAAACGCAGAAATTGCAGAAAATGCAGAAAAAACGCAGAAATTGCAGAAAATTGACAGAAATGCAGAAAATTGCAGAAATTGAAAACGCCGAACTTGAAAACGCAGAAACTGCAGAAATTGAAAAAACGCAGACAATAGCAGAAATTGAAACTTGACAGCAAATGCAGAAAACGCAAAAAACAGAAATCTTCCACACACTCCTTCCCTGCCTTTCCTATGATAGAAATTGCACCACAAGGAAGTGTAAAGTGCTAACCGAGCTTAGTGTAGGGCATATCCCCGGCAGCGGCGCCAAAAATGTGCGCTCCTTGCCGCACTGTCGAAGCAAGGGACTTGCCAATACACCGTGTGCGAGCCACAAACGGCTCCAAGCACACAACAAGCCTAAACTAGCAAGCTCAAGAAAACAAAGGGTGTGTCACTCACCGCTCTACGCTCGCCTTCGTGGTGGATTCCTCGCCGCGATGAAGAAGAAGCTGCAGTCGTGCCGCGCTCAACCGCTTCGTCGCCGTCGTGCCTTCGTAATGCTCGATCGCACACACACTCTCCCTCTCTCTCTCTCTCACTCACACACACACACAAGGAGGTGAAGAAGAAGAAGAAGATGGAGATGGAGCAAGAGCACTCTTCAATTGCACAGATGAGAGAATGAGTAAAAATTAGGTTTAGTTGGCTTTTATAGGAGCTCACCCCATTCACACTTGGGCGCCCATGCTTAACCAACTAATCCCTTGAATGTCCAAGTTAAAGTGCGCCTCTCATCGACGATCACTCTACCTTTCCCTATTGGTCCGACAAGCCCGGTACCTGACTCTACCAAATACATAATACAACGTTTATAGATCATAGGGTGTCCGTGTGCCGTGAGGGTTAACAAGCATCCCCAGGGGCATCAGGCGTCTTCTTTCCCTCAGAAACAGCCGCTTGTTGTATGGATCTGAGCTTTCTGGGTCTTCAACCCCTGCAACCAGATCCTGAGCTGTGTAGGACATGAAATAGGAGGCTCTGAGTGCTTGGCACCCATACCAAATGCCAAATACGCGTAGAGCAAACTATTTCTCAATCAGAATAATCTTTCTGCCTTTAGTGGGAGGGGGTGCCCACCACACAATCTTGTAATAACTTTCATTGCAAACAGTGGGAACTTTGCATTGTCATCGGAGTATTCCTTGTGGTATATTATGATCTACATAAAAATTGTAATGAATTTATGGGCCGTAAGTGAGATGAGTAGAATTGCCAAGTACTTGAATTGTTTCTACAAACCTTTTTGTGGTTGAAACGCCCGATGTAGTGAGACAACGCCGCATCCTTGCCTTGGACACCAGTGACAAGCCCATGCCGTGAGCCTCTCGCTCTTCTAAGGAAACTATCGTCATACACTAGCACCTGGCAACAAAAAAATGATCATGATATTTTATCACTGGGCCATCTCTAATACCATCTGAATGCACCACAAAAGTTACCACCTGATTCTCGTCCATTTCCAGCATCGGCCTCCCCCACAAGTGAATAGATTGACTATTCATTACCTGATCTTTGGGTGCCACGTGCCTACCCATTTTTTCCAAGCCAAGTTGTTTTGTTGTCGATTCAAACTGCTCATCTGTTGGCAAATTGGCCTCTCCAGACTTTGCTTCATTGAACGTATCTTTGATCAGTTGCCACCCTGAAGTGAACTATGAGTTGCGGATAGCCGTGTCAACAATAAGATGTTGGTCCACTCCATCATCGTCCACAAACCCCATGTCTGCCTCACAAAAATTCACAATTGCCGCTAGGTAGTAGTCATCCCGTATATTGAGCTCATGCATGATATCTGTGAGCAGAACATAGTGGGTGTCACCCGCCATAGCAAAGCTGGAAGAACAATTCAGAGGCAAAGTCACTTCCTTACTTGGACTTTCTTGCTTGCACCCTATTGCTGTATCCGCAAGAGAAACAAGAGTTAAGCCCGCATCAAATGTTTCCTTTAGTACCTCTACCCGCTCTTCTTCTGGGTCGAACTGCACCTCCTGGGTTCCTAGCCAACTGCATGCTGCTGAGGAGCAGATAGCGGATATCTTTACCAAGGCCCTCGGAGCTGAGAAGCTTCGACGTTTTCGGACTATGCTTGGACTCTGCGACATGCAGAGCTCGAGGGGGAGTGTTGAGATGTCGAGCTCTACATCTTGAGCTGGCATCCACTACGAGTCTTGGCCGCTTACGACATTTACTCACTGGCGCGTTAGGTGACCGACACGGAGGATCTCTGCCAGTGATTCTACAGCTGGACTACACTTATAGTGCCAGCCTAGTACGCTTCTAGCGAGTTCACACTTAGTGACCGCATGTACATATGTGCTACTTTTCAGTTTTAGCACTTAGTCATTTTGTACTCTCTCTTTTCTTTGAGAAGAAGAAGAAGCTTTCCATCTCTGTGTGCTTTGTGCTTGTCTTGTGTAGCTCTCTTGCATCCTCATTCTTTGAACTGCACCTCCACATCCTCTACCTCTTCCTCCAACTCCAATGGACAACTACCGAAAGTTGTTGACTGGGAAGTCACTGACTCATCATCCGTCTGCAAGTATAAGTAACAGACAAACCATGGTAGAATTCCACTAAGCGACACTTTTTGAAGTGCTTCATACACCTGTCTTGTACAAGCAGTGCATTGGAGGGACACTTTTCAGACAGCGATTCAATCTCCTTGAAGCACTCTTGTCAGGGTCAAGGTCGGCTGGGTGCACATATCTCATGCCGTCAACTATCATGGAATTTTCACAAGTGATTGCCTCATACTGTTGCAAATGGGTTTATAGGTACTCAAATGAGCAATCTATAATCCTCTGTATAGAAAACTCTGCATTGAACATTCCTGATAGTTCTGGTGCACGGTGATGAGCACGGGCGTTATAAAAGAACGTGAATAGTTTTTCTTCACATGTATCCTCGCTCACATCTGTCTCCAGGACTATGATCCCCATGACTGAAAGAAAAAGCAAGCCAAAACTATTTGGTGTCATAACCATGCGAATATTGAGCCTTGAGTACCCCTCAATGTCTCTTTTCGCTTGGTTCTGTCCCGTGCGCTAATGTCATAAGAGGTGACGTTAGTTGAGTCAGAACCAAGCGATTAGGGGCCCCAAGAATCTCCGAAAGGTCCTATTCGCTTGGTTCTATCCCATGCACTAATGTCATAAGAGGTGACGTTAGTTGAGTCAGAACTAAGCGAGTAGGGGCCCCAAGAATCTCTAAAGGGCCCTATTCTCTTGGTTCTGTCCCGTGCGCTAATGTCATAAGAGGTGACGTTAGTTGAGTCAGAATCAAGCGAGTAGGGGCCCCAAGAATCTCCGAAGGGCCCTATTCGCTTGATTCTGTCCCGTGCACTAATGTCATAAGAGGTGACGTTAGTTGAGTTAGAACCAAGCGAGTAGGGGCCCCAAGAATCTCCGAAGGGCCCTATTCGCTTGGTTCTATCCTGTGACCCAAGCATTCGAAACAGGTGGATAAGAACATAGCATTTAATGTTACTAGTGATAGATTTACAGGCCTACTCACTCACTATGCCCAAACTCAGGCACGGTCACATAAGGAGTAATTATTCCAACCATGCATGCGGTTTGAGACTTTTAATTTTACCCTAACGCAGTGGCTTCGGTGCGCACACAGTTAACAACACACAGGAAGGGGAGAGGCAAGGAGAAAGAACCTGTCTCTGCAATATCCAATGGCGCCGAGTTGGATGGTGATGTCACAGGCCACCGATAGCAAGAACCAGAGGGGGGCGATGGCAATGGCGACGCGGCAGCAAAGGACTCGACCCAGTGGAGGTCGCTCAATGCAGGATCACGAGAGGTAGCCAAGCGGAAGAGCACAGAAAATGCAAAGGCAATGGTGATATGTTTGTTCTACTTGGACATGGAGATGGCGACTGCAAGGGCGATCGACGTTTGACTCTCAACGCAGGATCACGAGAAGTGGCCAAGGGGAAGAGCACAGAAAATGCAAAGGCAATGGCGATCTATTTGTTCTACTTGGAGATGGAGATGGCGAATGCAAGGGAAATCGACCTATGACTCTAAATGCAGGATCACAAGAGCTGGCCAAGGGGAAGAGCACAGAAAAGGCAAAGGCAACGGTGATCTGTTTGTTCCACTTGGAGATGGAGATGGCGACTGCAAGGGCGATTGGCGTCTGTCTGACCCTAAATGGTCACTCAAAAATGCACGTGGGCTGCGCTCACAAGGACAACCAGTAGTAAATGGTCTTAGATTCCCATGTAGTATGATTTACCAACCACAATCTCGCGCATAAGTGAAGTTGTCACCCTCCCCGAGGTAAGCATTCTAAGTTGAGGCATTACCCCCGCCAAACATCTCAAGTTTCAACTATTTTGCCTCTTTTTGTGTCCTCTACTGCGCATCATTCTAATTAACTCTACCCCCATCGACGCTACGCGGTAAGCAAACTCCATCACCTCTTACTCTCGCGCATCCTCCTTCTCTTACTCTTGTTCTACAGTGCTTCAGTGATGCGGAACTCTACACACAGTGAAGAGGTATGCTACTTACTACCCTTCTGTGCACTTGTATTTTGTGTAGTCAGTACCAGGCGAATAAGGGAAGGTAAACGTTGTTTGCTGCACCTGTTCGCTTGGTACTGACCATCGTCCTTGGTCAGTACCAAGAGAATAAGGGAAGGTCACTTAGTCCGAAGGGCCCTATTCGCTTGGTACTGACCAAAAGAAAAGTTAAGTGATGTCTGCTAGTACAGAGGTCAATACTAAGCAAATAAGGGGAATGTAAACCCTGTTTGTTGCGGATTTAGGGTTTTTTTTCCAAATACACGTTTTGAATTTATAAAAAAGAAACAAAATTACAACTTAACACCGGTTTTGAGTTAGAAAACACTTCAGACTTTACAAAGAGTGGCCTACTAATTTTCGAGGGTTTAGGGTTTGCAATAACCATGTAGTCCTTTTCCTTCACAGCCAGACTATCTCTTCGTGAAGCCTGTTGGCAAAGTTAATGGCTTCCTCATATTTACTGGCTAGCTCAAGCACTTCATCCTTCATTTCCTGAAGCCAATTAAAGATAGCCTCTACAGAGCCATTCTCGGCGAGCAATCGCTGCATGTCTTCAAGCCTTCTTGCTTCCAGAGAGTCTTTAAGGATTGAGACCCTCTGCCTAATGATCAGCATTTGCTGTAGCTTCAGGCTAGCATCCTGCACAAAGCATTTAGCAAATAAGATCTTCAAACTAGGAGCTTGCAAATTGGGAGCAGAAAGCAAAGAATTACCAGCGGCTTACCTCGAGAATTGACTCTCGTGTTGACAGCAGCCACTCCCAGGCTGTAGGTTGTGTCGGTTGAGAACATTAAGGGTAACATCGGGGGAGGGCCAAGGGGGGACCTCATGAGGAGGGCCCGGATGCGGTGCTACTGGCGCTGCGGGAGTATACCTTGGAAATGCATCACCACTATCCTAAGCTTCTTGTAGTTGTTCTGCGAAACCCTGAGGGAGGTTCTGAAACAACTGCTGGTTAAATAGACTAGATGGACATGCCTAAAAAGCAGAGCCTGGGTTCTGGCTTATGAGTGAGTGGTCTGTGAGGGGTGGTACCGCCATGCGATTTCATGAGAGGTGGACGTGGGAGAGAGAATCAATGGTACCATCCCCCCGAGATTAGGGGAGGTGATGGAAGGGAACGACATGACAGTTAGGACTGCATGGATTTAAACGTCTCCTTCACATTGGTATTTTGTTGCAGGGGATGCAGACCTGTTCGCTTGCTTGTACACTTTTCTGAGGTCACTACCAAGCGAATTAGGTATTTTGTTGCAGGGGATGCAAACATGTTCGCTTGGTACTGACCTCTGAAAATGTAAGTTATGTCTGCTATTACTATTTTCTCAGGTCACTACCGAGCAAATAAGGCAAGGCAAACTCTTTCCTATGCACCTATTCGCTCGGTAGTGACCTCAAAAAATATAAGTCATGTCTGCTATTACTATTTTCTGAGGTCACTACTGAGAGAATAAGGCAAGGCAAACTCTTTCCTATGCACCTATTTGCTTGGTAGTGTCCTCAGAAAATATAAGTCTTGTCTGCTATTACTATTTTTTGAGGTCACTACCGAGCAAATAAGGCAAGGCAAACTCTTTCCTATGCACCTATTCGCTTGGTAATGACCTCATGCAATATAAGTCATGTCTGCTATTACTATTTTATGAGGTCACTACCGAGCGAATAAGGGAAGGTAAACTATTTCCTATGCACCTATTCGCTTGGTACTGACCTCAGAAAATATAAGTCATGTCTGCTATTACTATCTTCTGATGTCACTACCGAGCGAATATGGGAAGGCAAACTCTTTCCTATGCACCTATTCGCTTGGTACTGACCTTTTCTGAAATCTGAAGTCCCTTGTACTGACAAATGAATTGTCTTTTGGTGTTATGCTATTTGTAGAGATGCCTCGTGTAAAGGCCATGGCTAGGAGGGCAACAGGTGAATCTTTGAATGCTCAAGCAAGAAGATGCCGATATGAGGCGCACAAAGGTGTACTGCAAGAGCTGCGTAGGATAGAACGGCACGTTCAACCTGCTATTCCACGTCTCCCTTTCCAGCGAGTAGTGCGGGAGATTTGTGAGCAGTGGAGAGTCGGCATGCGATGGGCCAGCAATGCACTACTCTGCCTTCAAGAAATTGTTGAAGACTACCTCGTGGAATTCTTCAGCGATGGATATATCTTGGCTGCCCATGCACACCGCGTCACTATCATGACACGGGATTTTGATACTCTTTGTAGGCTGCGTTTCCGCTACGATGGGTTGCTTCAACCAGTGCCTATCCGGGATAGTAGAACCATGGATATTCTCAACATTCCCCCTCTCCATCCTCGTGCACGACAGACAGAGCCGTCTAGGGCTGAAATAAACAGCAGAAGGATCCGATCACACGGGTCGAGAGAAACGACATAGATGGGCAGACTGAGATAGCCGCAGAGGGGCATGAGCAAGCCAGAGTGGACCCCGAGGCAGTCATGGAAGAAACATAGACAGTTATGGAGGAGCCAGCTAGACACCAAAATGAGCAAGTCATGGAGGATCCGCAGCCAGTAAGGGATGATGAGGGGCAAGAGCAGGCCAAAGTTGAGCCTGAGGAATCTATGGAGCAACCAATATTGAAGGAAAATGATCCGGAGCCTGAGGAGCCTGCGGAGCCTGAGGCTGTTAGGGAGGTTGTTAGGGAGGAGCCTGAGGCAGCTAGGGAGCCAGCTCAAGAAAGGCAAGGGCAAGGCTCTGCATCACAAGGGCCATCCAACGTATCGGGTGAGTCAATTATTTTAGAGCAAATCAACGAAGAGAATGAAGAGGAGTTGAGAGTTTTGTTGAGCTCAGCGCCTCTGCATGCACAGATACAGCTGCCTGTTGCAAGGTCAGAGGAGGTCTGCATTTTCAACCTCGATCATCTAGACTTCCGGTGCATGCGCAGTTTCACCGACTCGCTCGCAACGAATGAGGTTGTCAACGTTGCTTTGTGGTAATTCTCATGCTCTTTAAAAGTCACGTTTGGTTCATTAAATGGGTCTCTACCGAGACATGGGTCAATACCAAGCGAGACAGTGGCTTATGAAATTGGATAGTGGTACTACTCGCTCGGTATTGACCCATGTCTTTGCGGCAGTCACCAAGTTTTTATTTATAATGGCTCACTACCTTAAATACATGGGTCAAAACCAAGCAAGTCAGTGGCTTATGGAATTGGAATCCGCCACTAACTCGCTCGGTATTGACGCATGTCTTTGCGGCAGTCGTCAAGTTTTTCTTTATAATGGCTCACTACCGTTAAGACATGGATCAATACCAAGCGAGTCAGTGGCGGATGAAATTCGATAGCTGCCCCACTCGCTCAGTATTGACTCATGGGTTTGTGGCAGTGACAGCCCGTTGAAATACCTCAAGTCTAATCTTTGCCATTTGTTGCATAGCCTTTTACCATATCATTTCTGTTTGCTTTTCCATCTGCTCGGCTAGCCTCTGCTCTTCCATCTTCGTGACTGAATCTTCTTCTGTCTCTTGGTCTTTGGAGCCGGTTTGATCAGTCTGCGTATGTGCCTCGTGTTCATCTGAATCTTCGTCGTACTCATATTGACCCCCATAAACTTCGGCGAGTCCAGCCAAATTCGTTGTTACTGGCTCCATGTGCACTCGTCCCTGTCCTTGGTGCTGCCCTGCACTTTGTAGACTTGCGATTTGTGCGGTCATTGTTCTACTATTGATTTGTAGAGCTTGAAATTCCATGTCTTTTTTAGCGGCCGACTCCTCTAACTGCTTTATCCTGATATGCAGGTTTTCATTTTCTTCCCCGAGTGATTTGGAAACAATGCTTTCCATTTCACTGTCAGGAGCTGGTCCTTGTTGTTGTTCACTTTGCAAATCTGAAATTTGTCTTTGTAGTTCACCTTCTGCTCTAAGCGCACTTTCAACAATCATTAAACGCTGTTTTCTTTCTAACTCCAGCTCCCTCTTTAGTGCAGCCACTTCCTCTTCTGGATGGACTACTGATGTTGTTGGTAGCGATGTTTTTTGCTTTTTAGCGCATTCGATTTCTCTTGCTTGGATATCTGTTACTACTCTTAAATCTTTGACTTCAATTTGTAAGTCATTGATGACGACTTGCAAACTTGTGATGGCCTCTAGCGCATCTTGCTTTTCCTTTTTCAACTGTTGGATGTGTTCGTCTCTTTCACTGACATCTTCAAGGAACACGTCTATTGTATCTTCACATATGGCATTGAAGTCTTCCGATTGTAAATTGTCCTTGAGAAGATTTACTGTGCCTTTGAGCCCCAATATTTCAGTATCTCTAATGCTGATCAGCTTTAGAGTGTCTTCCCTTTGCTCTTGCAGTCTCTGAACTTCCTCATCAGTTTTTTGTAGCTTCATTTTGTTGGACCGGTTCTGATCAGCTAACCATTGACTGTGCAGTCTTGTTCGGTTTAGTATTGTCGCCATTGACTGCAAATCTTCATCTATAGTAGCTTCCAGCTTAATTTCTTGAGAGGAGGAAGCTTTATCTTTAGACTGATCCACCACCTTTTGCTTGCCTTTATCACTTTGTGATATGGTTCCAGTGTTTTGGCTTCTATCTGTTCCTTCTTCTTCTTCCTGTTCACTGGGCGGTGTGTGAACTCTGTCATCTCGATGTGAGCTTTCTGAATGCGAAGTAGATTCAGCAGGTGGGCTAGATTGCCTCTCACTTGTATCTGGCCTTGGAGATGGCGGCGGTGTCTCCTGATCACGTGAAGTTGGCCTCAGCTGATCTCTCAAAGTTTGGAGATCCTCCTCTTCTAGTAGCAGTTCTGGCTCATCCCTCGCATTTCTTTCTTGGATGTATTTCTCGAACCAGTCCAGCTCAAAAGTTGGGTTGTTTCTATTCTTCGTTCTCAGTGTGAAAATGCTACTAGACGGTTTCCAAGTGGCACCTACATCGCCTCGTAGAGATCTTTCTAGAGCAAACCCTTCTAGCATCCTTTCCATCTTTGCTATCTTCTGCAACCTGGTGTTGTTTTCCATTTCCGCTTTTCGCTTCTTTAGTCGGGCTTCTTCCTATTCAGTTCTTTTTTCTTCAGCCATCTTTTCTTGTGTACTTCTTGTCACTCTTTCCAGCTTGCGTCCTCCAATGGTATTAATAGATGCCGGTACTTTCCTTTGTGATCCGTCTTCCTATTTTCCCTTAATACCAGCCATTCGTTCTGATGAGGGGCAGGTGGCAACTGATCTGCCGTGCCTATGGCATGGTATATTACTCTGGTTAGGACTTCTCCTCCTGCAATGTAATTGGGTCTGTCTTGCCTTAGCTTTGTCATTTCTTCAAACAGATATGACGCGTGATCTATGTAGAACTCACGGGTCATTCCCATAGCCCATGTCAATGTGGTTGAGATGCTCCCGTGCAGTGTAGTGTATCTTGGCGGCCTTTTGCTGTAGCTCAACAAACACTGACTGTAGATCTGTGTCAGCTCTCTTACTTCTGGGTTTGCTATGAGTTCGAAAGAAGGTAGTTTGGACTTTTGCAAGTAAACTGTGAGATTTTTCCTTCTTTCTCTCATGTTTTCTCCTTGATCTGACAGTTTCAATGCCTCTTTGATGATCTCTTTGGTGATCTGGATCTCCATCACTTCATTATCCATGCCTGCCACTCTGCAAGTTCCATCTTCTTGGATAGTCTCTATTAGATGCTGTACCCTCTTGAAATCTATCCCTACTGGTGGTAGTGACACAAAGTTCCACAAGCCGACTTTTTTGAGCCATGACCTTTGCAGTGATCTTTTCAAGTAATTCTCTGCCTCCTTGGGAATCATCACCGTATCCACTAAGTTTCTTTTGTCATCCACATATGAACCTTGATATATCTGAAAGGCCGCTGCTTGTTGCACATCTGCAGGTATCCATGTGGCTGCTGGCTTTAAAGAATTGGGTAGAAGTGCATAGGGTGCTGCACCTTCCGTTGCCAGGTTCTTGCCTTTTCTTTTTCCCTGAGAAGCCTCCATAGATCCTGTCATCACAATTATCAGTTAATGCACAAACATAATACTAATCTCCTAAATTGATTACCACTTAATCATGCATCTAGATGATCCTTCTTAATCCCAAGATTAGTTAAGATAAAATGTTAGTAGATAGACAAGTTCTTCCATTGTGCGACTTTGGCGGCTTTAAATTGATGTTGTTGGTGAAGGAGAACAAGTCCAAATGCCTTGAAACTTTGTGTGGTGTATTCTCTCATGGCATGTAAGGTCAATCCATAAGCCAAAGCTCAAAATCTGTCCCTTTGCTACTTTTTCTTAGTCTATCGCGATAGACTGGCATTTTTTTTGATATGGGTGCTTTTTTGCAGTTGTGACTCCACCACTTGGTTTCCCATACCTTGCACATGGTCTGATCCCCTTTTCACCTCAAATGAATGTCAAGTGACCCCTTTTTGGATCAACTCCCAATTTTCCAGATTCCCTTCAGAGAGATGTTGGTCTATCTCCTTCATTTTGTGTTGTTTTGGGCTCAAACTTAGTGGGTGGTCATCTTGCATCATGTTGAAGACAGCTGCTAATTCAGATTTTTGATAAGATGGTCCAGTATCCCTCTGCTTGGTCGCTGGGACTTAGTGCCAGTTTGTCATTTTCTGGCTTTGTGACCATCTGTCTGTCTTCTCCCAGTTGATGCAAGGTTTCTTGACCCCTTACATGTAAATTTTACCTGTCTGCCCTTGAGAATTTCTGTTCTGACTCTGAGTTGTCTGCATGTCTTTCTCAACTTGCTATATGAGTCCATCTTGGCACCAAATTTGGTGTACTGCCTTCATTTGCTTCCCCAAGTCTAGCTTATAAAAATTTGAAAAGTCTTTCCCCCCAAAAATTGTTGCAGCAAGTCTATCGCGATAGACTGAGCTTTTTGGCCAAAATAGATTTTTTTGGCACTTTGACTTGATATTGGTGGTTAACATTCCTTGTTAGCACCCCTCATGAAGCCAAAGTCAAATTTTCCCTTATCTAAGTGCAAGTTCAAGTCTATCGCGTTAGACCAAGCACTTTGTCATTTTTACCAGTTTTTTAATGTTAGTTGACATTCATGGTGTTAATAAGCCCTCCTAGACACACACATCAAGTTTTAATCAATTTAGCAGAATGTACTCCCTGTTTGCAGCACTTAGTTGGTCTTGAAGTTGAAGTAGACCACTTAGGTGATAGTCACTGTTCCTTTTGGTCTTTGTATGATTCCGGCTGTCTTCTACTTCCTTTTGACCTTCCATCCAAGCAGTCGGTTGTTGTTTTGGTGTTTGAAACACCAAGAACGACCATTTGGACGTCTTTCTGGCATGTTGCCGGCATTTGCCCTAGTGGAAGAACTTTTTTTTCCTGAGTGGACACATTCCATCTCGTAGTTGACCTCCTTTGGATGTTCCTTGTTGAATTTGGTGTAATTTTGTCACTTGGTCGACCCGTTAGAGTATCGTGATGCTTTGTGCGGTTTTTGTCAGATAGGGACTTTAGGCTCCGTTTTGACGAACTTTTTCATAATCTAACCCTTCAGTCGGTTTGTCGAGGTCATTGGCTTGCTGTCTATGAATTTTGGCTCATTTCCGATCACCTTGGTTTTGTCGCCCATTTGCAGGTCCTTCTAAATTAGGGTTTTCTGAGCGACTTCCTTCACGCTTACCGAGGTCATAGACTCGATCCCTAAGCTATTAGCATTGTGCCTTTCACTTTTGGTCCCATTTGGTGGCCTCTAGGTCTCCCTAACAACCATTCTACCGTATGTGTGCACAAGTTGTGATTGTGATGCCGGCTAGGTTTTGCGACTAACTAAAGTAAACAACACTTAGAGTCAGTGTTGACGAGCATACCTCTCATATCTGATGTCGATCTGGCGACCGTGCGTGATGGATGAGCTCCTGGAATTCTCAACTTTTGTAGGGAGCTCTCTCTCTCTCTCACTATGGAAAATGACTCAAATGAGGGATTTCTAGCCTAGTCTCTCTATATGTAATCGAGACTCCGACACCAAATTTTCCCATCTTTTACCTGTGGCCATAACTTTTTGCGAGATGCGGTTTAAGCTTGCAAATTTCCTGATTTGGACTTCGGTTGTTCCAATTTTACCATTTTTGTAGATTTCTCCTTTTGGAGGTCCCTTCATGACGGTGGTCATTTTGCTCTGTCACCTTTGCAGTCCTTATTTTTTATGTGTCTTCTTTACCTTGCTCTCATCAGGCGTCTCTTCTTTTGTGTTTCCATCTGGAATGCGGATTTTTTTCTATAATTTTTGCTAGAAAATGGCTAAAATAAAGCAAATAAATCCCAAAATAACCCGAAAATAGCAATTCTAACCTAGAAAAATACCAATGAGAAGCAAAACACTTTGTAGCTCACTTTTCTCTCGTCTATGTACAATCTCGCTCACTATCGTCAACCTTGGCCTATTTTTTGCTGTTTTTAGACAGTTTTTGGCCAGATTTGACTCTCTTTATAGTCTATACACATCCCTAGGGGCTCATGAATGATGATTTGGTCCCCGATTCTGATTAATTACGAGGGCATATTCTTTTTCCAAAAATCACACAATAAAACGCAAAAAATGGTTGAAAATTTGCTCGCAAACATTGCCCTCTAATATATGACATGATGAGTCCGCATTTGGAATGCCTCCCCCCCTCCTAGTCGGAGTCCTCCCGGACGACAGGGTATCGTCAAGGGTATTTGTTGTGCATGGGTTTGAACTTGTACTAATGCAGGCCTTGTAATATAGCCCTATATGCATGTACGATCAATGCATGTAGAAAGAATGTATGCAGTGCAAGAGGAAGGTATAAGCGATTCGCTTATTGGCATTTGTCGTCGAGGTTTCCTGTGGTATCTTGAATTGGCTGGCAGATTTTCTTTGCAAGTAGTAGTTGTAACTCCGCCGCCCGTTGTTTGATTGTTTTCCACTTGTTTTGAATTGGCGTATGTGGTTCCTTTGAAATCGCTATTGTCGTATCTGGTGGAACATTCTCTCTTGCTGCCTTGATGATTTGTGTCTGATACATCCTTGTAGTTTTCATTGTTGATTCTGTTTGTTTCCTCGTGCTGTTTATATGATGTTGCTTGACCTTGACGGTTGTAGATAGCTGCACGATTGTCATCTTTGTCCGCCCTTCTTTTGTTGTTGGCTCGTTTTGAATTGGCACTTTTGGCCTCCATACCAATATAGTCCGTTGCGTATTTGACAGATTGACTATGTTTCTTTGTAGATTTGCTGGCTTTCGGTGTTGTGTCTGTTCTTCAAACTCCTCTTTTATAGGAATTAGGCTGTCGCGCCTTATCCACACTTTGTATTGCCGCTTTTGATGTAATTGTGCCTCGGTTAGCTCTGTACGCCGTACCCAAACTTGCCTGGTTCTTTGCATGGTTGCTGATTTTTGATAAGACGTTGCTGGACTTGTAAACTTTGTTTGTTGTTGGACAGATTTTTGCGGTTGTATTGACTTTTGTTTCCTCCTTGATATGAATTGGTTATATGATAAGAAGGGTTCTGAAAAGTTTTCCTTTTTGAACAGTGCCTCATTCGTATCCAAATCAATGAATACCCTGTTAGCTTTCATCCATGACACTGCTAAGATACACGGAGTTGCTGACCTACTTGGTGGCAGTACATGGAATTTTGTAGTGTACAGGTGTGCCTGCACTGTGATTGGTATTATAATAGACCACATCGTGGTCACCTCATCACCTGACGCTACTTTCAACCTGTGTGTCTCTGGAATCGTCTTCATTGGTCCAAGTTTCTGAAAGAGCTCAAAGTTGATGACATTCATTTTTGCTCCAGTGTCAAGCAATGCATAGATTTCAACTTGTTTTGTGCCTGCATAAGCTTTTATGTAAGGACTACACCATGTATCTTCCAAGTCGTTGATGATGCTATCGTCCTGAGCCCTAAGGTCTGTCATGGTCTTTTCTAATTCGTCGCTTTGTATATCCGCTTTGATTGTTTGGGATGTTGAAAGAGGATATTCGTCAGTCATCATTGGGGTGACCATATTTATTGTCCTGAGAAACTGCTTTCGTTTAGCAATCCGTTCCTTTGCTTCTTATTGTGCCTCATCTTGAATTCGTTGTTGTTCCTGTCTATATGTTTTTCCATAATGCAGTTGAAACAACATTTCCGGTGTTAAAGGGAGATGATATTTTTTTAAACGACACCCACTAATCCAGTTCGCCATTTCTTTTCCATCTAGTGTCGACAGTTTTACTGCTCCGCTGGACGATATTTCTTGGATCAAATAAGGTCCCATGCCCCTTTTTTTTATCGTTTTGGCATGCTGTTTAAGGGTGTATACTAAGACATAATCGCCCGTTTTAAAGTCCTTGTTCTTGACATGTTTGTCAAAAAACTCTTTCTGTTGTCTTTTTTTTGCATAGATGGCCGCTACAACGTTGAGTCGTAACTCATCTAATTTTTCAAGGTCCTCTAACCGCTCTGAAAGTTCATGCCCCATCCAGTCCAGCTGTTTTGCTACCCTTAGTGTGGGGATCAAAAAGTCAATAGGCAATATTGCATTTAACCCATATACCATATTAAATGGTGTAGCATTGAGTGTTGTTTTATATGCAACTCGATAAGCCCACAATGCCGAATAGAGCATCTGATCCCAATCTGTTCTTGTTTCACTAACCAGTTTCGTGAGAACCGTGCACAATACTTTGTTGGTCGCTTCCGCTTGGCCATTGGCTTGTGGATGATAGGGTGCAGATTTGCGATGAATTACCATAAACTCATTTAAGAGATGTTGGATAACTTCATTTACAAAGTGTGTCCCTCTATCACTTACCAGCTCGATTGGAAGGCCATAACGTGTTAACACATATTCATATAAGAATTGTGCCGTGGTTCTAGCGTCTGCTTTCGTTGTGGCTTTTGCTTCCATCCATTTGGTCATGTAGTCCGTGGCCACTATGATATATTGTGCTTGTGAACAATACGTTGGTGGAGTGATAGGACCAACAAAGTCCAATCCCCATTTAGCGAATGCTCGAGCACTCATCATCGGTCTTAAAGGCATTTCGTTTCTTTTAACTGGTACCTTAGTGCGTTGACATTCATCACACCTTTTCACGAATTCTGCTGCGTCTTGAATCATGGTCGGCCACCAAATCCCTGCAACCATAATGATTTTTACGGTTCTCTCTGCTGAAAAATGACCACCTGCTATGCCTGCATGAGCCTGTTCCAATAATGGAAAGTAGTCATTTTCATGAGGAACTAACCTCAGCTGGTCATCAGTTCCTCTTTTATACAATTGGTCACTAATGATGGTATACCTATTCGCGTCGATTTGTAAAGCCTTTTGTCTGGCTTTAGACTAATCTCCTGGCAGCTCCTTATTAGTCAAATAATCCACAATAGCATGACTCCATGAGGGTGCTACTGTCACTTGGTATAATGTGGCATAATCCACAGTGGTATTGGATGTGCAAAAGTCGCATTTCTTGATGTAATTGGCTACATCGCCTGCCATTCCTGGCCAATACACTCCAAGTCTTCTTAATTGTGCATACATCATTTGATTTCCTCTATGGAATCCCCCTGTTTGTGTGTGGGCCTCCTCTAGATACGCTTCGTACTCCTCTGGGCCTATACACAATCTTAGAATCCCATCGTTTCCATGATGGTACATTCTTCCCGCAAGCATTGTGTAATTTCGTGCTTGTCTAATGTCTTCCACCGTGTGTTTGTCGTCAAGATTCATTCCATATGTCAGCAACGGAATAATTTGCTCTGACCATTTCGGTACCATCTCTATATTAAACAGGTATGCGTCTGGGAGATCATCATCTACTCTGGTAGCTTTTTCGCTATGTAGTAATCGAGAAAGGTGGTCTGCTCTTTGATGAGTTTTCCCTTTCTTAACCACTACTGTAAAATCAAACTCCAGCAACACAATGAACCATCTTACAATTCGTCCCGTGTTGCAAGGTTTGTTTACTAAGTATATGAGTGCCTGATGATCCACAAAGAATGTGAATTTTTTTACGAGTAAGTAATGCCGAAATTTCTTTACAGCATATATCATACCCAATCCTTCTCTTTCAGTGGTAGTATAATTCTTTTCTGCACTGTTGAGTTGTCTACTAGCATAACTGATTGGAAAATCCGTCTTTCCCTCATCTGGTTGTGCTAGTATACAGCCTATTGCAAATGCCGAAGCATCTACATGTACATGGAAGATCTTTGACCAATCTGGTGCTTTTAGAATTGGTGCAGATACCAATGCATCTTTTAATTTCTGGAATGACTCCTCACATTCATTTGTCCAAATGAAGAGCGCGATTAGACTATACAAGGGTTTTGATATTACAACGTACATGTAGATAAAACGTCGATAGTATCCACAATGTCCCATAAATGATTGTACCTCTCGTACAGTGTTTGGTCTTGGCAATTCTATGATCACCTTCACCTTGTCTTCATCAGTGGTAATTCCATTAGCCGACACTATGTGGCCTAAGATTTTACCTTGTCGTACCATGAATATGCATTTTTCTGGGTTGAGGCAAATCCTATACGTTCTGAATTTTTCGAATACCTTTCTCAGATGATCTATATGGTCTTCTCTCAATAGCGAATAGACACACAAGTCGTCCATGTAAATATCCAAGAATTTTCGCAAGTATTCTTTAAAAGCGTGTGTCATTAATCTCTGAAATGTGGCTGGAGCATTGGTCAAGCCAAATGGCATTACCCTAAACGCATATATGCCCCATTCTGTTGTAAATGCTATTTTGTATTGATCTTCTAGTCTGACCCCCAATTGGTTATAACCAGAGAATCCGTCCATAAAGCTATAGGCTTGCTTGCCAGCCACTCATTCCAGGATGTGTTCAGTGATAGGTAGAGGGTAGTTGTCTCTTATAGTTGCTGCGTTTACCTTCTTGAGATTTACACACACTCGTAATTTCCCGTTTTTCTTAGGTACCACTACTATCGGGGACACCCAGTCCGTGTGTTCTATCTCATAAATAAATTCAGCCTCCATAAACTTGTCTATCTCCTCTTTTATCCTTTTGGCGAATGTCTCATTGTACATGTATGGACGTTGTTTGCTTGGCTTTGCATCAGACTTCAGAGGGATTGAATGTTCACAAATGTTAGGATCCACTCCCTTCAAATCTCTGTACGACCAGGCAAATACATCTCGAAATTCCTTAAGTGTTTTGATCAGTAAGTCCTCCTCTTCTCGACCTAGATCTGTGGCAATGTAAGCAGGTCGAGGATTTTCTCCTGGCTCTGCTAAGTCTATTTTCTTGGCGTTCTCTGGCCCGTCGTAGGACTCATTCGATTTAAGCTCCCTCATTGGTTGCTGAACCACCAATCTTCTTTCCTGAATGGTGTACTTACAATAGTGAGGAGGTACATCTATCTTTTTACTCCCATCACTAGCGTTCGCTCCATCGCTACTTTCCATTTCAGTTGTCCATACATTTTTATTTTTTTGTTTCCACTCATTGTATCTCGTTTTCCGTTCAATTTTCGTCATAATTGGACTACCATAGACATTCAGTTTTTCTGTTGGAACTCTTTTTTTTGGTTTGCTGGTTTTCTTAGGTTTCAACAATTTGGACTTAAATCCTGAGTCTTTAGCAACCTTAAGAAATCTTCGTGACACTTTATCCTTAGCACAATCAACAGCATGAATGTTCATAAGGAAATGTGTCTTACCCTCAAACTCCGGCATGGGTCTCAACCTGGTTGGTGTACTGATGTGGTGTCGTTTACTCTTGTATCTTTTTTGACGTCTCTCATTTTGGTTTGGGAAATTGTAGAAGACGTCATTGTCTTGATCTTGATTGTCGTCTCCCTCTATATTTTCCGACTTCTCGTCATCCGCGTTATCCTTGTTTTCACTTTGATCAGAAGAATCATAAAATTCTTCTCCTTCCTTTCTTTAGTGGGGATGTCCACATAGCCCACTATCTTAATCTCAAGTTTCGTTTCTGTTTTATGGATCCTCGTATTCTCAGTATCTACCTCGTCCTTGTCCTCCTCCACAATTTTGCTCAACATGTAGTATGGTATGATATCGTAGCCATTCTCATCACAAAATTTGGTGGGAGTGACTTCATTGACGCATACATCCAATGTAGCTAAAATTTGAGACCATTCTAGGGGTTCGAGCTTCTCTTCAGGAAAAGGTTCTCGTATATAGGCATCGTCTTCCAAGACCCTCTCTAGTGTCCTTTCATCGTGGTCAAATTCACTACATTGAGATGCCCCACACATCCATATCTCTTTTTTCTTACAAAGCCACGCTGGGACTTCTGATCCACTAATGGTGGTTGAGTCAAATTCTTCCACTGGGGTTCTCGTGACATCATGGTAGCTATGATTTTTCATGTTTACGCGTGTAGTAGTTTCAGCATGTCTTAGATACAAATAATCATACCCCCAGTCCTGCACCATTTTGAGTTGCCTCATGAACGGCCTACTAAGGATAATTTCACAGTTGTTCTTCTTGCTGAAATCTACTATGGCAAAGGTATGTTAGTACTCTATGCCACAGGAAGATACCACGATTGCCTCAAGCAATCCTTTAGGCCTTTCTATGTGCCCATCCGCCAGTTGCAATTTCATTCTAGTTGTTCGTATTGCTGGTTTTCCCCATTTTTCCCATAGCAATTTGGTCGCAATGGCAATGCCAGCTCCACTATCAAGTATTGCCTTAGTTTCTATGCCATTATACTCAACTGGTAGGGTTGTGTTGTCGTCTTCACCCTCACAATACTCTCCTACCTTGTTGAGTGGCACTAGTCTAGTGTTGACTTTCTTCGGTTCTGTGTCATTAAGCTCGGTTTCGAAGAACTTAAGAGGCGTCCTTATGCCAAATTTTTCAAGACATTTGCCCACTTCCGTCCACATGCTTGGCCTAATTTTTAACAATTCTGCCAATGTGATTGTACACTTGACCGGAGTGGTCAACAAGTCTGTCATGATTTTAGTGTCCAATTGATTTGAACCGCCTATTCTCTGAGAAGGTACTCTTCGAATTTCTGATCTTGCCTCATAGTCCCCCATTTATGATGGCAAAGTTATGAGAGATTGTGGTCTGCTATCTTCGGATGCAACTGAACCATTATCCCCTTGAAATGATTTAACGTCCAAATCCCATGGAGTCTTATTCAAGTTCAGCTCTGAGAAAGGCACTGACTTTAGCTTAGCATAGTAATATAGATGACAGAGAAGACGAGCATGCTATTGAAGCTTGTTTCTTGGTTATATGCATTCCATAGCCAAGAGTCCATATTATACTCCCAAAGTAGAGTACTTGGTGTTTGAGTGATGTCGTCATCACAAACATGATTCTAAACATGCACACTATGTAAATTTGTGCACAAAAGAGGATTCGTCTTATAAGATAAAAACATTGTTCACTTAGAAAGCATTTACATTTGCTTACGTTAGTGTAGCATTGTAAGCATTGACAAGGTTCATACTATCCTTAAGCTGTGTTCCTTGCATCCATCTAGAATCTTCAAAAGGATAGTTTTTTAAATCTAATAAGATACCGTCGGATAATCTTACCATGTCTTAGTACCTTGTCTTTGTGTCGAAGAATCGATACGGGCTGCAACACCTCTTCTTGATCTTTGATCTATGGTGGGTCCTCAATTATTGGTTCTTTTGGTGGATTGCCTTTGTAAGGCTTGAGTAGGCTCACATGAAAAGCATTGTGAATGAGCCAATGGTTGGGCAACTTGAGTTGATAGGCCATCTCGTTGATTGGTTTTAAGATTTGGAAAGGACCATAGTATCTTTTTGCTAATTTAGCATAATACTTTTGGTGGCCCATAGGATTTTTGCCCGTAGTTTTCCTCAACTGAGCCTTGGGAAACTTGAGTAGGACCCAATCATTTTCCTTGAAGGCTAAGGCCCTTCTGTGCTTGTCAGCAATAGTCTTTTGTCTTTGTTGGGAGATGGATATAGCCTCCTTAATCTTTTGAAAATATTATTGTGGGTCTCGGCTATACTCATCAATGACAAAGATCTACCCATGTACTTTAAGTAGCAAGGGAATTTTTGGTCTTCCCTCGATGATTTCAAAAGGAGTCTTTCCTGTAGTGGTATGGATATTGTTATTGTACACATACTCTACAAGAGGTAAGTACTTCTCCCATTGGGCACATTGATCTACTTCTGTAACATAAGTCTTGAGCAGATCAAGAATCGTAAGGTTGGCTATTTTACTTTGGCCATCCGTTTGTAGGTGATAGGCCAAAGAGAAATTTAGCTACGTATCTAGATTCTCAAAGAGGCCCTTCCAAAAATTATTGGTCATCGAGGATCTCTATCCGACACTATTGATGTTGGTAAGCCATGGTGTTTAAAAATTTGGGATATGAAGAGGGTTACCATTTGGTGTGCCTTGATAGTCTTTTTGACGGGTATGAAATGTGCTTGTTTGCTAAACTTGTCAACTATCGTCCATATTCTTGTATTCCCATGGATAGACTTGGGCAATCCAAAGATAAAATCCATGGATATTCTCTCCCATGGTGAATTTCGATTGGCAATGACTGGAATAATCTAGGTTGCTTCCCCCTATCATACTTGGTCTTTTGGCATACCACACATTTGGATACTCATATATGTCCACTTTCATGGTAGGCCAATAGAAATACGTCTCTACTCCTCGAAGAGTAGGTTGAATCCCTCTATGTCTCGCATAGGGAGGAGCATGTGACTCATACTTTACTTTCTCGCAAAGAGAGTGAGTAACACATAGCCGATTGCCATGGAGAAGATAACCATCCTGCAAAGTGAATGGTTCTTCTTTCTTCCCTAGGTAAGGGATGAAATTACATCTTTAAAATTAAGGTCAGTAGCATAGGATAGATCATTGTGAGTTGCTATGGACACTGCATTGGCCCTTGGCCGTGCATCAGCTACTTGATTGTGCTTATCAGCAATGTGAGCAATATGAGAATTGAATTGCGATAGAAAATTTTCCCACCTCATTTGTTTGTCAAAGATCTTGGTTTGTGTCATGAAGTACTTAAGACTTTGGTGATCTGTTTGTAGGATGAATGGTGTCCACAAAGGGTAGTGCTTCCATGTATCAAGGGCATGTAGGACAACTAGTAGCTCCTTTTCATAGATGCTTATGCTCAACGAAATTGAGTCTTCAATTCTCATATGCTATGGAATACCCTTCTTGAAGCAAGACTGCTTCAAGGCAATCTCCACAAGCATCACATTGGACCTCAAATGGTTTTGAGAGGTCTGGAAGTGTAGGCACATATTGAGAGGTAAGATTTTCTTTAAGCTTATCAAAAGCATTTTGCTCCTTGGCAGACCATACATACTTAACATTCTTCTTTATCAATTCTTGTAATGATCCCGCTATTTGGGAGAACTTAGCTATTAAGCATCTATAGTATGCACACATACCAATAAAGCTTCGTAGCTCATGTAGATTCCTTGGGTTAGGCCATCTGTTTATTACCTCTAACTTTGTTGGATCCATACGGATACCATCTTGAGAGATAATGTGACTTAAGTATTGAATCTCTTGAAGGAAAAATTCACTCTTCTTTGAATTAATGAAAAGTTTATTCTCCCTCACAGCTTGAAATATTACTTGGAGGTGTTGCTTATGCTCCTCAATGGATTTGGAGTAGATGATGATATCATCAAAGAACACTCCAATAAACATACGGTAGGGTCAAAATGTTTTCTCCATCATGCAGTTGAACGTGGTTGGAGCATTTGTCAAGCCAAACGGCATGACAAGATATTCATAAAGACCAAACATTGTGCGAAACGCTGATATCTTCATTCACTATCCTTATTTAATGATAGGCACTTTTAAGGTCAATCTGTCTAAAGTAGGTTGAGCCTTGTAGCTTATCAAACAGATCTTTTACCCATGGTACAAAAAATTTGTTTTTGATAGTGATACAGTTTAGTGCTCAATAGTCCACACATATGCGGTATGTACCATCTTTCTTTTGCACTAGAAGGACTAGTGAAAAAAAGGGAGAGGAACTAGGCCTCACCATCCCTTTATCTACCAGTTCATGCACTTGCCTCATAATCTCCTCTTGTTGAGCTTGAGAAACTCTATAAGGAGGCTTATTAGGTGTTGAGTTCCCAGGTAGACGCTCTATGTTATGGTCATCATCCCCTCGTTTTGGAGGTAGCTCTCTAGGGATGTCTTCGATAAAAACACCTTGGAATCCATTTAAGAAATTAGATAACTCTAATTCCTCTTGATTCCTATCATCTTCACCTAAAGCATTAGGGTCATTAGTGGATTCTTTGACAAAAATCATGTACGCAAAAACCGAGATTTTCATTGACTTATCAAAAGTAGGTGAATTTACAAGTGGTATAGTACGACCTGACTTATTAGCATCTATATATACATGCTCTTTTCCCTGTAGGTGAAGTAGATTCTCCTTTCAGGGAACTTTATGTTGGCAACCATGCAGTTTAACCATGGTACCTCTAGGATAGCATCCTCATGTTGGAGAGGAAACATGAAGAAATCTTCTTTGTGGACATAGCTTTGGACATGAAGACTCAACTTCCCAATTAAGGGCATCACGGAGGCTTGTTGTCCCTTGAAAGCTCCATCAGCAGTGACCGTATCTCCCATCTCAAAAGCTTGTATGTCCAGCTTGGTGTCCAACTCCTTTGATATAAAGTTGTGAGTAGAGCCAGGGTCAAAGAGAATAAGGACATCATGCTCCCTCACCTTTCCCCAAGCATAGGAAAGGGATGAGCCTTTGCAATGAGTATCCTCTTTTGGAGCATCAACCATGGAAGCTCTAGGAGTGTCATTGCATACATTTCTTTTGGGCAAGCACGATAACCATGTCCTTTCTCCCCACACTTAAAGCATTTTGGTCTTCAGGAAAGGCCTCTAATTCTTCAGGAGAGAGCTTTTTTTATCTTTGTAAGCTCATTTCTCCTTGGCCTTGTTGTTGTTGTTGTTGGTGTTGCCTTGGGAAGAGTTTTGAGCATTGCTCTTTCCTTTAGCTTCATTTCAATCCGACCTTGTTTTCCATGGGCTTGAAATTTCTTCTCACCCCTTGTTGGAAAGTGATCCTTGAAGCAACCAAAGTGTGGTGGATGACTTCGGTGATAGTGCTAGGCAGTTATGAGTTGACATACTTGGCCATTTATTCAGGTAATCTCGCATAAAATTGCTGCTTTTGGTCTTCACCAAAGGCCTCTAATTCTTTAGAAGAGAGCTTATTTTTTATCTTTGTAAGCTCCTTTCTCCTTGGTCTTGTTGTTGTTGGTGTTGGTGTTGCCTTGGGAAGAGTTTTGAGAATTGCTCTTCCCCTTAGCTTCATTTCAATCCTTGTTTTCCATGGGCTTGAAATTTCTTCTTGCCCCTTGTTGGAAATTGATCCTTGAAGCAACCACATTGTGGTGGATGACTTCGGTGATAGTGCTAGGCCATTTTGAGTTGACATACTTGACCATTTCTTTAGGTAATAACGCACAAAATTGTTGCTTTTGTTGGCGAAATCTATCCTTTGAAAGATTGTAGCATTGAGATGTAAATCCCAAAACTTGTCTACATACTTGTTGATAGACTCGTTGAAGAGTAGCTTCAAACTTCTCCATTTTTGAGCACTTTGTCCTTGGCATCGCTTGCAAGAAATTTCTTCATTACGGAAACTCGTAGAGTTTTCCATGTTCTTGGGGCTTCGCCATTCCCACAGAGACTAGCCCACCATTGACGGGTAGACTTTTGGAAGTGCAAAGCTACATGGTGTAGCTTGGAGGACTCTGTGAAGCTCTCGTCTCCAAAGGCCACATCAAACTATTGGATGAAGGCCAAAACTTTGTCTATAGCACTAAAGGTTCCATCATAGGTGAGAAAAGAGATGCTCTTTCTTCCCTCCTTGAACTTCTTTAGCTTGTAAGACCTTTTCCAAGCAGCATGGGACCTTGCGATGTCCTCTCCTCTTGTATTCTTTAGGAGAATAGCTGTTGCTTTCATCAGGAGGGGAGGAAGATGATGAAGATGGAGAAGAGGGTGACCTCTTTCTCGTCTTTTTCTTCCTTTGGTTCCTCCCTTCCTTGTCAGAATGATGAGGAGAAGGACTATGTGGTGATTGTTTCCTCTTAGGGGGAGTTGGTAATCGTTGAGACGGCTGTCTTCGTGGAGGCACATCCTCCGAATCACTTCTTTTTCTTTTAGTGGTTTCCTCTTCTTCTTCCCGCACTGGAGAGAGTCTTCTTTTGGAAGTCTCATTAAGAGGCTTCCTAAGCTCTCTCTCGTCTTGGGGAGTTTGAAGGAGGCCATAGCTGTGAAGTTGTTGGGTAACTTTGGCTTGTAGGGCAGGGTTGCCCATAGCTTGTTGCAGCCTAGTAACAAGGTAGTTCACAAGCATGGGGGCAATTTCAGTAGTAGCAGCTTCATGTGCAAAATCAAAGTTATCAACATTCATTCTACTCTCTTTATTATTGTCAGCCATGCTAATTAAACTTATGTAAGTAGTACTTTGTGCTTTGGTACCCTCAAAACCGTAGTTGCTACCCTTCTCGACTCTTGAAAATTGGCTCTCAAGCAACCACCTGTGGTTTAGAGATTGTTGATTGCAAAGAGTAGTGGAGAGAGTGTGACAGTGCCCGATGGATTATGGTTCCTTCCGAGTTTGCTATTAGCTCAATAATGGTTAAGCCAAAGGCAAGTCCCGAAAGACTCCATTATTAAATCTATAGTTCTCAACAACAGGGTACCTCGAACTAAGTTCTTCCCACTGAGAAAATAGATCCGTGTCCTTCTTACCCTCTTGCAATTAACAAGTCCAACCTTTTGTGGACAACTTAAGGACCTCCCTAAGCAAAAAAAGAGAAACCAATAGCTTTGATACCAATGTAACGAAATTGGACTTGTAACATGGAAAGTAGCAAAATTAAATTAACTATAGTGATCATTTTTAAGAGAATTCTTCAAGAGCATAAAGAGAATTCTTCAAGCTTTGTGTTCCTCAAGACCGAATCGATGCAATGAAGATAGAAAGCTTCATGCATCAAAACTATGCCCTTAATCAACTTAATGAAAGCATTAAATTGTCCCCGGCCTCAGTCCCAAGACCTCAAACGCCTTCAAAGGTGGAGAGAGCTAGCATGGAATGAGGGCAGGGAAGAGGAAGAAGAAGTAACATAGGAGAAAGAAGTACCTTCCTCACCATAGATTACTCTTGTATCTTATCTTAGCATAGTAATATAGATGGTAGAGAAGATGAGCATGCCATTGAAGCTTGGCTCTTGGTTGGATTTGTATTCCATAGACAAGATTTGTTGGTGTAGGCTCTCAACTTCTCAAGCTTGGAGAAGGAGATGGAGTTCTTTGCTTCACACCATCAAAGTGTGTGTGTGTGTGTGAGAATGAGAATAATGATGCCCATATCAGCCCCCCCTCTCATGCTTGCTCGACCTCCCTCCCTCTCTCCCTCCCTCCCTCTCTCTCTCTCTCTCTCTCTCTCTCTCTGTGTGTGTCTCTCTCTCTCTCTCTCTCTCTCTCTCTCTCTCTCTCTCTCCCCCCCCCTGGTATTAGCAGGCCTGCTCATCATATGTTGTACAAAAGTGGTGCCCCCCCATAAGCGCTGTGATCAGCTGAGTCAGTCACCACCAGAGACGTGCATACAACCAGGCCAAAACTAAACTAGCATCGTAGAGGACACTAGCTCCTGTCGACAAAATAGTGGGCATATATAGTTAACCAAGGTAGAATCAAGTAGTAGCATGAAATATAAAGAAATTTAAACATCACCTTCCCTCAGGAGCCTCAAGAACATGGATGCGTGTTGTCGTTCGCTCCCGGGCCATGGTGATGCTTCTACAGCACACTAGATCCAACACCACAACACCACCAATGCGTGTTGTCATTCGCTCTTGAGCCACGTTGATGCTTCGGCAACACATTGAAATCCTTCAACAAAACACCACGAAAAAAACCTGCAAGTCATTTAAAAAAAGTGAGCATACATTAAAGGAAAAAATCTTCCCTCACCTCCTAGGAGTACCATTGACGACGCAACACCTCAAAGGTGAAAGCCTTTGCTCACCTTGTTGATTGCAACAGAACCATGGACAACGACAAGACATGCCACAACGAATCTCAATAGAGGTGAGATTTGGAAATATTTGGGGGGAGGAGGAGGGGGGGAGGAATGAAGCCCTGACATTACAGGAAGAGCTCTGTGTGTTGTAGTCGCCGACTAGGCCCCAAACCAATAGCGTGAATGAGCACCTACTAATAAGGGCCTCCTAACCCTAGCTACAGAAATCCCACATCCGGTGACATGCCCTTAGGTTACCACCAATCGTCATAAAAGCATAGAGAAAATCACTTTTCTTCAATTTTCACAAATTTTTAAAAATACTCCTCATTTTTCATTAGCAACGTTTCTTGCTTTCAACCCAAAATACTTTCCTTGGTCAATGAGCTTTTGAACTCCATCATTAGAATTACACACTAGTCATCTAAATGAGTGCCCACTATCTTATTTCAACCAATCAACATTTTCGGTCTATCAAAAAATGCTTGAAAATACAACTCATTTTTTTTCCCTATTTTAGTCAGTAAAAAGAGAAAGCATCTCTATAGCCTTCGCCCTTTGGGCAGGCCAAAAAGCGAGAGTGGCTTTTTACCCTTCAGGCCGCAGTAGTATCTAAGATGATGATCAAACGAGGCTTAGTTTTCAATTATTTTCCTTGGAAACTAAGGCCTCGCAATGGTCACACTAGTATTACTAAGCGTTGATAGTAGAACTATGCCTCCACTCCCCAACTATGACAAAAAAGGCATATTAGCAAAAGTTTACCAGGGGTTGCCTTTAATGCTCTCCTGCCAGGTGCTCGCACGGCTTGCTCTGTAAGGTCTCCAACCTCGAGCTAAAAGAGCACCATTGTACAATGAAAAGATCATAATGAAAAAAGTTACTATTTCCAGCAGTTTTCCAAATTCTGTCAGTGCCATGATGTTTAGAACGTTATAAAGCTTCAAAATGTGAATTAAAATAATTTTTGTGAAAATTTTCCAAGAATAGTAGGTTTTTGGTCACCCGACCTGTCCAGTTTTGACCGTCTCGAAAAACTGCACCCGTACCCCAAATTTGAAAAAATGCATTTTCGGACCGCGGGGGCTGCTAAATATGGCAGGTACTCGGGCCAGTACGTCTTAGTTAGAGCTCAGTATAGCAATTTACGGCATTAAAATCCGACTCGTATGACCCGTTTTAGCCCAAAATCAATTTTTCCAAAAATTGAGCGGGGAGGCATCGGAGCCCGAGGCTGTGTGGGAACAGGCTCCAGGCCACTCCGGATCAGCTTTAGCATCTAGGGGGCGACTTTTGTCCTTGTGGGAGTCTTGGGAGAGTTTCCAAGCTTGAACCTAAGTGTGAGAGCCAGTTAACCAAGCCAACTGGATACTTGGTGGGTAGGAGACTAGACTTGCCATGCTTAACTGGAGTAGATCCCAGATGCAAATAGCAAGCAAGGTCAATTTTCAGCTTGAGGAGGCCTATTTAAAGGTGTGCTCACACACACACACACACACACACACACACACACACACACACACACACACACACACACACACACACACTCACACACACACACATGCTCACACACACACCTACACACCTTGGGGAGGTGCTGCCGGTACACACACAGTTTTTGAAGGAGAAGCAAGGAGGGATGTGCTGCCTAAATTCTCATCTTGAGGATTCATTGGATCAGAAAATCAAGAGGATCTTAGCCCCTAATCATGGTAATTATGGTTTAATTCCGGTTCTTCTTAATTCTCATCATTATTCTCCCAAATTCTTCGTCTACTATGCCTACTTTTAGCTATAATTCCCAATAGCTGCTCTGTAAGTTTACATAGCTATACTCCATTACATAATCACCATTCAATTAGCTAATTTATGCAGCCATTCATCATTCTTCATCAATGCTAAATACTTGATTAGGAAAGATTTCTCTCTCTAGGCAGCATAGTTAACAAATTGTCAGCCGCCGCCGGTAATAATGTAGAATTGATGAAATTCATTCTTTTACCATTCAATAGTATTGTAATTAAATTAGACTCAATCTTCTCTCACATTAAGATGTGATTAAGGCTAAAATTAAACCGTCATTAGGCCAATAAGAAGAGAGTTTTCTATCACACATGCTTGCGGTAATTCTTCATCTTCAAATCGCACTAGGAAAGTGATTGAGCTTGCTTACTTCATCTCTCTTGTAAACCAATTAGTAAAATTATGAATTTATTAATCATCTAAGCCAAGTGATTAACTTTAGAGCCAGTTCCCATAGGGCAAGTAAAGAATTACCCATAAAATTGCTAGGTCTCGAAGGAAAAATCTAAAGCCTTGCATAAGAAGGACCCTTCAATGATTCTAATCTGCCATTTGGTTTGTTATGATCATCTCGGACCTTAGCTCTTTTTCTTCAAGTTTATCATTTAAAGTAGTGAGTATAAAATGGCCCCCGTTAAGAGAACTCGCTTCGGTGGTGCCCACGACCGCGAGGTGGTAACGAGCAATGTAAATGGAAGGGGAAAAGCTCCCATGGACGAACAAGCACCGGCCATCTCACGAGCCATTGACGAAGAAATGAAAGAGGTAGATTACAATTTTATTTAGTTTTTTAATTAACATTGCACACGTTTAGCTAGGAAAGAACATAACCTCAAACATGTTGGAGACATCCGACGAAAACCTCGGCATTCGAATTCATTTGTACATTAAGTCTAAAGTAGGAAAGAAATGATTGATGGATATACTATTTGCAATAGGAAAGAATGTATGCTAGGGAAAATTTAGCTCGTCATGTTCATTCTATTTCCAATGTTGATACTAGTCCAAACCCCCTCCTCATCACAGGGGGCAAAGTTCTTGGTTAAGGGCTCTTGAATCCATGTCCTGCTGGTTAAGCGGTGGATACCCACGTCTGTTGGTTAAGCGGTGGGAATGTCTATGTTGTGCTTTCTATGAGGTGGACATACCTAGTTGTAAGGGCAGCTAGGCGACAACGGGATGAGTAAACTCTCGCTAGAGGGGCGATGTTGTACCTCCAGAACATTGGAATTTTAATGAATAAGTTTGAGTAGAATTTTTACTAGAATACTGTTTTGGTGCCGCTTTGCAATACTGACTGATGGGTTGACTTAACGAACATTGTGATTCGGAATTTAATCAAAGAATGTTTATGTTGAACAATCATTGTGGTAGTAATAAGGACACAGAAAGAAGTGTGAGTGTGGGGGTGGAAAGTGGGGGCTTGGCTCAGGTTGCCAATGCCTATGAGAAGGGTGGTCCCGATCGGTCGGGAACTCTCTGTCCCCATAGTGTAAAATCGATACTAGTAATACTCATTGCCCTAGAGCGGGGAAGCCTCAAGGGTACGTGCCTCTGAAACATGGGAAAAAAGGCACTCGGGATTTCTCTCCTCTTGGAAGGTGGGTCTTAGGATCGCTAGATAGGTTAAGTACGCTTCACCTGCGAGGTGGAGCTAGATCTCACTGCTAGTAGGCTCGAACTCAACTCACTTTGTGATGAGAGATCATCCGCTAGCTGAACCCTGACCACTTTGTTTGCTTCCGCTATAAATCTACTGGCCACCAGGTTCACCACATCAGATCCACTGTTTGATACGACGGGGTGGGGACCTCACACCTGGTATCAGATCTATAGGTTTATGAACTGGAAAATAATGTTGTTTGAAATATTAAAAAAAAATAGAGATAATAGGATAGCTCGTACTCAAAGCTTGAACATGATGTTTCCCAGAATAATGACATTGGATTTGTCTAGTGGATTGTCTCCTGAGTGATGTTAAAGAGTTTTACTTGTTGAGCTTGTTGGGATTCAGTGGGTTCCACATGATGTGTTTTGAGAAGTCGTTGGTGCGACTAGTGCTGCGGACAGGTAGCTTGTTGATGCACATAAAGTTATAAGTATGGATCAAAGCTCTCGAATAAAGGTTTTACCATTATTTATCGAAAAATTTTGGATGTATTCAATGGAATTTAAACTAATGGTGGAATGGTTAAATCCTTTGTGATAGATGTACGAATTAAGTAGGCTGGTTAAGCCCAAAAGTTAAATTTCTTCTTAAGTATAAAAAAGCCTAGGTTCATTTGAGAAGAGTGCTATAGTAATGAGTTTTATACCATTGGATAGGCACCGCATGTTGCTCTCTACTCGGCAACACAAGAGAAGAAGCTCCTCCTTAAACAAGCTCAGCCTCCACTATTTAAGGGCGAGGGGGCAAATGTGGAGAGAGATGCGGAAGTGTGGATGGAAGCAATGGATGATTACTTTGAAGATGCGGGAACCCAACCCGTGAATCAAACCATGCTTGCGATTTTCGCTTGTCTGGCGATGCCAAGATATGGTGGAAGCAACATTGCAGGGACTTGGATATTAAGGGATCTTCCCAATCCTGGGAAGACATCAAAGCTGCAATAATGGGACGTTATTTACCACCTGCCTATAAAACCTTGAAGATGAATGAGTTCTTTTCACTTCTGTAGCTGACTTCATCTGTCGAAGAGTATTATGCAAAGTTTGTCACTCTTCGGAGATATGCTCCTAAGATGACCTTGGAACAACAGGTGGCGAGGTTCTGCCAAGGGCTAATCGACCCTTTGAATACGCTGTTGGAAGCTCTCAGGCTGACAACACTACAGGATGCCTTGTTAAGGGCCAAGCCGTTAGCTAAAGAGATTCAGAAGGCTACCCAAGATAGTCAATACTATTTGTCAAAGAGGGCCAGGACAGACAACTGGAGTAACAAACCCATCAACCCTTCATATGACCATCGTCCGGTAGTAGCTACTACGGCAGCTACCGAGTTTCCCAATATAAGATGCTTTGAGTGCCAAGAGTATGGACATTACAAAAGCCGATGTCCAAAAAGGATTTTCCAAACATCCGGTGCTAATAATGTACCTCTGAACGTCAACGGGTGAGGTCAACCAAACGGAAGAGGAGGCCGAGGAAGAGGAAACATAAGACAAGGGAGCGGAGCTTTCACTAATGCTGCAGTGAGACAACCAATTGTGGGTGACGAAGCTGATGAGAGAGCATCTCTGTATGCTGCAACTGCTAGTGAGCAATAATTCAAGCACCACCATCTCATCAAAGTTCAGCAGAATAAGACGCATAAAGCTAAAGATTGTTATATTATCAAAGGATGGCTTTACCTTAGACAAAGGATATATGTACCTAAGTAGTTAGCATAAAATTTACCCAGATGTATTCTTGAGATGAGGAAATCTCAAATTTTTCACGTCGGGGAGGATGTAAGGTCTCCGACCTCTAGCTAAAAGAGCACCATTGTACCATGAAAAGATCATAATGAAAAAAGTTACTATTTTCAGCAGTTTTCCAAATTCTGTCAGTGCCATGATGTTTAGAACGTTATAAAGCTTCAAAATGTGAATTAAAATAATTTTTGTGAAAATTTTCCAAAAATAGTAAGTTTTTGGTCACCCGACTTGTCCAGTTTTGACTGTCTCGAAAAACTGCACCCGTACCACAAATTTGAAAAAATGCATTTTCGGACCCCGGGGGCTGCTAAATATGGCAGGTACTCAGGCCAGTACGCCTTAGTTAGAGCTCAATATAGCAATTTACAGCATTAAAATCCGACTCGTATGACCCGTTTTAGCCTAAAATCAATTTTTCCAAAAATTGAGCGGGGAGGCATCGGAGCCCGAGGCTGTGTGGGAACAGGCTCCAGGCCACTCCGGATCAGCTTTAGCAGCTAGGGGGCGCCTTTTGTCCTTGTGGGATTCTTGGGAGAGTTTCCAAGCTTGCAACTAAGTGTGAGAGCCAGTTAACCAAGCCAACTGGACACTTGGTGGGTAGGAGACTAGACTTGCCATGCTTAACTGGAGTAGCTCCCAGATGCAAATAGCAAGCAAGGTCGATTTTCAGCTTGAGGAGGCCTATTTAAAGGTGTGCTCACACACACACACACATGCTCACACACACACCCAATACACACACACACACACCTACACACACATGCTCACACACACACCCAGTACACACACACACACACACACACACCTTGGGGAGGTGCTGTCAGTACACACACAGTTTTTGAAGGAGAAGCAAGGAGGGAGGTGCTGCCGAAATTCTCATCGTGAGGATTCATTGGATCAGAAAATCAAGAGGATTCTCAGCTCTTAATCACGGTAATTATGGTTTAATTCAGGTTCTTCATAATTCTCATCATTATTCTCCCAAACTCTTCGTCTACTATGCCTACTTTTAGCTATAATTCCCAATAGCTTCTCTCTAAGTTTACATAGCTATACTCCATTACATAATCACCATTCAATTAGCTAATTTATGCAGCCATTCATCATTCTTAATCAATGATTAATACTTGATTAGGAAAGATTTCTCTCTCTAGGCAGCATAGTTAACAAATTGTCAGCCATCGGTAATAATGTAGAATTGATGAAATTCATTATTTTACCATTCAATAGTATTGTAATTAAATTAGACTTAATCTTCTCTCACATTAAGATGTGATTAAGGCTAAAATTAAACCATCATTAGGCCAATAAGAAGAGAGTTTTCTATCACACATGCTTGCGGTAATTCTGCATCTTCAAATCGCACTAGGAAAGTGATTGAGCTTGCTTACTTCATCTCTCTTGTAAACCAATTAGTAAAATGCTGAATTTATTAATCATCTAAGCCAAGTGATTAACTTTAGAGCCAGTTCCCATAGGGCAAGTAAAGAATTACCCATAAAATTGCTAGGTCTCGAAGGAAAAATCTAAAGCCTTGCATAAGAAGGACCCTTCAATGATTCTAATATTCCATTTGGTTTGTTATGATGCTCTCAGACCTTAGCTCTTTTTCTTCAAGTTTATCATTTAAAGTAGTGAGTATAAAATGGCCCCAGTTAAGAGAACTCGCTTCGGTGGTGCCCACAACCGTGAGGCGGGAACAAGCAATGTAAATGGAAAGGGAAAAGCTCCCATGGACGAACAAGCACCGGCCATCTCACGAGTCACAATTCTATTCAGTTGTTTAATTAACATTGCACACGTTTAGCTAGGAAAGAACATATCCCCAAACATGTTGGAGAAATCCGACGGAAACCTCGGCATTCGAATTCGTTTGTACATTAAGTCTAAAGTAGGAAAGAAATGATTGATGGATATACTATTTGCAATAGGAAAGAATGTCTACTAGGGAAAATTTAGCTCGGCATGTTCATTCTATTTTCAATGTTGATACTACTCCGAACCCCCTCCTGATTACAAGGGGCAGAGTTCCTGGTTAAGGGCTCTTGAATCCATGTCTTCTGGTTAAGCGGTGGGAACCCATGTCTGCTGGTTAAGTGGTGGGAATGTCCATGTCGTGGTTTCTATGCGGTGGACATACCTAGTTGTAAGGGCAGCTAGGCGACAACGGGAGGAGTAAACTCTCGCTGGAGGGGGGATGTTGTACCTCCAGAACATTGGAATTTTAATGAATAAGTTTGAGTAGAATTTTTACTAGAATACTGTCTTTGTGCCGCTTTGCAATACTGACTGAAGGGCTGACTTAATGAACATTGTGATTTGGAATCTAATCAAAGAATGTTTATGTTGAACAATCGTTGTGGTAGTAATTAGGACACACAAAGAAGTGTGAGTGTGGGGGTGGAAAGTGGGGGCTTGGCTTAGGTTGCCAATGCCTATTGGAAGGGTGGTCCCGATCGGTTGGGAACTCTCTGTCCCCATAGTGTAAAATCGATACTAGTAATACTCATTGCCCTAGAGCGGCGAAGCCTCAAGTGTACGTGCGTCTAAAACATGGGAAAAAAGGCACTCGGGATTTCTCTCCTCTTGGAAGGTGGGTCTTAGGATCGCTATATAGGTTAAGTACGCTTCCCTTGCGAGGTAGAGCTAGATCTCACTGCTAGTAGGCTCGAACTCGACTCACTTTGTGATGAGAGATCATCTGCTAGCTGAACCCTGAACCACTTTGTTTGCTTCCCCTATAGATCTAGTGGCCACCAGGTTCACCATCAGATCCACCGTTTAATACGGCGGGGTGGGGACCTCACATGCTCAAATCCACTAGCTGTTGGTTACAGTCCCACAGCTTTTGCACAGGGAGAATAACGGATTCTCTTTATCCATATTCGTGCCATGATTGCCTCTCTCTCTCTCTCTCTCTCTTGCCATGATTGTGTTGGCTCTTGGAAATAGTTTTTGTGCAGGCTTGGCAACAGAATTCACGCTAGCTATCAACAACAGATTTTGCGCTGCATGCAGCTAGAAAAATTGTGTGCATGGTGAGTAGCAGTTCACGAACACGATTGTCCATGGAAGCATTCTGAGTGTGTGTGTGTGTGTGTGTGTGTGTGTGTGTGTGTGTGAGAGAGAGAGAGAGAGAGAGAGAGAGAGAGAGAGAGAGAGAGAGAGAGAGAGAGAGAGAGAGAGAGAGAGAGAGAGAGAGAGAGAGAGAGTTGTGTTGGCTCCTGTCAATATGAGCAAGAGAGATGGAGACCAAGCTCAATAGACAGAGGAGCAAGGAATCATGATTTTTTTGAGCTGCCTGGTGGACTTGGGCTAGGGGGTGGGACTGGCAGTCCATGAGAGAGAGGAGGGTTGTAGGGGCGTTGAGGGACAGTATAACATGTCAAACAATCGAGCTGATATAGCACACATGCCACCATGCATCACATGCGAATGACCATCCAAACATAAGTTCAAAAATGAAAACGAGCCTGAGCGTTCAACCTTGGTACCTCCAGCTGGCGATGGTCGGTGTTCAATGCGGCTTAGTTTTTTGCACGTGACCATGCAAGGGAACGATCAGCTGCAATGATTAAGGGAATCTTGCTTAGTAGCCTTAGTTCCCAATAACGGGAAACTAAGCCTCGTGTGACCATGCTCAAACACAGGGTATTGAATGAAGTATAAGTGGTGGGATCTACAGCGCTGAAGTGAAGCACATTATTTGTGAAGCTCGGACGTCATCCAATTTATCTTTCCTTACTTTTTTAGTCCGTGTTTACTTTTGCCCCTATCCGAGTTCACTTTATGAGAGAGTGCCTTTGTCTTGGGGACAAGCACCCTCACGCAAGTGCATGGATATTGAACTGATCATTTAATATGGGGGAGATGATTGTAAAAAAGAGGTAGAATATAAACATGTGCATATAATGGACCTTAGAAGACCTTAGTGTTAGCTTCATTGAAGACCTCCAAAGGTTAGTGTTAAAAGTCCTTAGACCTAGGACCTTAAGAAAGCTGGGGTTGACCTTGAGGTGGGAACCTTACCCAAGGTTGAGGTGCTTGTTGTGCTTGCTGACTAAGGTGCTTAAGGTGTTTCTGGGAACCTTGTCCAAGCTTGAGGTGCTTGTCATGCTTAAATGACTAAGGTGTTTGAAGTGTTCAATTCAAACATGATCTCTCAAGAGGTATAAAAGATTGTCATGCTTAAATGACTAAGGTGCTTGAAGTGCTCAATCAAACATGATCTCTTAAGAAGCAATAAAGACACATGTCAAGATCCTCCCCATTTTTCCCTCATGATGTGCTTGCCTATCCTATTAGATAGGCTTTAAAGGGGTTCAATGAGAATTTAGATGCATTTAAATAAATAATTAAGCTCTTTCTCTTAAAGAGGGAAAAGAGGACACGTGTCCAAATGATAAAATTAAATAATATGTGTGAGAGAGAGAGAGAGAGAGAGAGAGAGAGAGAGAGAGAGAGAGAGAGAGAGAAAGTGATATTCACGATTTATTTCAAGCTATTGTAATATTTTTAATGTGTTACGGGCTCAATGGGAGTTCCAAGCTATAAAGAACAGGTTAGTTAGTGTGCCTAGGTTGTAGATTCAGTAAGTGGTGTGCGTAAAAGAAATTAGGGTTCTTAAGTTCATTTGTTGAAAGCACTCTTTTGTGTGAGAGCTCTTGAGGTGTGTGGCTATGGAGTGCTCGAGCTTCTTCTTGCTCATGTGACTTGTCAATGCTTAATTTTCTTTCACTATGCCTCTCTCATGCTTCTTGTGATTGTCCTCTCTTTCTTGTGTATGCATGTAGGTTTGATTGGAGTGTGGTGCTCGATAGATCTATGTGTGTGTGCTTGTGATTAGTGTGTTGCATGATAGGATTAGTGTTGTGTGTGTCTTGCAATCGTTAGTGTGTGTGATTGGGTTGATTGGAGGTGAAGGGAAGTGGATGCGGAGATTGCCCATCATGGATTCTCATTAATGTGAAGGTGTTTTGTAAGGCCACATAGTTTCAAAGAGCTGACCAAACTAGATGAAGTATTTGGAGAAAGGCATTCCCTTCAACCAGTCTAGAGCTTTGTCGCAATAGCCCAAGAGGCTTTGTTTGAAGAGAAACCCTCACATTGATATTGGTAGAAACAACCTAGAGATTCCTTCCATAGATAAGCTTGGCATGTCTTGCAATCAACACACACCATAAGAAGACAATCCATATTGCACCTACCACAAGGCCTAGATGATTGTGGAGAGACGGGAAGGCATCCTCTAAAAACAACATAGAGTTGCCTTGCCATAGCAATGTTGGGGAGACAGGAAGGCATCCTCTAAATACAACACAGAGTTGCCTTGCTATAGCAATGTTGGGTGCACACTGCAATCAATGCATTCCAAGTGATGACATCTTGGACATGAATCTTATCAAGACTACTCTTGCTTTCATGATTTAAAATTGAAACTAACAAAAACAATTCTTTTCCCTTTGAGAAAGCTATAAATCCATGAGCTTTTGCTACTATGAAGGTGCAAGCTTGACAAGTGTGAGCTTTTGCTTTGCTTCGACAACGTGAATCTGATACTTTCAAAGCAAAGACAAAGCTGCAAACCTATTGATTGACCAAAGCATCGCCAAGAAGGTCATTTTTTTCTTGCAGTTCTCTCATTGTGAATTCTCTACTTTTGTCTAACATCTTTAGTAGGCTAGAGGCCTTTAATGTACAAACATAGGTGGTTTCATTTGGAGTAGTTGTTCCCCATGTTCTAGCGATGCGTTCCTCTTCATTGTGCTTATAAGTTTCAATGCTACGGCAAAATTTGAAGCATAAATTAGCATCATACATTAATAATAAGAGGGAAGCTCAACAATGGTCTCGTATTGCATCTCTCAAATACAATTCTTTTTTGTTCAAGAAAGCCGTGAGATTTTATCGTTGTGAAGCTGCGAGCTTGAGAGATGCGTGACCTTTTCCTCTACTGCAATAGCATGAACTTGAGATTGAGAGGGATCTTTTGCAATGGTGGAGGACCAGCATGAGCGTTGTCTCTTGGAACTAGATTTGTCTGCCTTGTGAATACTTGATATGTCCAAATCATTTGGCCCTTACCTAATAGACCCAAGTGACTACATGCATTGAGCACATTGTGAATTGATATTTTGGTATTTACTGTAGTTGACAGGTGGAAAAGGCTTGACCGATCTAGGCCTACGCAAACAGATATATATTTTATGTACATTTTAAATATTCAAGTGCTCTTTTATGAGCTTTGGCCATTTATAACCGACCGGCCAGTTTGTACTCACTTTGACCATTCAAGAAATTTATAAAGTAAATATGTGCAAGAGGGAAATGGCCACTCTTACACAGGGGGAGATTGCAACCAGTGCATGCGTCTTTCTTCTCTCCTCTCTTTGCTCCTCTCTCACGGTGCTGGTGTAGCACTCCGCTCTAGGAGGTGCACCTGCACGTTCTCGCTAGCTCTCTTTCGCTCTCTGTCTCTCTATGTTTGCATATGATGTAAATTATATGCTACGGGATTTTCTAGGTAAGTAGATTTGTGTGTTTCATGGACTGCAATATGTTGTTTTTTTGGGTATTTTGCAAGGCTCTTGATGCTTCCTTTTGTAGCAGTGGTATCAAAGCATAGATCATCGTTCCTGGTGAGACGTGAATGTATCACAAAGGCTTCTGTGCCACATGGAGCTAAGATGTGCTTTCCATGATTCTTGTCAATTTTTTTAATTTTTTTTAATTGTTTTTATTTTCTTCTTTGTACAAACATTAAGAGAACTCTCTTGTTACTGAAAAAATCTTGATGCATGTATCAAGTGATTTGTGCATGCCTATTTCCTTGAGTACGGTGTTCATACCTTGAATTAGTAGACTAAACAAATCTCTTCTTTAAGAAGATGTCAAGGTATGTGATTAGCTTTTGTGGTAGTACATGTACAAGAGATAGCTATGAAATTGCATGCTCTAGATATATCTATAATAGATGAAGAAGAAGCTAGAGAATTGCTTGAGGAGATTGATTTTTAAGATTTGTGGGAAAGAAAATATAAAGAAAACCTTGAGTGCTTTTGAATGACACCATGCTACCCATTATAAAAGGGCATGGGAAAATGAATGTGAACAAGAGTTAGAATATAGATATATGCTTTTAGACCTATCTTAGCACGGGACCAAAGGTAAAGAAGACTACATCTCATGAAGGGTCCAAAAGGGAGATGGTCTACCAAAGAGCAATGATGAGGTAATGGAGCTTAAACACCTTAGGGTTAGCTTCGTTAAAGACCTCCAAGGTTAGTGTTAAAAGTCCTTAGACCTAGAACCTTTAGGTACTTTAGACCTTAGGCAAGCTAGGCATGTACTTAAGGTGTTTGTCGTGCTTGAGTTGACTAAGGTGCTTGAGGTGCTTGTCATGCTTAATGATTAAGGTGCTTGAGGTGCTTGTCATGCTTGATGACTAAGGTGATTGTGATGTTCAAGTTAAAGGGGATCCCAACAAATGAGGGGACGAGCCCTAAAGGTAGGGGCATGAGAGAGAACACACACACACATACACTCAAGGAAAGCCCAAGAATCAAGAGGCATTAAGGAAATATGTCAAGCCCCTAACCCTGCTGCCCTCATGGTGTGCCTTAAATCCTATTTGGATGGCCTTTAGGGAGGTCCAATGAGAATTACTCTCAAAGACAAAAATAAGGACACTTGTCCAAATGTTATTCCTATTGCTTGATTTGACCATATCTTGTGATTGGCTAGCCTTGGCATGATCCAATAGGATGCAAGCCATAGTAATGAGAGAGAGAGGGGCTGACCAAGGAAAGGAAGAGACCTCCTTTTTGCACATTCTCACACACAACACACTCACACATTCTCTCATTGTGTTAAGAACTCCATCTCCTTCTCCAAGCTTGAGAAGTAGAGAGCCTACACCAACACCTCTTGGCTATGGAATGCAAATCCAATCAAGAGTCAAGATTCAATGGCATGCTCATCTTCTCTACCATGTACATTACTATGCTAAGGTAAGCTACAAGAGTAATCTATGGTGAGGAAAATACTTCTTTCTTGTATGCTTCTTCTTCTTCCTCTTCCCTTCCCTCACTCCTTGCTCTAGCATTTGTGGCCAAGTATCCAAAACCGAATCCGAGACTCCATGAAGCACGTCATCTTCATCTACATATATGAGTGGCATTCTCCACTATATTTTGGCTCAAAAAATATAGTTGTGAGAAGCAAAAAATATATGGGACAGATCAAAATTTGACTTAAATACTAGAAGGCATGATCGCCATCTCTTTCTCTCAGAGAGAGAGAGAGAGAGAGCTCACAACTAAGTTCACACAAACCCAAGGTTGATATCCATATCTTTAACATACTCTTGAGGTGATCCATGATAAGTGATCATCTCTTTGATGTGTGATGTCCTTTTTAACAATCACCATAAAATCAAACTCTGGCAAGATGATGAACCATCTTACAGTTCTCTCAATATTACATGGTTCATTGTAAGATTCGTTTCCAACCACTTGCTCTAAATCATGATCAGTGATACAAAGAGGGTAATTATCCCTTATGGTTGTAGTATTCACATTCTTAATATTCACATGCACTCTCAATTTATCATTTTCTTTGGTAACACCATGATTGGAGACACCTAGTCAATGTGATCAATTTCGTAGATTAATTCCATCTCCTTGAATTTTTCTATCTCTTCCTTAATCTTTTTCTCAAAAGTCTCATTATAAGTATAGGGTATTTGTATGCTCAAATTGACGTCATCTCATATAGATATAGTATGCTCATGATGTTAAGATATACTCCCTTGAGATCTTTATAAGAGCATGCAAAGACATCTCTATAATCCTTTAAGGTTCTTATGGGAAATTCCTCTTCTTTTTGAAACAGGTAAGTTAATATATAAGAAAGTTTCAATTTCTTTCCAAGTTCCACTAGGTCAATCTTTTTAACATTTTATAGCCCTTTGTAGGATTTCCTTGGTTCCTTAGGTTGTGTCATAGGCTTCTCTAGAATGATCCTTCCGTCCTGTAGAGTATACCTCTTGTAGTGCCATGGAACACTGATAGCCTGTTAGCGGGTTGCCATGACGGACATCTGTAGCATAGCTATCGAGCACCAGCATAATGTCAATACTCATGGAAGTGACTCTGTTAACCCTCACGGCACACGGACACCCTATGATCTATAAACGTTGTATTATTTAGAGTCAGGTACCGGGCTTGTCGGACCAATAGGAACAGGGTAAGGGTGATCGCCGATGACAGGCGCACTCTAACAGGAATATTCAAGGAGTTAGTTGGCTAAGTATGGGCGCCCAAGTGTGAATGGGGTGAGCTCATATAAAAGCCACTAAACCTAATTTTTACTCATTCTCTCATTGTGCAATAGAAGCTGCTCTTGCTCCATCTCCACCTTCTCCTTCACCATCTCCTTGTGTGTGTGTGTGTGTGTGTGTGTGTGTGTGTGTGTACGTGAGAGAGTGTGAGAGTGTGTGTGTGATCGAGCGTTGCGGCGGCACGACGGCGGCGAGGCGGTTGAGCGCGGCGTAGCAGCGTCTCCCTCTTCTTCGCGGCGCGGGAATCCTTCATTCGCAACTACGCAGGAAGGTGAGTGACACACCGTTCTTCCTTGTGAGCCTGTCTGTTGTATGACTGTGTGCTAGGAGCCTTTGTGGCTCACACACGGCGCGTAGCAAGTCCCTAGCCGTGACATTTTTGGCGCCGCTGCCGGGGAGCTGCTGCGCGTGAAGCTCCAATGGCGACCTGTAAATTGTATTGAAGCTATTTTTTATGTAGGAAAGGCGCGGCTTAAGTTTGATCATTGTTGTTATGCAAAAACAGTAGAGAAAGACACAGTGTTGTTGACTGCATTCAAGTTTTCTGTGTTCTGTTAAGCTCTGTTTTGTTAGTTCTATTAAGCTCCGATTTCAGCTTACACAGTTAGCATTTCTTGCGTTTCTGCGTTTTTTGCATTTTTTGGTTTACACTGCACTGCACAGTTCTGTCAAGTTTCAATTTTCTGCATTTTCTGTGTTTTCTGGTTTGTACACAGTTAGAAAAAAAAAAAACCGAAAAATAAAAACGTGAGTGAGGGGGAGGTTATAAAAAAATCGAAAATATTTAAGCGTGAGTGACTGGGGGGATCGCTAAAATTTTGATCGGGATCGGGATCATTTCCCCAAGCCCAAGCCCAAGCCCAAGCCTCAGTCCTATGATATATACTAGACTCACTCTTATATATATACCCTACCTCCTCAAGAGGGAATGAGAGCATGTGGGGCAAGTCCTCCACTCTCCTCCCTTCTCTTCCCACTTGCACCCTTAGACTTGCTATTTGGAGCCTAGTTTCCCAACTAGGAAAATACTGTTTCGGGCTTTTCTGGAGCAAAATAGAACCAAACGGTGGGCTGTAAAGCACAGCGCGTCCCTCCTAGCGATACGCTCATTTCGAGCTATCACACAGTCCATTCCACGACATGCTCTAAAAAATCTAGCAAAAAAACAAACAAAAAACACGCAAAAAACTAGTCACAAGGCCTCCTAGAGCAGCCTTTTGACACCTTAGGGTATCAAAAGCACATGCACTTACGCTCTGGGCGGGTGCTAGAACACGAGCATATTGAGGGTGCCTCTGTTCATATGGACACCCATTACCCATCCACGATAGGCTCTAGACCCTCAGCCGGGACACAAGGTAGCACCACCCAAGACCCTAAAATAGCTGCTAGTGATTCCTCCTCCGACTCAGAGATCATGGAAGCATACCCTACCCAAAACATTGAGAGAGAAGGCCATGCACCTCCCGAAGCTCCACAGCCTAGTACTAGTATGTTTAGCCGTTTCATGGAAACATTAGCTAGAGCTACTCGCTCGGAACCTATTGTAAATGAAGCACACGAAGGGGGTGGGGAAGTGGACTCTCCTTTCACATCGCACGTGGATCCCACACCCCCAAAGAGTGTCCATGTGGATATCCTGCCAACTTCTTACCAAGAAGGCCCTGTTGAGCTGCCTCGTTCATAAGTTCCCTCTAGAGTACCGTTGGTGACAAGTAAAACCACGGGGAGCAACATTGCTTCTACCTCACAAGAAACCGTTAACACGTCGACTCTAGAAGGATTGTTCATTAATAATAATTGGACATACGACCTCCACACTGAGGTGTTGATGGATCTACACTCTGGCCACGCCTACCATGTAGGATGGATAGAGATTGTACAATCCACCTCTAGTGCCACGAGCATCGAAGATCAAAAGAAAATGATATGTAATGTTATCCATGGCATTATTCAATCAGAAAGGCAAAACCGAGGGGTAAATATACTCTCAACTGGCCCCATGAGATTCTTGGATACGAGCAAGGCTCAACAGCCTACTCTATCACAAATGGAGACTCCTCTAATGAGCCCCATGGACCCATCTTACGTCATTTCACTTGGGGTCTCTATGCAATCTGAGCCTCCGAGCGACAACTTTAGCTTCCCTAACTTGGCTCAACCCTCTATTAAGGAAAACACAGTGCTCACTCCAGGGATAGGCCTGACAGAGAATGTACCGATGACATCTACGGTTAGCGCAGTGCCACTACCTAGTGTCGTAGTACCTAATATGGGGCCTCAACCGTATGTGCCTCTAGCCCCTTATGCACACATGGCCCCCACACCTCCAATTGTACCACTTGTTTATGCTCCTCGAGTGCCGCTCCCTAGCCCTTATCCGAGTGGACCTATGCCCGGTTATGTTCCATATCCTGCATCATCCACACATATGCCAAGACCGGTACCCGTCCCTCTCCCACATATGATTCCAAGAGTACCTCCACTGGCCCTGGCTCCTCACATAGGTGACTTGGCAGCGTTTGCTCAAACCATAGGTCGATCTATCGTGGAAAATATGCGTCATGCATCTGATAGAGAGCCTAGAAGTAAGGCAGTACAAATTGCCAAACTCACGCAAAAATTCAATGGGGACGAAGATGCTAGAAAACACATTGAAGTGTTTGAAGAAGTATGTGATTCCTTAGGGGAACGCAACGAACTACATAAGTGCAATGCCTTAAGCTTGACATTAAGTGGGAAGGCTGGAGATTGGTATAGAACCCTAAGGGTGGACGAGAAAACAATCTACCCTACCCTTCGAAGGTTGTTTCTAAAGGAGTACATACGAGAAGGTGTGCTTTGGGGTGTAGCATCTCAGCTACAGAAGGCCGAACGTAAGGAAGGAGAGTCAGTAAGGGACTTCATTAGTCGTCTAAAGCACTTAAACTCTCGCTGCCCTATAAATGAGCGCTTCAACAATAACCAACTCCTTGATCGATTCATCCGAGGGTTGAGGAATGAAGGAATCTATAATGGACTAGTGATTAGAGGTATCACAACAATTGAAGATGTCACTGCCAATGCAATCCAATTAGAGAACAACTTGATGATAGTAGGCATGAGGGTGTCTACTGACACGAGATCCACTAGCTCACAAGCCATTGAGTATGAACCCATGACTGCAAAGCCCATTGCCAATGAGCCAAAGGTATTTGAGACATTCTTGACAGACCTCACCAAGGCAATCCAAGAGTCTCTTAAGGATAATCGACCCCCTCAAAATAGTCACATGTATCGAAGAAGGGAGCAACAATGGTGTTCCATTTGCTTAGGTCCACATAGCACTAGTGAGTGCCCTACGTTTAGACTAAAATTTAATGGAACTTGCAACGCATGTGGTAGGTATGGTCACCAAGCTAAGGATTGTTTAATGATCAAACGTATGATGGCAAATAGACCACCTGTAGCCTGGACGGATGCACCTTGAGCTCCTGTATTGATGCCTGCTCCACCTGTTGAGCAACTACCGCAACACATGGTCCCTAGATCTCAAAATGTTGTACCAGCTACACCGCTACCACCTCCTGTGCTAGGACTGCAGCCCCCGCATCCAAGAGTCGCCCCTATGAACCAAGTGGGTTGCGAGCCATCTAATGCTTATGCAGATGGCTGTGAGGAGGAAATAGACACTAGTATTGCCTACGGACTTGATACATTGGAAGAGTGTCCTATATACTACATGGAAGATTGTTGGGGGCAAGTCAAGCCGGTTTATCAAGCTGCTGCTCTCGCATCCAGAGGTCAAAATATCAACACCCAGGCTAGGAGGCCACGTCTTCAATGCTACGAGTGTGGTGGACAACATCGGGCAACGGAGTGCCCTATTAGGCTGCAAAATAATGCTGCACAGATGTAAAGGAATCAAGGGAGCACGTCTGCAATGCCAATACTCACATGTAATCGTTGTGGCATAGATCACTTGATTGCCCAATGCCTCTATAACCCAAATGCGCCTAAAATCACACCCCTAAATTTGGTCGAAATTGCTAGTGTGACATCGCCAATACCACCCGTCGCACCCGCTTATGCGATTACACGGTCCATGCTTCAAGGGCCAGGCCATATCCTCGAAGAGAGAGATACTGCGTCTTGCTTCTCTCACATTTTTAACCATAACTTAGACCTACACACTTTCCTCTCCCAGCCAAAGTGTGGGCTCTCCATTGTGACTCTCATCACTACAATTTTGGAGCATCGAGAGTCACTCATCAGCCATACACATACTACATCACATGTAACTTTGGTCCCATAGGTCATATTTGACCTCCGAGGACGATAATAAAATCTCTCTCTCTCTCTCTCTCTCTCTCTCTCTCTCTCTCTCTCTCTCTCTCTCTCTCTCTCTCTGTGTGTGTGTCATTTGAGAGGTGGGAAAACTTGCTCTCTCTCTCTCTCCCTCGTTTCCTGTTAACGTCGTTGAGACCAGCTCTACTAACGAGCCAACGCTTTGGACTCTCAGCATAGTTTTGGGATGCATTGCGAAATAGGAAAAAAAAAAACATCGTTTAGCTCATCTGGAGCGCTACAGCTCTCATTACTATGGAATGCCTTCATGCATTGACCCATTACTAAAAACATATGTTAATAAAAACGTTGCCCATGCCTTGTTAATAAAAACTTACCTATCTCTGTGTTAGGCAGCGCAAGCACACAACTGTGTTAGGAAGCGCAAGAGACTTATTGGAAGCCGAAAAAGCTGTGTGGCAGCTCGTTTTCCTCTGGGCAACGCCGCTGGAAACTGCGAGCTGGAAACTACCGCAACGAGCGCGCGCCGGCGCACTACTTGCAGCAGCAGAGAAAAAACAAATCCTGTGTCCTGCGCGTCCCCATCAATGGCTCTGTGTCGTGCGCCTCTGTTTCGACAAAAACGTTTTTCTTTAAAAACTTGCCAAACCTACAGATGAGAACAATTGGTCTTCGTTTTGGTTTTTACACGAAACTCCGAGAATTTTGTAGGTAAATCTATTAATTTGAAAGTGGGATTGCATTAAATATAAGTTTTTTTTTCCCAAACATCATAGTGATTGTCTATCATAAGCAGTGTTCGGGAAAATTCATTTTCACAAAAAATACAAAAATCCCTCCAAGACAAAATTAGCCAATATTTTTACAATACTAGCCAATATTTTTGCAAAATTACACTATTTTTCATGTATTTTAAGCGGAATTTTCTCCTTCTTGCCCTCCCCTCAACCAACTACTTTGATTTTCAACCGGTTTGTGAAGTGCATTAAGCCTTCCTCCCAAGAAGAACACAAGATTAAATGCCGCAATTGGCGAATCGCATCGTTAGAGAATGAAGCAGAAATTTGCAAGGGAGAATTTCGTCGCTATTTGAGAGCTGGGCATGCTATTGATGGAGAGGTTTCATGTCTAGAGACATGGTTTTCTTGGTGGGATGTCAGAGTTTCACATTGGGGAGGACGATTTGTTATGCAAGATGAGTCAGGCATTTTTATCCCTAACACTAACTTGTCTGAGAGCAAGCATGCTAGCATGCGGGCATGCTTTGGTTTCAAAGAAAAAATTAGTTTGTATGAAGCTGCAGGGGCAGACATGGCCATGGCAGTGCTACAAAGTGTAAAGTATAATGCTTACCTTAAAGGTGCAAAGACATGCAGTGGTCTGGGTATACAAGACCTTGCCTAGGGATTCTTTAATCAATCGTCCGTAGCTTTGGGTGCTACAAAATTGGTCAATCTTGCTCACTCTTCGATGAAAGAAATGGGTTTGCAAAGTCCAGATATGAATAGGTCATATAACAGGGAGAAGAGTGTGAAGAAAAAGAGGTCAATCTTTGTGGATGGTGGTGTTGTGCTAGAGGAGGATAGCCACAGACCTGATTTTGTTACAGTAACTGAACACATTAGTGGAAAAAGACATGCAAATGTACAAGGGGATACAAAATTTTGGCCAGAGGTGAAAGTTGCAAAGACGGTATGGGCGATTAGGAGAACTGAACCCGGACGTAAGATGACATGTTTTGGGATTTTGCAGGAGCAAACAGAGAGATGTGGAAGATTCATTAATGAAGGCTCTAATGACATTAAGAGAGGGGTTGCAACACCTTGTTTTTGGGGTCGGAGAAAATATCCCTCATCTGGGTCAAATCCTGGGGGGATAGTAGAAGGTTATATTTGGTTTTGCAATGCTAGTAATTTGCACACATGGAAAATTCATGACATGGTGGTGGGACCACTCGAACCTGCACCAGGCATTTGGAGTGTCGTTGAGGGCACTAATCTTGTGCCATATGAGGCAGAACAACTACAAGCTAATGGATTTGTGCTTCATCAACAACATGGAGCAAGAGGTGTAGTTCTGAATGGGGGGATTCGAGATGCAAATAGAGTTCCGAGTGCCTTTCGACCAAGATATAGGGATGGCAAGGTTGTCAAGTGGCGATCCAAATTAACAAAGGAATTTCAGACAAGAATTGATTTGGGGACATGCTTGGTGGCAGAATTGACTAAAGAAGTTATTATTGTGTGCAGTGAAACACATGTTTTCTATGTTGGCACAGAGGGCTCAAAGATAAAGGGAGTTTCATACTCTGTGACATTATCAGATTTTCCAAGGTGCAGTTGTGAAGATTTTCAGAAGAGAGAGTCCAAGAGGCTAACATATGTGCCATGCAAGCATATATACTGTGTGTTTCTTCATGTTCTAGGTTTGGACTCTCATGCCCATGAGTTCATGCACCAAGCGGCTTTGACAAAGGTAAAGCTCTTTCAAGCTCTCGGTGGAGTACGACCGAACACGCAACAATAGATCAAGTTTTGTGCTCTAAAGTTTTTGTATGTCATTGTGGTTTTTTGTCAACCTATGATGGTCCCTATAGCAGTGCCTTTGGGTGTGAAGGTTTGCACTTTATGTGTTTTGTGGTCCTATGATGAGCCTTGTTGTGTGAGAGAATATCTAAGGTTTTGAGCAAGTTTTTGAGTATGTACCAATGAATTAGATGTGGGTGTATGGTTCTTTTATTTGAAAAAAATTAAGATATGACTGGTTCATTTTACTACTCTATGTTCAATATCTGAACTATAGCAATATTGATATGCTCTTTTCTATTGTATATATTCGCTCGGTTTCCTGTTCACCCGGAAGTATTTTCTCGGGGTTAGGGATCCTTCTGTAAGATTTAGTGATCACATTGTATTTTAGGTTTAAGCTTTAATGGAAACCTCGCAATTAGGGTTAAGTGCAAAGAGTATCTATGCAACATTAAGTTAATTCTCAAAGGTAGATTTGCACTCTTAAGCTAAGCATTAATGGTAACTTTGCACTTAGGTGTAAGCTTTAGTGACTACCTTGTATTTTAGGTTTAAGCTTTAATGGAAATCTCGAAAACTCATAAATTATAGGATGGCCTTCTAGCTTCTTAAATGGAAATCTAGGCACCATAACAAAAGAGTAGTTGTTTAAGCTCGATAGAAGTAGTTGAATTTTTGGTATTGAAGAGTATTTCTAAAAGTTGTCAATTTCAAGTTTGTTTGAAAATACGGGATGGGGGAGATAGGGGATAACTTCGCGGAATTGGCCTCCGTGTTATTTTGAAGAGAAAAATATACAAGATTCCATGGAGATTCCCCATGGATGGAAAAGGATTGCAAAAACCTGGGAATCGACAAAACGGTGATTGAACTTAAAAAGTTGGCATTTCCGAAGAGACATTACCCATTAAATGCCTATGGATAAAACTCACTTGTATTTTCTAAATAAACTTGGCTAGTAGATAATTAATGAAAGTAGGAGTTAAGGTTGATAAATGAATGAACCTGGAAATTACCAACTAGGAGTTAAAAAGGAATCTCGAGAGGTGATAGGGATAGCCCATTGCAAAACATAGATTTAACTAAGAGTTTTGAAGATTTTCTGGATATGACCGGAAACCAAGATGGATCTTCTTGGGGTCAATTTGATTGAAAGGCTGGCCCATTGAGAGGATTCTCTTGGGGAACTTGACGGAGATTGGCCCTTTGTGGCTAGGGCAGCATAACCGGAAAGTTGTTATACCTGATCATTCATGCCCAAGGGATAAGGGATGAATGGTTTTGTTTTATTTTTGCCCGGCCGGGTGAAGTACCCTCGGTATCTTATTGGAAATCCGCCATAATCCGGGTATGTCCTGATTCCAATAGTTGGATGAGAAGGTCATACTCAGGGAGGATGATGTGAATTTAATTAAGGAACTTTGTTTGACTTGGTTGCTTAAAAAGGAACTGGAAAGGCTAGGAATATAGGGGCTATCATGTGCATCTGTCACCGGATGGTGCAATACCTCTCGAAATGAAATACTTAGGAAGGAATGATTAAATTACTTGATGAGCCTTTTCCAAACACTTAACTCTGGGAAATATTGTGAAGGTGTTGCCATTTTGATGGCTTGTAACCAATTATCTTGGCCTGATTGGGGAGGCAAGATGAATTGGTTGAAACTAAATGTTTTGCATGATTAGTTAGGAAACAAGTTACAAGCTAATTATAGCACATAAAGGAAAGAAAATGAATTAAAAGTTTCTAAATAAAGATCTGGTGGGAACAACCAGATGAATTTCCCTAAACGAGGGTATGCAACAGATTGCATGCTGCTTGTTATTTGATGATGTCTGATAGACTGCTGTCTTCCTGATTTTGTAGTAGTTAAGTACTACCTCGGAAAGGGATTTTCATCTGACCATTTGAACCTCTGGATCCTCCCACCCACCAGACCATTTCATGAAAATCCCTTCCCGAGGTAGTACTTAACTACAACAAAATCAGGAAGACAACAGTCTATCAAACATCATCAAACAAGCAGCATGCAATCTGTTGCATACCCTCGTTCAGGGAAATTCATCTAGTTGTTCCCACTAGATATTTATTTAGAAACTATTAATTCATTTCCTTTCCTTTATCTGCTATAATTAGCTTGTAACTAATTTCTTAACTAATCATGCAACACATTAGTTTCAACCAATTCATCTTGCCTCCCCATTCAGGCCAAGATAATCGGTTACAAGCCATCAAAATAGCAACAACTTCACAATATTTCCCAGAAGTAAGTGTTTGGGAAAGGCTCATCAAGTAATTTAATCATTCCTTCCTAAGTATTTTACTTCGAGAGTTATAGCACCATCTGGTGACAGATGCACAGGATAGCCCCTATATTCCTAACCTTTCCAGTTCCTTTTTAAGCAACCAAGTCGAACAAATTTCCTTAATTAAATTCACATCATCCTCCCTGAGTATGACATTCTCATCCAACTATTGGAATCAGACCATACCCGGATTATGGCGGATTTCCAATAAGATACCGCCGATACTTCACCCCCGGCTAGGCAAAAATAAAACAAACCCATTCATCCCTTATCCCTGGGGCATGAATGACCAGGTATAACAACTTTCCGGTTACGTTGCTCTAGTTGAAAAGGGTCAATCTCCGTCAAGTTCCCCAAGAGAGTCCTCTCAATGGGCCGGCCTTTCAATCAAATTGACCCCAAGAAGATCCATCTTGGTTTCCGGTCATTTCCAGACAATCTTCAAAACTACTAGTTAAATCTATGTTTTGCAATGGGCTATCCCTATCACCTCTCGAGATTCCTTTTTAACTCCTAGTTGGTAAATTCCATGCTCATTCGTTTATCAACCTTAATTCCTACTTTCATTAATTATCTACCAGCCAAGTTTATTTAGAAAATACAAGCGAGTTTTTGCCATAGGCATTTGATGGGTAATGTCTCTTCGGAAATGTCAACTTTTTAAGTTCAATCTCCATTTTGTCGATTCCCAGGTTTTTGCAATCCTTTGCCGTCCATGGGGAATTTACATGGAGGCTTGTAGAGTTTTCGTTCAAAACAACACGGATGTCAATTTCGCGAAGTTATCCCCTATCTCCCCCTTCCCGTATTTACAAACAAACTTGAAATTGACAACTTTTAGAAATACTCTTCAATACCAAAAATTTAACTACTTCTATCGAGCTTAGACAACTACTCTTTTCTTACGGTGCTTACCTTTCCATTTAAGAAGCTAGAAGGTCATCCTATAATTTATGAGTTTTTGAGATTTCCATTAAAGCTTAAACCTAAAATACAAGGTAGTCACTAAAGCTTACACCTAAGTGAAAAGTTACCATTAATGCTTAGCTTAAGAGTGCAAATCTACCTTTGAAACTTAACTTAATGATGCATAGATACTCTTAGCACTTAACCCTAACGAGGTTTCCATTAAGGCTTAAACCTAAAATACAAGGTAATCACTAAAGCTTACACCTACGTGCAAAGTTACCATTAAATCTTAGCTTACGAGAGCCAATCTACCTTTGAAGCTTAACTTTATGATGCATAGATACTATTATCACTTGACCCGAATTGCAAGGTTCCCTTTAAAGCTTAAATCTAAAATACAAGGTAGTCACTAAAGCTTATAACTAAGTGCAAAGTTACCATTAAAGCTTAGCTTATCAGTGCAAATCTACCTTTGAAGCTTAAATTTTATGATGCATAGATACTCTTATCACTTAACCCTTGAGGTTTCCATTAACGCTTGAACCTAAAAATGCAAGGTAGTCACTAAAGCTTACACCTAAGTGCAAAGTTACCATTAAAGCTTAGCTTACGAGTGCAAATCTATATTTGAAGCTTAACTTTATGATGCATAGCTACCATTAATACTTAACCCTAATTCCAAGGTGACCATTAAAGCTTAAACCTAAAATGATGCACATAAACCTTCCTAGTATTAAAAACACATGGATTAATTAATCCTACTAGAAATGATGATTACCTCCTCTAAACAAGAGGGAAGTGTGGTGGGAAGTGTGGTTGAAGTCCTTCTTGAAGAGATGTGAGGCTCAAGGAAGAAGGAAAGGGATTTATGATGAAGAGGAAGGAGAGAGGAGCTTCTTCACAAGACCGTCAAGGGTTTGGCCTTCAAGAGAGGGAGAGAACAAGATCAAGGTTTAATGGAAACTTTGATTTACTTAAGCATAATCTTGAGCATGGCAAGTATACAAGTAGCTTAGCAATATGTGTGTGTAAAATTACAAAGGAAAGGGGGTGCTTATATAGGAAATGGTGGGTATTCTTTTCTCAATTCCTATTGGACCCCAATTCTCTTCTCAATTCCTATTGGATCCCAATTCTCCTCTCAATTTTTGTTGGACCCCATTTCTCTTCTCAAACGCTATTGGACCCCAATTCTCTTCTTAATTCCTATTGGATCCCAATTCTCTTCTCAAATGCTATTGGACCCCAATTCTCTTCTTAATTCCTATTGGAACCCAATTTTCTTCTTAGTTCTGATCTCTTAACTTTATCTTTCAATCAAGTTAGTCCCTTTTTTTCCCAGTTCCCGATCTATATCAGTTCCCACGCGGATCTTCATCAAAGAAGTATAAAAATAATCCTCGTCTTTTCATTCAGGAGTAAAGTTGCGTTGTCCGCATGACTTCTTTGTCAATCTTGGTTTTTCTAAATTATTTTCTAGGCCGAAAAAAAGTTCTGAATGGCTCTAGGATTTAGGGAGGGACCTTGCAAACTCCCCATGACAAAAAGAAAGAGCTGTCCTCAGCTCGGGACATGCTTTAGAGAGTAGACAGACTCCATCTTTGGTCAAATTATGATTGAAGATGGTCAGTAACTTTAGGGTATTTAGATTAAAGGACAGTGAAGCTAGTATGGACCTTGAATAATACACTTCTCTTCCATTTTTTTTAGCGCTGACTCAAAAGTCTTAATCATAAAGAAGTCTTAATGACTCGGGGTTACTTTAATTACTGAGTGTGATCTTACTCAACTAGGTATTTTTCTTTTGGTGTGATCGGATTGTGTTTCTCTTGTTAGGTCTGAAGATCATTTCTTCACTTCGCTCTCTCTCTAGCCTTAATATGTTTACCATTCTTACCTAAACTTTAACCTTTTTTCGTTTTGAGAGTTGATTCATTTATCTATTGGTATCATCCAACTAATACCATGTTCTTCACAGTTAAAGGATTTCATACTGATCTTTCAATTAATCTTGCAATTTCTCCTCCCTTGTGTACCCAATTTATTTCATCCATCCTTTTTTTCTCTTTTGTCTATAGCTTACTGCCTCATCTTTCACTTGGTAATCAGATATTCCATGTATCATAACAATTAGTCTTGTAAAACACCATAGACAATTTAAATCTCAAAAGAATTGACTGATTAGAGATGCTTGAATTCCATAACTATGACGATTGATTACATCCGCATAAAAATTACACCAAAAGTGTCATCTATATCTTGAAGAACAATCCAAAGAACCAACCAAAATATGATCAAGGGTTTGGACAAAAGGGAGATATTGATTTGATTCCAAAAGGTCCACAATATCTGAATGTAGGCTTATGGAATTTCCCTAGCTTTAAGGAGCTGCATTTGGGTTTGACTTTGAGGAGAACTTATTCACCTTTGCTAAAGCTTCTAGTGGAGCATAAAGATCAGTGTAGCTCTTCTGCCTATCACTAGCTCTATTCAGGTTGTCTCTAATGACTAGAAGTTGATGATCCATCTCTTCCAGGGTAGACTTAGTGACAGGAACATGAAGAGCTGGATCGGCTAATCGAAGAGGGACTAAACATTCCTGACCATACAAGGCTTTAAAGGGTGACATTCCGAGGCTGCAATGGTGAGAAGAGTTGTAAGCAAGCTGAACTGGGAGAAGAAACTTGATCCATTGCTCGGGCTGCTGGCTGCACTATGCTCGAAGTATATCTTCAATGACTTGATTCACTCGTTCAGTTTGACCATCAATCTCTGGATGATATGCTGAGCTAAGATTCAGTTTGGTACCCAGAGATCGAAACATGGCTTGCCAAAACTCAGAAGTAAATTTGGCGTCGCAATCACTGGTGATTCTTGCAGGGATTCCATGTAATCTTACTACCTCTTTGACAAATACTTGGGCTATGTCGATGGCGGTGGTTATCTTCTTGATTGGAATTAGATGAGCCACCTTAGTGAGCTTATCTACTCTGAGAATAATAGAATCATAGTTTCTAGTTGTCTTTGGAAGACCAGTGACAAAGTTCATACTCAGAAATTCTCACTTCATCTGAGGAATACCTAGGGATTGAGGCTTTCTAGGTAGTAAAGAAGACCATCTGCTAAGGTATAGTCAGTTAAGTGTTCCCTCCGGTTCTGAAATTGAATCTCTTGCATAAGAGGTCTAAAATAGGGGTCTACGTGAATTTCTTATTGAACTTTCTCGGGTAAAGAAGAGCTAAGGAATGAATTAGTCAGGGTTGATGAGAACAGGACTACTGGTCAAGAGGTCTTTGAGTCTATTGAAGGAGCATCTCTCCCCAACAAAAAAAAAGAAAGAGCTATCCTCAACTCGAATAAAATACGTAATTGATGAAGCTTCTTGGATACGTATTGCTTTCAACTTGACTTCTCTCTTACACTTCTTCATCCCAAAAAATTTGCTAATATAATATGGGAGTCGTGGAAAATCTTTCTTAATAAGCCATCTTTTGAATAAGTCATCGTGTTTTTGGCTTCTTCGATACACTACTTCTTCTTTATAAGCTGCTGGTAATCTCTTCTTTATCAGCACTTGTTATCCTCTTATTTTTGCGATCTTCACTCTCTTGTAACTTAGTCATTTTCTTATCTGATGGCGTCTTGGCAAGAAGACTTGGTTCTTCATGTATGAATCCCTCACTTGCAGAGTACAGATGAGGCAGTTAAAAGATAGCTCTTAGAGAGATACAAAGATCTCCTCTTTCCTCAGCCAAATTCTTGTGTTGGCCAGACGACATTGAAGACATGGCGACATCTCACAAGAGTGACTCTCTAGGGTATAGACCATTTTCGTAACAATACCTGACTTGCTGTGGTTATAGAGGCTCTTGGACTTGGCTCTCAATACTACTGTGTCAAAAGGACACGAGATATTGGGTTTTGCGCAAGGTTGTTCTTGCTTGTGCAGTTTATCCCCCATTCCAAGATTTTCCTCGATACCATCTAGAGTCTTCCTCTTAGAGGTCCTTTTCTTTTCTCAGCTCATACCCGAGAAATTGCTCAAGCTGTTTCTCATAGAACCATTCTAGAGGGTGAGCGTACTAACATGTGCGTGCGGCGCTTGCAATACTTGGTTATGTGACCATTTATTAGAGGATCTTCATGAGTTGTAAACTTTCTTGCCTCTCTTGTAATTACTTCTTGCTTCCCTTGTAATCCTTTTTGGCTTTAATTAAAGAAACAACCCTTTTTTGAAGAATTTGAGTATTGTCCGCACTTCCTTGTCTTGAAATGTCAGTCTCTCCTCTTTAATTAAATTCTTATGGACATCTCTATTTAGTGCTTTTAGCAAAGGGTCTTCTGTCTATGATAGTCTTGAGTAAAGTTTCCAACTTTGAGTTCTTGGCTAACTCATAAGTTTATTTTCTTATTCTTCTTAGGAGTTTAAATGTCTGTAATATTTATGAACTTATCTATTGCACTTTCCTATCTTGATTCCTTGTGCGTTTTTAAGCACGTCTCATTTACTGTCTTTTCTATTTGTCTTGAGATGCTATAAGTAGAAGTTTACTTTCAAAATCTAAAAATAAGATTGGACCATACCATATCCATTTGGTCCCAATCCCAACTTTCTCTCATCATTGCAATCCGTAAATTATTCAATAGTCGTACGCATCCCCAAAGGGTTAACCGTGTAACTTCATTCGAGCCACATGTTCTCCATTTCTTAGTAGAAATGGCTCTTTCCTTAGGAGTTTGAAAAGTTCGATAAGGTGTCTCAACATGACTAACATGTTCTCTGGTTCGACTATCCCGATTCTTTTAGGACTATCCTATAAACTTCTTCTTCTTGAATATTCCAAGCCATCAGTAATTTCAAAATGAGTCTTACTATATATGCTTATAGCTTTATTTGTGGCTAATCACAAGAACTTCTTGGATTTGTTCATTACTACTCAAAATTATCTTCCAGTCAATGTCCCAAAAATTAATTCTTCATGTGGTAGCTACTTTACCCAATCTTGCTCCTTATTACTAAGATTAAGGGGGAATGACAAGTAAAGCTCAATAAAAGTTTCATCCATGCCACTTTCATGTGTCTTCGCAAAAGTGCATGCGTCTTCATTCATTTATGCCACTTCTATGCATCTTCGCACAAGTGTATTACCTATTCTTTCACAAATTTCTATATCATTCATTTCAAAATTTACTCACACTTCTCACTTGCTTAAAACCTAGGGACAAGTATATGTTTCTGTACATAAGAGCTCCCTAAAATGTTCCAACGTAGGGCTTACAATCAGCCATACCATACTTTGACAACATGTCCAAAGCATACTGTCTCTGTGATAGCCATACACCCTCTGGAGTCCTGATCACCTCAATGCCAAGAAAGTAGCGCAACTCGCCTAAATCTTTCATTTCAAACTCCTGTTTGAGAAGACCCTTCACATGGTCAATCTCCATAGCATTGTCACCAACAATAATAAGGTCATCTACATATATGGTAATGACCACAATCCCCACATCACTCTCACGTACATAGAGTGAATGATCAGCATGAGCTCTCCTAAAACCAATACTGACAAGATACTTGGAAATCCTATCATACCATGCTCTAGAGCCCTGCTTCAAACCATACAAAGCTTTGAGAAGTCTGCATACATAATCTGGGTAACCTGGATCGACATAACCAGGTGGCTGATCCATATACACTTCCTCTTGCAACTCACCATTCAAGAAGGCATTCTTTACATCCATTTGATGCATAATCCATCCTCTAGATGCAGCCACTGCTATGACAGCTCTCATTGTCGTCATCTTTGCCACTGGAGCAAAGGTCTCCTCATAGTCTATGCCATACGTCTGTGCATAACCCTTTGCGACCAGCCTTGCCTTGTTTCCAATGCAGCCATCTCTTCATTCATTGCATCATCCCAATGCACATTTCCAACTGCATCCTCAAAACATGTGGGCTCCACATCATGTATCACCTTAGCCATGTAGGCTTGGTGATGCGCTAGATACCCATCATAAGTCAATTTCTGAATTGGATTTCTGACTCTATTAGATCTGCGCGGTCCTGGGTCACTCCTTTGCCCTCTAGCATCTTCTTGTACTTCCTTACACCAGGTGTCCTGACAGCCGGAATTCCAAATTCCTCATCAAGACTTTGTTCAGAACCATCTGAATCCATGTCTACATGTGAAAAACCTGATGATGCATCAACCATAAAGGGAGGTTCATCAACCTTTTCCTTTCCTTTTCGTGATACATTCCCTGTACCTGTTGGTGGAGTAACCTGCGTACGTAGTCTACCATTCCATGGTTTCTCAACAGAGCCACGAGAAGAGGACTCTTGTGGTCCACTCAAAACCTGTGACTGTGGCCTCACATTTTGTACACAACCACATCATCTTTTACATCAGCCCCAATAGTGCCATGTGCATTACTGTACCAGCTGCTCATCTCATCAAAGACTACATCTCTGCTCACTCGTAATTCTCGTGTAGTAGGATTGTAGCACCTATACCCCTTTTGTTCAAGGGAATATCCCACAAGAATACATTTCTCTGCTTTAGGATCCAATTTCCTACGCAACTCATCTGGTACATGCACGTAAGCTATGCAGCCAAACACTTTCAAGTGTGCCAAATCAAGCTTTGTACCTGTAAACTTTTCCTCAGGTGTTACATCATGCACCGCAGCTGTAGGTGTCCTGTTCATAATGTACACAGCTGTATTTACAGCTTCAGCCCAGAAATGATGAGGCATGTTCTTCTCATTCATCAATGCACGTGCAACCTCTGCAATGTGCCTGTTTTTCCTTTCTGCGACCCCATTCTGCTGTGGAGTATATCTGCATGTAAACTGTCTGTGTATACCATGCATTCGCAGAAAATCTGAAAAATCATTGGAGAAGTACTCTCCCCCTCCATCTGACCTCAATGTCTTGATTTGCATATCTGTCTCCTTCTCAATCATGACTTTGAAGTCTTGAAAGTGACCAAACACTTCACTTTTGTTACGCATGAAGTAGACCCATACATTCCTTGTATGGTCATCAATGAAAGAGACATAATACCTGCAACCATGTATACTTGCAGTATCGGTTGGACCCCAAACATCTGTGTGCACCACCTCAAGTGGCTTTTTACATACATTGCGCTCATGTGGAAATGAGCCCTTTGACTGTTTTCCAAATTGGCATGTTGCACACACTTTATGCATACCATCCACCTTGAATTTGGGCAAACCTTTTACAATCTGTTTTGATTGCATGCTGCGCAATCTCTGCTCATTGACATGGCCAATGCGTTTGTGCCAAATGTCAACATCAGCCACAACACCTGTGCCCTGTGCAAATAATGCAGCTTTTACCTCAGGCATGTCTACATTCAGCGTAAACATTCTGCCCACACATTTGCCCTCTGTGATCAGCTTACAGCCATTCTGGAAATCTTCTACATAACAGCCATTTGGATTGAAGCGAACCTGCAAACCCTGCTCAACCATTTGTCCAACAGAAACAAGATTCTTTGTAATGTTTGGGACATGAAGGACATCTGCTAAGTACTTTGATTTCCCACTCTTCGTATTTAGAGGTATGTCCCCTACATGAGCAATGGGGTGAGCTGTGTCATCTCCTGTCTGCACATAGCCTGACACATCTGGTTTGCGCATATCTCTAAACCACTCTCCACGAGACGTCATGTGATTAGAGGCACCTGAATCCACATACCAAACATCATCTTGGGTGGAATTCTCTGCAGTCATTGTATTCATTACATGTTGCATAACAAACATGCGCTCGTTTTTGCTGTCATCTGCATCTCTGCTAGTAGATGCATAGTTGCCCTGTTCTCTCTTTCTATTTGCTTTTCCCTTTGGACAGTCACGTGACATGTGACCTCTTTCACCACAAGTCCAACATTCTCTACTATCTGGAGTATGTTGCTGCCTGCTTGATCCTGCACCACGAGCTCTTTGACTCCCCCTGCCTTGAGACTGGTTTCCCCTGCCACCTGTATTGTTTTGATTTGATTGACCTTCCAAAAATTGGCCCCTGCAACCCCTTGGGCCTCGACCACGACCTCTACCTCTACCTCTGTTGGAGTTAGAATAGAAGGCCTGTTCAGAATTATTTCTGCCATGAGAAGAAGATGTGTCAAGGTTCTTCTCCTCAAGAATAAGCATAGAAATCAAATCTTGGAACACGGGGATGTCGTCTCTTGTATTCATGGAAGACCTAAAATGTACATACTCATCTCCTAGACCATCCAAGCATGCACGGACAATGTCATCGTCTTCCACTGAGACTTTAATAGATCCAAGAGCCTCAATGATACTCTTGATCTTCAAAGCATAATCATTGATGGAGAGGTTGTTCCTCTTAACCTGATTTAGCTCCGACTTTAGTTGAAGCTTCCTGGCCTTGGTGTTCACCTCGAACACTCTGCCTAAGTTTTTCCATGCAATGGCGGGGGTTTCAGCATCTTGTAGATAGCCCATCATGCCATCTGTGATGCTCATAGAAAGCCAATACATCACTTTGCTCTGGCCTTGTTGCCAGTCCCTCAAAGCTTTCCTTTGTTCTGCTGTAGCATTTGCCTCGGGAATCTCTGGTTCCTTTTCATTGTCTCCTTCTACATAGTCCCAATAACCTTTTCCTTTTAGGAAATTTGTTATTCTGAACTTCCATTCAGGGTAGTTATTTTTCTCAAGCTTCTCAGTAACAATCTGACTGAAACCGTCAGACATCTTGAAGCACTAAGACAAAATAGCTGCAATCTGCAAAAACCTGCAAATCTGTTGAACCTGCTATCGTGGTTCCTGTAATGCTTTCTACACTCAACGAGTGTCCACAATCAAGCGTACATACAACCACTGTACTTGTACAGTAAATCTCTGTATACTGCACTTTGGAGACTTGTTCAGAAACTTGTGCGAAAAACCCCTAAAAAAAATTTCGTTGCGCGAGGCGCCTTCGGCATCTGGTCGTGGATTGCGAACGAAGGGATTGTGATGCTCTTGCTCTCTTAGCCTCTCTTGCCTGCACCAGGCTCTGATACCATGTAAAGAATGAGGATGCAAGAGAGCTACACAAGACAAGCACAAAGCACACAGAGATGGAAAGCTTCTTCTTCTTCTTCACCGAAAAGAGAGTACAAAATGACTAAGTGCTAAAGCTGAAAAGTAGCACATATGTACATGCGGTCACTAAGTGTGAACTCGCTAGAAGCGTACTAGGCTGGCACTATAAGTGTAGTCCAGCTGTAGAATCACTGGCAGAGATCCTCCGTGTCGGTCACCTAACGCGCCAGTGAGTAAATGCCGTAAGCGGCCAAGACCCGTAGTGGATGCCAGCTCAAGGTGTAGAGCTCGACATCTCAACATTTTGCACAGCCAACTGTCTCTCTTCTTCTAGTTTTTCTAAGATATACAAACGCTCGGTTAAGGGGTTACCATTCCATCCTTCTTGCGAAGCTACCCTAAGACTAGGAATGACAAATTCCCAAGGCATAACCGCTTCTTGGCCGTATACCATTTTGAATGGCGTACAATTAATAGCCACTTTATAAGCAGTACGATAAGCCCATAGAGCAGATGTCAACTTCAAATCCCAATCAGTGCGATGAGCTTCTACCGTCTTGGTTAAAATAGAGCTTAGAGTCTTGTTGGTGCTCTCGGCTTGTCCATTAGCTTGCGGGTAATAAGGTGTAGACTTATGGTGGGATATCATAAAGGTCGTGGTAAGCTCTCTTATTACCTCATTTATAAAATGGGTACCATTATCACTAACAATTTCAAAAGGGCAACCAAATCTTGTGATAATGTTCTCAAAAAGAAACTTAGTTGTTGTCCTCGCGTCAGCTTTTTGTGAAGCCTTAGCTTCAACCCACTTTGTTACATAGTCCGTAGCAACTAGAATATATCGAGATTGAGTGTTGCGAGCTGCGGGACTAATTGGACCTACAAAGTCTAAGCCCCATTTTTCAAATGGTTGGGTTACTTTAATAGGATGTAAGGGCATTCTGTCTTTGCGCTGTGTGGTCTTGTAACGTTGGCACTCATCACACCCTTTTGTAAAAAGTGATGCATCCTTAAATAAAGTTGGCCACCAATAGCCTGATTGCAGCACCTTTCTAGCAGTCAGGTCTCCTGAAAAATGTCCTCCTGCTATGCCCATATGTGCTTCTTGCAAGATATACAAATATTCATCCTCGCGGGCACAACGCCTAAGAATATCGTCCTTGCCTAGTCTATGCAGAGTTCCGGCAATCAAACAATAGGGTTCACATTCTTTTACTAGCCTTCGAGCGATATCCTTACGAAGTTCCTTGGGTGGAAAACCATTAACTAAAAAGTTAACAATGTTCTCACTCCATTCAGGCATAGTCTCAACTATGAATAGGGAAGTATCAGGTAATTCATCATCAACTCCTGTAGGGGCTTCACCATTGGGTATGCGAGACAAATGATCAGCCATGACGTGCCTTTTACCGGGTCTCACTACAATCGTGAAATCAAACTCCAGAAGAATTAACAACCATCGTGTGATTCTTCCTGTGGAGCATGGCTTGTTTACCAGATACAGCAACGCTTGATGATCCACATAAAATACAAACTTGTTTGCCAGAAGGTAGTAGCGAAATTTCTTTACTGCATAAACCATTGCCAAACCTTCTCACTCTGTAGTGGTGTAGTTCCTTTCAGCATCGTTCAATTGACGGCTTGCAAAGCTAATGGGATAGTCCAATTTATGTTCTTCTGGTTGAGTGAGAACACACCCAATAGCAAAGTTTGATGCATCAATATGCACATGGAAAATGACATCCTAGTTAGGTGTCCTTAAAATCGGAGCACTTGCTAGTGTTTTCTTCAATTGTTCATAGGCTTGGTCACACTCTTCAGTCCATTTAAATTCAATGAGAAGCTTGTACAAAGGACGTGCTATCTCAGCGAAAAATAAAATAAACCGTCGATAATAACCCACGTGTCCCATGAACCTTTGAACTCCCTTGTAATTGATTGGTGGTGGTAACTCTAGAATCACTTTAATTTTGCTCTCATCGGTTGAGATACCATTCTTAGATACTATATGCCCTAAAATAACTCCATGCTTGACCCAAAGTTGGCATTTGAACGGGTTCAATGAGATACGATATAACCTACACTTTTCAAACACCTTCCGCAAACATGATAGATGTTCTTTCCAAGAAGAGTAAACACAAAGGTCGTCTAAGAAAGCTTCACAAAACTCTCTCAAATATTCTTTAAAAGCAGTGTTTATTAATCGTTGGAATGTAGCAGGGGCATTTGCTAAGCCAAAAGCCATCACACGAAATGCAAACACGCCAAATTCTGTGATGAAGGCAGTTTTAGCTTGGTCCTCTAGCGCTATCGTGATTTGGTTGTAGCCTGAGTACCCATCTAGAAAGCTATAAGCTTTCTTGCCTACAACTCTTTCGAGTACATGTTCGGAATATGGTAGGGGGTAATGGTCTCTTCTAGTAGCTGCATTAACTTTTTTGAGGTCCACGCACACCCTGAGTTTCCCATTCTTTTTTGGCACGATAACTATTGGAGACACCCATTCAGAGTGTTCAATAGGATATATGAACCCACATTTGATAAGCTTTTCTAGTCCTTCTTGAATGATCTTTGCGTACTTAGGATTCATCGGGTAGGGTCTTTGTTGTACGGGCTTCGCAGTGCTAATCATAGGGATTGTATGTTGGACCACAGAAGGTGGAACACCTTTCATATCATGGTATGTCCAAGCGAATATGTCCTTGAATTCCTTGAGAAGCTCTTTGAGGACCGCCTCTTCAACTTCTGTGAGGTCTTGGGCAATAAAAACAGGTTTTGATTCTTCACCGGGGTCGGCTAATTCTATTTCTTTAACTATTGTCGGCCCATCATAGATTCCATCATTCCCATCGATAGGTATTCTTTGGGCTTTTGTGTACACAACCTTTGCTTCCCCCGTGGTGTAAGATTTGAAATGTTCTAGTGCAGGATGCAAGTCTGTGGATTCCGGTTGTGCTTTGGTCTGTGCTTTCATTTCTGCTTTCTTGTGTTGTCGAACTAACTCTTGGTTTTGACGCCTCCTTGCAGTGCGGCTCAACTTTGGCTTGTCTATGATCTCTAATTGGGCTATGTCATGGGGTCGTGGTCTACACCACATAACATTTTGGAGATATTCACCCCAATCGTCTACCAATTTACGATGAGCATCACATGCTCCTATATAACTGAGCCATTCTGCTGAGGATCTCTTCTTTTTTATCCTAGCACGTACATTGGCTCGATATCGACGCCTCTTAAAGTTTTTCTTTTTCTTATTTGAGACCTGATTTTGATTTGCATTTAGATCTGGCTCACTAAAGGAGTCCTCGTTGGTGTCCTCTTCACTCTCGGAGGAGCTATCATCGGTTGATGTGCTCGGTCCTTTCGAATGTTCTGACTCTGAACTTGCTCCACTCTCTAATTCATGAGATTCAGAATCCGTTTCACTCTGGGAGTTAGTGTCTGAGTCGTGTTGGTCAAAGTCTTCTATTGAGCTATCGGTGTCACTATCAGATTGGTCTACAATTGCCTTGCCCTTAGAAGATGCATGTATGGCACTTATCATGTTCAGAGGTGCAATTTGTGGTACCTCTTCCCCCTCTGGTGTGACCCAAGTGGTTCCTCTATTTCCCCAGGTATCTATGGTTGCAGCTAGGTGTACCCAGTCTACGTTGTCTGATTCCGTCATACCCGGTAACACATCCATGTAAGGAGAATCTTGGCCAATGTCTGTATCCTTCTTACAAGTGTAACAATATTGTAGTGGGGCCGAGTGAACTGTGGTGTCAAAGCGATGATCAATAATGGTTTTACTCCCTAAGGGGTGTACCTTACCAGTCACCAAATCCACTCTAAGGACAAAGTCTTGGAATTGCAAATAGACATGATTTTTAGACCAATCATGAACCATTTGTGCTTCCCTCATGAATGGTCGTCCTAAAATCATTTCATATGACATAAGGTGTTTAGAGAAATCCATTACAATGAACATATGTCGTACCTTGTGTCCTAGAACTTTGATCTTAAGATCCTTGAGCATCCCCATAGGTTTGGCTATGGTACCATTTGCCATCTTTACCACAATGTTAGTAACACTGAGGTGGGGTTTTCCCATGGATTCCCAACAATCTTTTGTAACGATGCTAACTCCCGCACCACCATCAAGAATTCCCTTTATAGTTAAACCCTTGGTAGTGATGGGTAGGGTCGCATTAGACTCGTCGCCTTCAAAATACTGCCCTAATTCGTTAATGTGTACCTCGATCACGGACTCGTGTCCATCTAAGTCAAGTGATTGCACATGATTTTCCTCATCAATCATAATCGAGTCAGGCCTATTTGGTTGCGCAAACTACGGTAATCCCGTTCGTAGCTCTCCGTTAAGGAATGCTCGAAGTGCAAGGAATAACTCAGGATTTCCATACAGCTTTGCTATGATCGTGGTTCGGACCTCAGAAGACATGAAGTCCACTAGTTTGGCAACATTCATTGGCATTTTGCAGGGTGTAGGTCCTTGACTAGGAACTAGTGAGGATGGAATCTCATATTCCTCAATGGGATCAGGTATTCCTTCGTTAAACATCCTTTCCAACAAGAAGGGTGTATGCTCACTTTCTGATGTCCCGTCCTCACTCCCTTCTTGGATGATACTAGATATGGCTAACGGTCTATGGTTCATGTGGGGTGGATGAACTTGCGTGGGAAACACTGTGTCATGAATTTTGACATGCATGGGTTCTGGTTCTAGTTTCCTTTGAGTCTCCTCCACTAAACCTCTTAGATGTTTCACCTGCTCAATCTCGTCTACTGGGTTTGGGTACGTCCCAATCTTCTTTTTACGATTCTTCCCTTTTTGCCCCTGCGGTTTATCTTGGGGGTTTTGGATTGGATTTGGAAACACTTGTGGTGTTTTCAAAGGCTCTTTATGGTTTTCTCTTATTCGGTTTTCATTTGGTTCCATGTTACGGTTTTCTTGGTCGGTCTTTCCCTTTGTGGTATTGGTTCTAGTCTCCATTGTCTCGACTGAATCTGAATCATCCTCGAGGTCATTCATATACACGGGTCTCCTGATCAAAAGTTGAGCACTCTAGTAGTGTGTGGTACTCAGACTCTCGAACTTGCAGTGAGCATAATGTGCACAATCGATTTGACTCTTCTCCATTGCCCCAACGACCTATCTCGCATCGAAGGAAATGGGAGCTAAGCCGAATTGCTGCGATAGTGCGTATCGCGGACAAGGGAATAGGCTCAAGCATGTAAGCGTGAGTACGGTTCCCTCTCTTAGCGAAGAACATGGTTTTGTAGTTGGGGGCAATATAGGTGGTGTAATGTATGAAGAGTGACCCACCGGATTTCTCCCAAGCCGTAATACATTGGCGTTGTAGAAAAGCTTCATTCACTTGAGAGTCAATTGAAGCATCATGTGGCAAGTGTAATGCATCCCATCTCCCAAACCACTTCTTTATGTCTTGCATCCATCCCGTGCTCAAGATCTTGCTTTTATGCGTCTTTTGAACTTTTTTGCTTGCTTCCCATGCAATTGTAGGAAGTCGATGTGAGGGGTTTTGACGCATCTTTATCATGTACTCCACAACCCTTTCCATGCCCATAACCTCAATTGGAAGAGATCCCGACTCAAGAAGTAGGAGCATATATGGTGTTTGTGTCTTAACTTGGAGAAAGTTTGTAAGAAAACACTTTTGGACATTCTCAAACTCTTTCCAAGTAGACTTTGAGATGCTTCCGCCCCACACTTCAACTCCATAAAGAAGAACTGGTGTCACCAATGCATCAAAAAGATACTTCTTGAGAACCCAACACTTGATGGTTCCCGCATTACACATGTTCTCAAATGCATAATATGCTCTCTTTCCCACTTCCAAACGACGCATAGCACATTCATGCCACTTGTGATTGGATGGAAACTCAAGGCCAAGGTACTTAAAGCTCTCAACAACTTCAAGTGTCTCGTTGTTGTACACAATGAATGGCTTCTCCTTATGGTTGGTTTTCACAAGCATAACCTTTGTTTTGGATTCATTTACAATCAGCCCACTATGCAAGCAAAAGTTCTCAAGGACAACCATAAGCTTTTGTGCATCTTCTAAAGTGTGTGCTAGAAGCACTACATCATCCGCATACAACAAAAGCATGATTACCGCATTGCAAATAGTGACCTCTTCAATGCCTTCTTCTTGCATAAATTCAAGTACCATTTGTTTCAATTGATTGATGCATAGACCAAAGAGAGTTGGTGACAATGGACATCCTTGTTTAACCCCAATAGTGCTTACAAAAATTTCTGAAATTTCTCTTCCCATGCGCAATTGACAAATCACCTTCTCATAGATTCAAGAAACCGCAAGCATAAACTCACTTGCCACTTGGAGTTCTTCCATCCTTCTCCACAAATTGTTACGTGGAATCATATCAAAGGCTTTCTTAAAGTCCACAAAACAACAATACAATCGCTTGCCTTTCAACCGACTTTCCTCCATGAGAACACGAAGAGTGACAAGATGATCAATGGTGCTATGGCATCGACGAAAACCCGCTTGTCCCTTTGCACGCTTGTCATTCTCTTCAGCCCAATCACTCAATTTCATCTCCATTATGCACCCAAACAACTTTGCCATAAGAGACCCAATCATTATAGTCCGGTAGTTGCTTACATTCTTTACATCCCCTCCTTTATGCAAAGGCTTAACCCAATTAGTACTCCAATCATAAGGCATACCATGTTGAAGTGCAAGGTTGAACATATCACACATCCACTCATGGGTAAAATCTCCCGTCCATTTGATCATCTCCGGCTTGATACCTTGAAGATCTCCCACTTTGCGAGTGGCCAACTTTTCAAGCCCACCGCATACATCCTCAATAGTAAAAAAAGACGGCATACATGGGAGTGAACCATAAAATGGCATTTTTTCAGTATTTTCTTGCTCATATAATTGCCTACAATGTGTGTACATATCCACTAGACTCAAGTTACCAAAATTCTCAACCCGCTTGCCTCTCAAGTTTCTCCAAAATCTTCCACATGCATGTGCCTTTTCTTGGACTTGAAATTCTTGTTGCTTTACTTCCCATCTTCTTCTCTTCTTTTGAATCAATGCCTTGTATGTATGCAAATGACTTTGATAGTTGTCTTTGTCCATAGCTGCATCAAGCTTTATCAAGGACTTTCGAGCATCTTGACATTCTTTATCAAACCACCTTTTGCGTGATCTATCTTTGTTGATACCATGGAGATGCTTTATGGAAAAGCATTCTTCTGCACAAGAACAAATAGCTTTCTTGAAAGCTTCCCATTTAGTTTCCAATGGTGCATCACATTGAAGCTTTGTCATCCATAATTTTTGCTCAACCATTTCAATGTACATTGGTGCCCGTTTGAAATCCATACATAGTGATAACTTCTCTTTCCTTTGGCTGAGATTATCATGATTAGTTGCTTCTCCACATGAAAGGTCAATACATAAGGTGTGATGGTCGGATTTCGGGGTCCATTGACCAAACATAAAACTCTTTATGCAATACATCATGGCTTCAGAGAGTAGCATATAGTCAATCACACTATCCCCATTATGTCTTCTACATGTAAATCCATTGGTTCCACTCCACAAAGATACACCATTGGCAATGAGCATACCCGTGCTATTACACATGTGTAAAAGTAACTTTCCATAGTGATCCGGCTCTTTCTCATCCATTGAAGTACGATCATACAAGTGAACTTTCTCCAACTCCCTTGAAATGTATGGCATATCAAATTGTTGAGTATCATGTTGCAATGTTTTTGTGCGAGCATTCATATCCCCAAATACAATAACATCACCTTCACCTTTGAAATAAGCAATGTCCTCTTCCAAATCAGAAAATGGTTGATCTCTATCCATGCAAGCATAAAAGGGAGAATCATGATGAGGAATGTAGCAACCGGCTACAAAAATGGGTGCTCTTTTTGGTGTCATAATTTTCAGCCATACATAACGTTTGTACTTGTCATCTTTCACAATTGATACAAAATCTTCCAATCCTTTCTTAACCATACATGCTAACCCTCCTTGTCCTCTTCTTTGCTTGAGATTCTTTGACCACATCAATGAATGTACATTGTAATCCTCCAAGCCGTTAATCCTTTGTGTATCATGCTCCCAAGTTTCAACAAGAAGTACAACATCGACTTTGCTTGTTAGTTCATCAATGCCAACCCCCGCATTCCATGGGTATCCATTACAATTCCAAAAGCATATTTTCAATTGTAACTCGGTCTCATAGGTCACGCATCCCTATTTGCTTGAGAGACTTGCCTCCTCCTTGGGCACATTTTCTTCATGAGAGATCTCCTTGTTTTTATTATTCTTTTCCTCATATGCCTTGCGACGCATATTTTGTTGCTTAATAGTGCGATCTTCACATACAAAACATTTTGTATCCCTCAAATAGATCCAACTATTATCAAGGATAATCTTTCGCTTGGTCTCATCCGGCATGGTGCATACAATTGGTCGTTCTCCCGAGAGAGGAGCTCCTTGCTTCCCCACTCTATGTGCTCCATAGACCATAACTCCGGACATGCCAAAGTGGGTTTTGAAGAAATATTCAATAACAATGGCAAGAGAAGGAGGTGTCTCTAACTTCTCTTCGGGAATTCCACGATTAACAATGTTCTTGGAACTTCGCTCCCGTTCCTTCAACTCCTCCACATCCACATTCTCAACATTCTTTGTTTGAACCATAGCTTGCATGAGTGAGGAATTAGAAACCACATTGCTACCACATACATCAGCCCAAGACTTGTTTGTGCATACATTTTTCATGTCGCATACATCCCGGCTCATAGTGTCAAATTTCTCCTCTTTCAATACATGGTCATGCTCTACTTTGCTCATCCGCTCCTTCAAAGCATTCAAGTCCACAAGAGAGCGTTTACATTCCTTGACTTCCTCTTCAAGTTGCATCAAACGTGTTGTTTGCATCTCAAGTGTCCTCTTGAGATTCTCATTCTCAACCACAAGTACCCTTAGTGTGCCATTCTGCATTGCAAGTGCTCGTAAGTCTTCGCCTTGTTTGTTTACGGTCTCTTGCAATGATACCAAGTACGCCATGATCATGGTTTCCAATGTCGTTGGTTGGGTGGTTGTGTTGCTATCTCCACACTTAGGAGATTTTGGATCATTTTCCACAATGGTTGTGGACCTTGTTGAAGAAGAAGAACCCTTGTGAGTGCCGGAAGACATTGTATGTAAAATAGGAGATGAGAATCAATTTTGTTGAACCTGTTCACTTCGGAAATGCTGCTACAGAAATGCCTTCCATAACTCTGAAAATTTTTGTCTTTACATCAATGCATAGAGGACTTCGTGCTCTTCGATTGAGGCTATAGATCACCCAAATCGGAGTTCGGATGAAGAAGTTATGATCAAAAGAGTGGACTGCTGTCTACTAGGTCAAAAAACGGCTGCACTGAGAGAGAGAGAGAGAGAGAGAGAGAGAGAGAGAGAGAGAGAGAGAGAGAGAGAGAGAGAGAGAGAGAGAGAGAGAGAGAGGTATGTTCAAGTGTTCGGAAAACATGTGTGTCAGCTTAATTTCTTGCCATTTTCAATTTCCGAAATTCATGTTGAGCGCAAGGGGAAAAGGAGAAATTCCAACAGAGCCTAAGAGACCAAGACCTTTCTCAAAACCGCTTTGTGGGTGATCTCTCGTCCTTCAGATACCTTTCTAAATCAGAGAACTCACCTTGTGTACTAGTCAACATTATTTTGTCAGCAAACCAGCTAAACAGCTCAATTCCAAAGGAGATTGAACGTTACCCGGAGCTCTTTAAAACTGGACCATAACAAATTCAAAGGAAGTATCCCTTTTGGTATAAGCATGTTGAAGAAGCTCCAAACCTTATCGTTGAAAGGAAACCAATTGAGTGGATCTCTTCCTGAGTTCGTATCACAATGCACGAAGCTAGTAGTGTTCGATTTAAGCAATAATAAGTTGGGGGGCACTCTTGGAAATTATTGGCTCGAGGCTCTCTCAAGGCTAAGGTTGTTAGTCTTGATCTTCAACAACCTTCATAGCCGGATAACTGCTTGTTTTATTCACCTTCTCAGCTTCTTTGCAATACTTAGAGATTTCCCATTCCAACCTTTGGAGCTTCATTCCTAATGACCTTCACTTGAAGTCTTTCATTGTCGAGGTAGAGGATGGGGTTAGTAAAAGCAGTGTCACCTCCTCTATCTCCAGATATGATGAGAAGCTGAAAGTGAATGCGAAGGTCCAAATTCTCACATTCCAATACTTGGTATGGATCATCACTTCCATTGACCTCTTTGAAAAGAAGGTAGTGGGGCAAATTCCTCCTTCTATAACCTCCTAGCTTGTAGGCATGGTGTTATTGAATCTCTTCGACAACCAGCTGAGCATGCATATTTTCGAAACCATTGCTAGTCTGCGCATATTAGAGTCCCTAGACCTTTCCCTAAACCACCTGAGTGGCACCATTCCTTCAAAACATTTTGAGTGCCTAACCTCCCTATCGACTTTGAATCTTTCCTACAACCCCCTCCCCTTTGGACTCAAGGCAAGCAATTGTCCAGATTCACTACTGTGAGCTACATGGGCGCTGATGATCTTTGTTGTTGGCTTGCTTAGACAATTGCTACACATGGAATGGTGTTAAATGATCTATCATTGTGCATTTTGTTTGTTTTTTTGTTAATACAACTTATTTTTAAATGTAGAGTTACTTATGGCATGTTTGCAAATTTAAGTTTAGTTTTGACTTGTATAGGTCAATTCACGACAAGGGCAATCGATGGCAGGCAAAAACGGTACATCTAATCGAAGAGGGCGTTCTCCTGCTAGGTGTTTTAAAGTTTTAAATATCTGCAATTAAATATTCTCATGAATTTTTTACATTTTTTAATAATGTTGGAATAAATAAATAGCCTTGGTTTCTAAAATCTATTGGAGATATATCTCATGGGCTATGCATAATATTTGAAATAATGCTCTAAATTAAATTTTGTTTCGTTTTGTTATTCCATAACAATACTTTATGTTTCATTATGTGCTTCCGTCAACAACTGATTTCTTTTTGAAGGTTACTAAAAATGTTGAATTGTTTATTTACATTGGATCAGCCCTAGATCCCGTGGTCGTGCCCGGAAAGGGAGGAGTAGTGACCAAATCTCTTATGGTCATGTGGATAGTAGTGACCAAGTCTCTTCGATTTCAGCTACTATCATGATAGAGGAGCTAGAAACACAAGAAAAGGAGATTCTATCTATGGACATGGGGCAGGGATCTTTACATGAGATAGATGAGACACTAGCCCCTGAGGAGAATGGGTTGCAGATAGTCCCATGGGAGATAAGGGATGAGGTTGGTGCAGCCGCAGAAATGGAGGATGAACAAAAAATCTTCATGCATAGGGGAGCAGATATGCTTGAGAGCACACGTGTATTTAGCTGCTTTGATTGTCCCTCTATTCCCTTTTGCAGATTGATTCCATATGCAAGGGTGAGAGGGTTGAGAGACGATCTTAGTGGGTTGAAGTCTGCCTTTGCAAAAGAAGGCTATATGCAAGAAAAAGGAGCTTTCATTGTCTCTTTATTGACATGCAAAAGAGAGGAGAGCCTTGTGACAGGTATGTCAATACTTTCTATCTTTTTGCCATTGTTCACATTCTTTGGATTTTGTTTAAAGTTTAACTTTTGTGTGTACTCAAGATGAGATCAAAGCAACATGGGGACCTCTATGGAATGAGATCAATGATGAATTCGAATGTGAATTGAAAAAGAAACCAAAGTTTCAAGATCTTGTCAATCACATGTTCTATGTTTGGGAAGGGAATCATCGTACTGTGGCATGGACAGAGGCAATTAAAGAAATGTTTTCCACTTCTAAGGAGAAGCATTGTCGTTTTTTGTGCACTATCATAGATCCTACCAAAGTGCCTGAGATTGCGTTGCTAAGTAGTTTACAAAGAATGAACTTGTAAGTGTTTTGCTTGATCAACTTTGCAAGTATTTAAGTTATCGTATGTTTGAATGCTTGCATGATATGTCAATGCAGCCTGAATACTCATGCTTTGGTTTCCACTCATCTTTGTGATGATATCGTTAATACCACACACATTTGTGCGGCGGATCATGTGATGTACTTAAACAGTTTACCCGAAAAGGATCAAAATCTTATTACCTCCGTACGGAAAGAGTATGCCAAAGGTTCAGAGCCTTGGTATCTGCTCACTCGACGTTACCTTGGTAGGTTGGTCTATGATTTATGAATCAAATAAATTGCTTTCTTTTGTCATTGGTGTGAGTGATTATTAATATAGTCTTGCTTATTTTGGATTTTTGATTCAAATGACAAAAGAGAAAGATAAGAGAATGTCAAATATGAAGCATGGTTTGTCTGAAGAAGACTTCAAAAAGGAAGAGGAGAGAATTCACCAAGAGATCACACACAAATATCAAGATCGTATTTGGAAGGTACTTTATTTGTTTGCATCTACTCTTTATTTGTGGAAAATGGTACAATATGTAATTAGAGTAATTATCATTTTTATACTCATATTGCAGTTACTTAACATTGTGGATCCCAACCTTGGGACGGATTGGCTAGCAAGGGTTTTGTCTCTGAAATTGGGTAATGATAGTTGGGCTACATTGGAGAAATTGAACTTAATAGAACTCCAAGATGCTCCTGTTCAAAACAAAATTCATTGGATTTCTTTGCTTGAGGTGGACAAGATTACAAGGGGTGCATATGGTCTTAAGAAAGGAGATCACGTCTTTCGCATGTAAGATGACCCTTGATAATTAATCTTTAATTTGTTGTACTGTCTTTTTTTTCTCTCACTCTTTTTGGACTTGTAGGTGGCTTCGTAGAGAGGGTTTTTTGGCACGAGTCTTTGAAAGAGCATTTTAGATTGTGTCAGATCTTATGGATGTGCCTGGCGTTGTGCCTTTGCCACATGACTCTACCCTCACATTCTATTTTGAGGAGATAAAATTTGAAGCCTGGCCCTTTTTGTTTCCAATTGAAGTGTCTCTTGGAGCAAAGACGAAGGATGTGGAGAAGCCGGCATTGAAGAAGGTAGATACATTACGAATGGCAGCACAATGTTTGTCTTTCAGGTGAACAATTTATTAATTGCAATTTTATTAGTTTGTTATGTTTATGTGATGAGCTTCATGTAACTTGTTAGTTGTTCAATGTAGATTCCTTATGTTTTTGGTATCCAAGAATGTGCTGCTGCCATGCCTTTTTTGGCAAGACAGTGGACTCAGATGGCTACTCAAGACACATACATGTATCCCTCTAGTATGCGCACCTTGATTGCATGGGAGATTGAGAATTTTCCATGGTGGTTAGATATGGAAAAAGGACATGTTCTTGATCGTGAAAGAGAGCTGCATGACACGATGTCGAGGGATGCTGTGATACAAAATCCACCAGCAGATAGACGAGAGGCAAGACATGCATGTATTTTTCACTCTTTGGCATGCCAAACAACCATAAGTTAGTAGTATTTTGAATTAAAATGTTTTGTTTAAGATGCACGCAACTCGCAAAAGGAAAAGGAAACATTTGTGGATACGATTGTAGAGGAGGATGTGGGCTCAATGTCTGGTATGTCTTATAAAAGTTTGTTAATGCTTTCCAAAAATATGCTTCATAGATGACTAATTTTATCTTGTTGTGATGCTCTAGTGTCTTCTGGCACCATCATGGCTAGGAAGACTATCTCATTTGTTTATCTTGTGGAGTCTCCACTACAAAACATATCCAGTTTTGTTGACACAGGGTGCATGGCCATAGTGGGGGACTACATTGCCATTGCTGCAGACTTCAGAGCGGGAGTCCGGAATCCCATATGGATCCTCATACATGAGCATCTTTCATGGGCACGTTCATAGGCTACACTATATACTCACGCGGGGAGAGCCGTTCCATGGGCTGTTGATTTCATTTTCTTGGATCTCCCCTTTGGTGGGTCTCTAGTAGGCTCCTCTACTCTACCTCAGTGGGACATTTGTAGTGAGGATCATGTGCGTGATGGAGTTCATTTGGCATTCTCGATGCTAGCAGATTCAGGCTGGCTTCTAATCATGGTGTCTACGGCGGATGAGATCCTTTTGTTTATGATCATGCCATAAGATAGTAATAATCATTGTACGTGTTTGTAATAATTAATGCTTTGAATAGGAGAGGCCATTGGGTGGGTGGAGAGGTTTTGTCGTGCTGCAGAGATGGTTGTTCATCGACGTATTGTAGTACTCCATCATGGAGCCTATGGTCATTTTTTGAGTTTTGGAGGTCCTATTGAGGTGAAACACTTGCTTTGTACTAATACTCTAATGATTTATGTTGTTGATTTCTCTAACGGTGCCTCTTTTGTTACACTGTCTTTGCTCTGTGCTATTTATGGTTCATCGAGTAGGTATGCGTCCACCGTGCTTCGTAGCAGAGAGCACTATTCTATTTTCTCGCCTTGGCATGTAGTCATCGGATTCTTTTATGATGCATCATGTTCCGGAGCTCTCTCATGATAGATCATCATCAGGCGAGCCATTGCGAGGTGGATTGCAGCGGAGCCATTCTTTTGTTGCATGATTTGTGGAGCTCCTTTGTCGGCGTGGAGGTATTTACTTGGAGCTTGGATGTGGTACAGCCCCTACACTGGCAGCTTGTGTGGGATCAGGACGGACATGTGTCGGCTCCTTTTGTTGCATGATTTGTGGAGCTCCTTTGTCGGCGTGGAGGTATTTACTTGGAGCTTGGATGTGGTACAGCCCCTACACTGGCAGCTTGTGTGGGATCAGGACGGACATGTGTTGCGCTCGACATTGATGAGCCATTGATTTCAGGATATGTGCTACCATTGCTCCGTCGTAGAAAAAGAAGCAGAGAGGACCCCTCCACCTCCTTAGATATTGATGATGAGGGTGATATGCCATCGCGTGTCAATCCCTTTGATGACTAGTGAGGCCCACGTCTTACTATGCCATTGACATTGCTTATGTTTTTTTATCCTTTTGATGTCAACATTGGCATTTAGTGTTTATGGATATTGATTCTATGTCTTGTTTAGTATTTTGTCTTGACGATGCATTTTCTTGTTGATTGGAAGTTCCATGCCGGTCTACGCAGAGGAGATGGCTCAGAGCATGGAAGCGGACATGCGATACGATTCTAAAATCTGTGAGACACGTCGGAGACGGAATGTCTACATCGACGATGAGTGTGAGAATTGAGGGATTTGTAGCATATGGTTCTTGTCATGTTTTGATGGAAACTTTTGAGTCGATGTTCTAATGTTTTAAGTCGTGGATGATACGTATTCACTCTGTAAAACAATTTGGTTATAATTTCAAATCCTCCTGTGAGGTGCCTTAAATGGCTAATGGGTTTGTTTTGAAATATTGATCTATGTACAAAGATTTCTATTCCCTTGGATGTGAATGCAAAGCTGAGTGCAAAGAAGGGTGATGTTGTTGAGGATGTCAACATGTACAGGAAGATTGTGGGTAGTCTAATCTACTTGACTATCACAAGGCCAGACTTGAGCTACACAGTAGGCTTGGAGAGTCAGTTCATGCAGCTTCCGAGGAAGCCACATTTGGATGGAGTACGACGCACACTTAGGTATGTGCAAGGTACTCTTGACTACGCATTGTTCTATGCAGCAGATGCACCATTAGCATTGTATGGGTATACAGATGCAGATTGGGCAGGTAGCATTGTTGATAGGAGATCTACGAGTGGCTTCATGTTCTCTTTTGGGAGTGCTGCTGTTACTTGGAGCAGCAAAAAGCAGCCTACGGTTGCTTTATCGAGCACAGAGGCCGAGTACAGAGGTGCAGCAGTTGCGGCGTGCGAGGTAGCTTGGCTACGCACATTACTTGAGGACTTGGGAGTGCAGGTGGACCAGCAGATTTTCATCCATTGTGACAACCTCAGCAGCATGCAATTGGCTAGGAACCCAGTGTTCCATGCCAGGACCAAACACATAGAGGTCCATTACCACTACGTTCGAGAGCGAGTGTTGGCGGGCGACATCGACTTGGTCTACGTCAGCACAGAGGAGCAGATAGCGGATATCTTTACCAAGGCCCTCGAAGCTGAGAAGCTTCGACGTTTCCGGACTATGCTTGGACTCTGCGACATGCAGAGCTCGAGGGGGAGTGTTGAGATGTCGAGCTCTACACCTTGAGCTGGCATCCACTACGGGTCTTGGCCGCTTACGGCATTTACTCACTGGCGCGTTAGGTGACCGACACGGAGGATCTCTGCCAGTGATTCTACAGCTGGACTACACTTATAGTGCCAGCCTAGTACGCTTCTAGCAAGTTCACACTTAGTGACCGCATGTACATATGTGCTACTTTTCAGCTTTAGCACTTAGTCATTTTGTACTCTCTTTTCGGTGAAGAAGAAGAAGAAGCTTTCCATCTCTGTGTGCTTTGTGCTTGTCTTGTGTAGCTCTCTTGCATCCTCATTCTTTACACAAAATTCTCTTGTGGAAAAGGATAGGAGAAAGAAGTGGTTTGATTGCCATGTGAAGGACAAGGACATCAAAGTTGGTGATAAAGTCCTTATGTATGGAGTACGTAAAGAGAAGAAAAAGTTGAAATATGCTGGTAAAGGACCATATAGAGTATGTGAAATTACCCCACAAGGTACCCTTCGTGTGGAAACTCTTGATGGAGTTGAAACCATTGGATTCCTCAATGGGAGTAAATTCAAAAGATATTATGATCCTTTAAGCCAAGAAGAACTATGGGCCATTCATCAAAAGAAGGCCGCCAAAGCACAAACCGAGTTAAAGAAGATACAAGCTCAAGCTGAGGCTAAGGAGCGAAAACAACGTATAAGACAAAAACGAGAGGCTAACCTTGGAGTCACAAATGCATTCCACGTGGAAATCGAAGAGGATTGGTTGGACTCTGACACACCTCTACGATAGCCAATTGAGTTAAATAGCGCCTATGGAAAAGTGCTATATAACGCCTTATTGGACACGGGTGCTAAATATAATCTGCTATCCTATGGGGTGTGGTGTCAGTTAGGGAAGCCACCTCTATCTGAGAGTATTATCCAAGTCAAGGGTGTCAACAAGAAAAAAACTACGGTTTTTGGAATCTGGCACACTTCTGTCAGTTATGACAATGGAATTTTAGCTCAAGACTTTTTGGTCATGCCTACTGGAACTATGGAGGGTAATATAAACCTAGGACGCACGTGGATGATAGCCACCAAATGCACTATTGATTGGGGGATTGGGGGTGTCACAACGCAAAAACCAACTTTTATCCCTACCACTCAAGCCATAGTCCCTGAGATATTGCCTAAGGAAATAAAACACAAGACATTGCATGTCCAGGAGGTTGAACCATACGTCCCCATAGCCCAACTCTCTAGATCTTCAACTGATGTAGTTGAAAGAAAGCTTGAGACACACAAGAACCATCCTATTATAACAAAGAAAGCATACAAGTGGGTCCCTAAAGCTTCTTTAGTAACCATGGCTGATGCTAAAAAACGGAAGCCTCGTAAGAAACGTCCCACTCGCTCCAAGAAATGTAAGAAAACGTGGCGCTGGATTCCTAAACGACTATTAAAAGCCCAAGGATACTATGATGGAAATGAGAAAATTTGGGTACCTAAACGTAAGATGTGTCCTTCCCTATCGACAATAAACCCATATGAGTCAAACAGTGTAACGCTAAAGCCAATGGCAGACCGTGGGAAGGGAAAGATCACAGAATGCTACACACCTAGTCCAAAGCTAGTTTGGGCTCCAAGGCAAACCCAATTTATTCCACCTAGCTCAGGAAGGGGGGGGGTTCCATGAAGCTTCTAGCTCCTCATGTAATACATCCATAGAGGTAAAAGCTTCTACACAGCCTCCATCTATAGTAATGGACCTCAATGAAGCTACAAAAGAATCCACACCTCCCAGTGTTCAAGAATCACCTGATGAACCACTTCAAGTTCGATCCTGGGAGAGTACCTTACCACCCTTGCAACTTGACGAGGCACCTAGGGTAATAGAAAACTACTGGCAAAAATCCTCACCTATTACCAACTGGAACAATTGGTTTCAAAGGGTGACAAGCTCATTTCAAATGGTATGATCTACCCAAGGAAGGGGGGAGTGTTTGTGGACATCCATCATTCACTTGCTTCCCTCTCAACCTTTCTCCCTGACCTCTTAATCTCCGATCTTAGGGAATGTATATATAAAGCCTTATACTCACAAAAACAAGATAAAAAAGTAAAAGAGCAAGAGCCATCACACAAATCATAAAAACAAATTATGCAAAAAAACACGACCCTTGTAATATTTGCACTCTAACCATCATCTATTTGCGTGTACAGATATGGCTAGTACGCTAGAGTCATCCACTCCTGCCTTGGGTGAGAGGTACCCTCGTTACGTTTCACAAATATTTCACATGGTCTTTCCAGTGCTTGCATGTGAATGGGATTTGATAGGTACGCTAGCATGTGAGAGGAATTTTGAGGAGTTAGAATGGCTGATACGTCTCTTGACCACGTCTGATCCATACTTAGTAGAGAGCGTTTCTCCCATTGCACAAGCCTACCCTTTTGACCAAGATGACTATAGGCGTCTAGTGACCTTCTTAGTAAACATGGGCACCAATGATGAAGAAGAAAATTTACATGACTACACGGATGGCACATATGGTCTCATGGATGATGACTTTGTTTATCTCGACGACGAGGATAGGGGTTTAGCCTTAGGGTTTCCCCCCAACCTCTACAATATCCTATTCCCTTGACTCTTTAGGGGGAGTGCAAATAATTAGGTTAGGGTTCCTTATGTTTTTTGTTGTGTTCAGTAAGTGTTGGTACCTTTTCCCACTAATGTGCCTCCTGGAGGTATTCCTTTTGTTTCCTAGTGTGTACAGGAGCGTGTTGCTATTGATAAGATTTGAACTTTCATGGAACCTTTCTCTCGTTCACACTTCAAATCAAGCGCGACCATCAACACAAGCAGGTGTTTTATGTCCATTAGCATTGCCCTTATCTTTTTGCATCCATGTTTGTCTGCTTTGATTGTGATTGGTAGCATAATATTCAACGCATTTGCTTAGTATCAAACATTTAATTCAATGTAATGTTTTGTCATAATCACTTGTCTAGGTTTAAAAATCAAGCAGTCCGACTAAGCTAGTTTGACCAAGCTAGGTATTAGAAATCTTCTCTTAATACCATGGGGAATGCCTTCCTAATAAGCAATGGTTACTTGGGTTCTTAATCCAATTTAGGCAGCATTGTGTGAAATGTACTAGGGCTTTCTAGTGGGCTTAACCCTATTGGCCTTTAGCTTAAGTATTATAAAGGGAGTTTACTAATGTGATGAGCCTGGGGAGGGTAACAGTGTTATATGACCCCCCAAAGTTACAAAATTAAAATGCTGAAAATGAACAAACAAAAAATCAAAGTGCCACAATGTAAAATTTTAAGCTGGAAGAGAAATCCCTGCTTAAATTGGTACTTCACTCACATGTATCGCCTATGGTACTAGAGCCCTAGAGGCTCCCATTGTGGGCGCTTTTCCTTGAAAAGCAAAAAACCCAAGGCATACAAAATAAGCACACACATCAAAATTGAATCAATGTGAAAAGACTTTGGGGGGTCAAAGAAAAGGTAATCAGTCAGGCGATGATTTCATGAGAAATTCCTTTTATCGTAGCTTAACTACAAGGTCTTCTAGGTATAGCCTCTAGTCAGCCCTCGAACATCAAATACTTGGCTCTCGCGATTAAACAACTTAGTTGACCAGAAAAAATTGAGAAGTTACCCATGGTATTAATAGTCGAGCTCTAGTGCCTTTTGACCGTTAAATTAGCGACCCCGGACTTGTTTAATTTTTTACCTTTACATCTGTTTATGCATTTGATTATATTGCAATTTAATGTTTATTGTTGACAAATTGTCTAAAATTCTGTTACCAATCAATTTGTCTGTCTAAAATTGCATATGATTTTTAATTGTATATCAGAATGCAATTACTGTGGCAATGTTGTTTGATTTTGTAGTGATTGAAGAAGGCTACGCACATCCATGTCGACTGCTCTCCCATCTCGACGAACGAGCTTCAACTGGATAGCTTCCGAGGACGGAATCTACATCAGGAAGGGGGGCATGTTAACCCTCACGGCACACGGACACCCTATGATCTATAAACGTTGTATTATTTAGAGTCAGGTACCGGGCTTGTCGGACCAATAGGAACAGGGTAAGGGTGATCGCTGATGACAGGCGCACTCTAACGGGAATATTCAAGGAGTTAGTTGGCTAAGTATGGGTGCCCAAGTGTGAATGGGGTGAGCTCATATAAAAGCCACTAAACCTAATTTTTACTCATTCTCTCATTGTGCAATAGAAGCTGCTCTTGCTCCATCTCCACCTTCTCCTTCACCATCTCCTTGTGTGTGTGTGTGTGTGTGTGTGTACGTGAGAGAGTGTGAGAGTGTGTGTGTGATCGAGCGTTGCGGCGGCACGACGGCGGCGAGGCGGTTGAGCGCGGCGTAGCGGCGTCTCCCTCTTCTTCGCGGCGCGGGAATCCTTCATTCGCAACTACGCAGGAAGGTGAGTGACACACCGTTCTTCCTTGTGAGCTTGTCTGTTGTATGACTGTGTGCTAGGAGCCTTTGTGGCTCGCACACGGCGTGTAGCAAGTCCCTAGCCGTGACAGACTCGGATGGGACACAAAGACTCTTTGAGATTGTCGATCTTAAGAAGTGAACCTTAACAAGCAAACACACAAACTCAACAAGAAAACCAACACTCAATGATTAGGGAAATCTGCCTATATCCTTTCTCACAGCTCTAGGTCATCACGCCATTTCGGCACTTGAATGGACTCAAAATGCAACGAAACTTTAGGGGCAGGTCTAAGACACCTAGAGGCACAATCCTACCAAGTCTGGTCGCAATCCGACAAGGTACCAAAATCACAATCCATCATGAAAAAGGTCTTGAAAGTTATAACAACACTATCTAGAAAGGTCGCTCTATGGTCTAGGAACACTCTCCTTTAGTCAAAACGACTAAAAAAAATGATTTAAGCACTCAAATATAATGATTAGACTCACTAACATGTAGTTGCAAACCTCAAAAAAATCGACAATGCTTACACTTGAATGAAAGAGCAAAGAGAGAGCAACACAATGCAAGTTTCAAAATTGAATTTGATTACTCATTTATTAGTTGCGATGAGTACAAGTTCGAGCATCTTTGTAGCTTGAGCGTACGTTTTTAGAGCTCCTTTCTTCTCTAAAGATAAGCCTCCTTTCACATTAAACATATTGACCTTTATACCTAGGGATTTCTAAATGGCTAGTGGCCGACTCACATGGACCTTTACAAATATCATTACAACATTACAACTCAAGGAATCGATTCACTACTCTGGAATCGAGATTTACACCTAGTATTATTGCACTAGCTCAAAATCTAATAGAGTACAAATGTGGTGTGCGGCTACGTGTCCGGCCAGGTGGGTGCCCGCTCAATCAATCCTCAAACATTCCTCCATTCCTAGCTTGTGTCGTCCCTTGACACGACCATGTGCAGTCTTGTCATAGGGGTTGCCTGCAGCTGTGTCTTCATGGTTGGTCTTTTGTTTGGGAAGTGCTTTGTCGTTGATGACACTCCCCCCTTCCTTGAGTGATTCGTATCTGCCATGTTGTTGATACGTGACTTGATCTTTGATTATCGAGGAAATTTTCTTCTCATTGTGCAGTCTTCTCTTTGTTGCGAGTCTTGGCCCACCGTGAAGATGGATTTTCATGTTTTTGAGTTTGTAGAAATGATCCTCTTTGTGGCATGGACTTTATGATGGGTTTGATTTGCATGTTCAATGCAATTTGAGTTGTCTGTAATCGGTAGCCAATGTTGAATCATTGTGTGAGCTATGTATGATTGTTGTGGATAGCTTGTTTGCTAAAGGTATCCTTGCTTGTCATTGTAGTCCATTCTTTAACTTGCCATTTTTTGTGGAGCTTTATTGTCCTTGAAGTTAAGATATGCTCTTGACAAGTACAATGGGATATGCAATTGTAGCTCCAAGTCCTTTCTGATTGATTTGGGTAGCCATTTCCTTATTGCTAATGTAGAAGTAATATATACAAGAAGATGATGATGAGGGTTTCTAGATTAGGGTCTAAAACCTAGATGATCAAAGGGAAAAACCCTAGTGGGAAAAAAGTGCCTTTGGTATATGCTCTTATTGGAGTTGAGCAGTTCCACTTGAAGTATCTGTCATGCAAGGTGAGTGCTTGAGAGTTTTGAGTGATGGGTGCTTCAAGGAACCAATGTAGCACATGTGACATCAAAGGAAGTCTCAATAGCTTCCATTTTTCCAAGAAGGTTTTTTGATGTAGAAGCTTCTCCACTCATACCTCACCATGCTGAGTGCATGCGTGTCTTTTGGACTTCACTTCACCACTATATTGCAACGACTTCAACTCTTATGCTCACCTATACCAGCATGAGCGACACAATGTAGTTATGCTCAACTCTTCTAGCTTGAGCAGTACCTAGAATAACTAAGATGCATAGACCACAAAGAATACTACATGAAGGTTTGGGACTAGCACCTCACTCATTTAGTGTCTTAGATTCCCGACTCTGACTTTTATGCCATATATGTTTAATGGCGACTTGGAATTACCTGTTCAAGGCAAGAAACATAATTCCATAAGTTTTGGAAATCTAGGCCTTTTCCATTGTGTTGGTCTTTGGATGTCACCATTTTGTCGATTAGACTGGCATACTTTGGCTCCTCTTGACTTGCTTGTTGTATGTTCACACTAGTTTGTGAAACAAGTCCTTTAGCTCTTGTAGGGATTGATGTAGTTTTTGCTTTATCTCCCATGAGAAGTGATTATTGATGTGTATGAATTCTTTGTGATTGAGTTTCCACTAGAAATTTTATAAACCATCTTGTTTTTGGTCCTTGTGTGACCGTCTTTGGCATTCTACCTTCTTCTATAATTTGATGAACACTAGGCTTCAATATCCATACCTGGATGATTTTTGTTGTAAAAGCCTTGATTATGTAGTTGATGACAAGGTATCCATATGTAAATGCAACAGCCTTGGTTACAATTGGCTTATATTGGATGCTGGTTATCTTTGCTTGCTTTTGGACGGAATCTTGTGCTGCCTGATTCCTTTTGGTTGTTCTAGATTGAGCTACAAATTTTGGTAACCATATTAAAGTGTTATCTTTGTAAAATCCTTGTGCTTCGAATAGCTTGACTGGAAACATCCATTACTGCATCTGTCTGTGTTGGGTATCTTCGTTGAAATCTGACTTTGGCACCCATACCTGTTGCATTGCTTGTCTCTTTGATCTTGTCTTCTGTCTATTGTGGTTGTTCTTTCTCCTGCTAGAGTTGTTTTTGTTCCGTTGATAGCATGTCTTGGTCTTTGTAGAACTCGTTGGTTGAGGTGAGTAGATCTAGGTTGTTACTTTATGATTTTTGGCCCAAACATTAGTGTTTTCTTGGAAGTAGCTAGGAGCATTGATTGACTGATTTGATGGGACCCACTCTGTCACCTTTGGTTGTTGAAATTGAACCGGTACTTGATGTATCCAAACTGGGTCTTTGACTTTAATGTGCTCTTTGGATACCAATACTTGGTTGACAATCCTTCAGCTTCTTCTGGATGCTTTTTTGTGATGGAACTTTGGTTGATAAACTTTTTTCTTTGGTCTCCATTGCATTGCTGATGGTGGGGCTCTCGATGTAGAGGTTTCATGGGAAGTTTAATGGAAGCTCGTTGAGGGTAAAGTTGTCTTTCAAGGTTGATTAACTTTAGTGGCTGCTTTAGATTTACCTTTCTCTGTGATGGTTGGTTAGTTCTTGTTTGCATGTACTTGAGGTTTTTTTGGGGCTTTTGGTGTTGTTGTTGAAGCTTTTCCTTGTGGTTGAAAGAAGATGATTTTTGTTTTTTTTGTCGGGACAAGACTCTCCTTGATGTGATGGGATTCGATTATGTGGAAAGTATCCTTGTACTCCCCAGTACTCAGCTTGGGTACGGATTCTGCCATGCCAAAGTTAGGAATCACCATTTTAGAACTTGTGTACATTATCTCCTCTAGCTTGGTGATCGGCGGCTTCCCCATAGTTCCATAAGTCATTAGATTCTTTGTCGCTTTTTTTTTGAGTCTTGTTTCTCTGCATATGCTGAATTTGATTGTCGTAGGAGATATTTGATCTTCTTCATTATCATTGTTATTGTCTTGATCTTGTGTTTCTTGAACATTTGACGTTGAACTTGGAAACTTTTCTCCTTCATTTACTTTCAATTGTGTTGTTTCTATAGTGGGCTTCTTTGAAACATCTTTTGTCCATTCTTTACATATATCAATGATGACATATTCTCGTGGTTGCTCTACTTCCTTCGTTTGCATTTTGGCACCATGCTCCATGATGTAGCTATCTGTCTCATCTTTTTTCCTTTCTTACTCACAAACTTTGCTAGCTTCCTTCAACACCTTTATTGTAAATAATGGATTTATAGCATAGCCATCTTCATTGTAAAATTTGGTGCTCGTTGCCTCATTATGCAGATATCAAGAGTTGTTAGTATTTGATCACTTGAAAAGGTTCAAACAAATCCTCTGAAAATGGTTCCTTAATGTAAGCTTCATCTTCTACTGAACGCTCTAGGATGCAATCTTCCTTTCTAAGACTCCCGCATTCTGATGCTCCGCACATCCAAATATGTGCTTTGCTTTGCAACCAAGCAGGTATCTCCTTTTCCTCCTCTATTCTGGAGTGTAATTCTTGCTCTACATCTCTATAACTATGATCTTTGACACTAATTTTTGTAGTGACCTCTTTGTGTCTCAAGTAGATATAGTCATAGCCCCAGTCTTGTACCATTTTGAGCTGACACATGAATGGTCTTCCCAATATGATATCAAAGTTGCTGCTGTTGTCAAAATTCATGATGGCAAAGGTGTACTCATTCTCAATTCCACAAGAGGATAAATGATTTGCTCTAAAATTCCTATTGGTCTCTCCACATATCCATCTGCTAATTGCAGTTTCATTCGAGTTTTTCTAAGAGCATGCTTTTCCCATTTTTCCCACATTCCTTTGGCTGCAATAGCAATTCCTACCCCACTATAGCAACCGTCTTTACTCCTTTGTACTCAAGTGGTAAGGTGGTATTTCCTTCATCGCCTTTGCAGTAATCACCCACCTTATTTATCAGTATTGACTCTGTTTGTGGTTTCTTAGACGAGGTGTCATCCATGTTTTTGTGTGCAAGTTGGTCATGTGAAGGACTTTTAACCCCATCTTTTCCAGTTGTTTGCCCATTTGGCCCCATTGATGTAGTCTAATGTTTAGAAACTCTGAGAGATAAAGTGTGCATAATATAGGAGAAGACATGAATTCGTGAAAGCTCTTGGTATCCATCATTTTTGGTGCATGGCTTTCCACTGAGAAGGTACCACTCTAACCTCCAGTTTTGTTTCCTGTTCTCCTATGAAAGATGGAAAATTTTGTAGAGAAAGTCGTATACTCTCTTGATATGCGACAGCCCGGCATTCCCATATAAAGATCTTATATCCCCTGTAAATTTTTTATGATGCATGTTAATTTCAGGGATAGGTGCTGACTGTAAGGTAGCAGTACCATCTTTTTGGTCTCTGATTGATTCCCATAAGGATTGTGGCCACGGTCCTTCTATCTCTGGAATAGGCATCATTGCTTGTGAGCCCACCCCATTTGTGGTATTGGCTACGTCCCTTGTATCTATAGGTGCCTCAACTCTTGGCACTTCGTGGTCTCTATTTACAATACCATGGATTTTCCATTCTTGGAATTTTTTTTGTGGATTAGCACCTCCATTTTTGGAGCATCTGGATTATGTGGTTCCATAAGATCTTGGGGCGTCCAAATGAGCTCCTTGCACATTTGCAACCTCTCTTTTTCATACCCTGGATAAGGATACATCAACCATCTATGCTCTTGGGTTTGATTGGGTTTGATTGGGTTTTAGTCTAGCTTCATAGGCCTTCAAAATTGCATCTAAAGGTTTTGTCCACCAAGACTAAACCTCCCGAGTTAGCCTTTGACTCTTTAGGCCCCTTTGCATTTTTCTTGCTTTCTTGCTCTCGAGTAAGCTGTTCTTTGGTTTGGTTCAGTTCAATTTCCAAAGAAACTTTCTCTTGTAGCCTCTTTGCTTTCATTTTGTCCCTTTTGGCTTTCCATGATTTTCTTGGAGTTCTCACCGACATGTTTTTGATTTCTGTTTGAATAGGCATTGTGGCTTCCTCGGCTAGTTTGTTTTTGGTAACTTCTTGAGCTTGAGCTTGAGTCATCACCTTTAAAGGAATTGTGGGATCTACCTCAAATCCACTTGACGAAGGCATCACTCCTACAACATTCATTGTTTCTTTCCCTTTGTAATCTGAATTCTTAGCACAATTTTGGAGTAGATGGCGTCTCCCACATCCGTCATAGAATCCAAATAATTCTATTTGTGGATCTTATTTGGACAACCTGGTGCCCAATGATCACCTCCACATTCATAGCATGGACCTTCTTGTTTCATAGGACGGTGATCCAACCAATGGTTGTTCTTGCCTGGTCAGAATGTTCATCGAACCATACTCCTGATTTGCTATGAACTTGAGCGTATTCGCACCCATGGAATACTGGTTTTTCATGGGTTGTGGCACATGCATTGGCTGAGTGTAGCTGACTACTACTCTACCATCTTTCAGAAGATGCAGTTCCTAGCATTTGTTGTGGCTTTGATTGAGTGCTACACCATGGAGTGGGGTCATCCCCTCTGTAAGTATCACATCTCCAGACTTTGTTTATCCTTCTTATCACCTCTTTGACCACTTGGTCAAAGCTCTGTATCATAGGAGTTTGAACATCTTGCTTTGTTGCTGATTTGCTCTTCGGAGATGAGGCAATACTAGTCGCGTTGTTTGTATCTTTAGTCACCTCTCTGTAGGCCTTGCAATTGTCAACTAGAGAAAGAGCTTCTCTAGTGACTTGCTCAAACATTGTGCATCCTTTTAAATGTAGGTCCTTTTTGAGAGTTCCATTCCTCAAGCCCTCTACAAAGAGAACTGATAATCTCTCATCTTGTGGTAGCTCTCTCACAGGACATCTGTCTATGTACTGTTTGAAGCGAAGCAGAGCTTCCTTCACTTTTTCATCCTTTTTTTGTTTGAAAGTGTAAATCTGGGACATTGTGTTGTGTTTGACTCCGCTTTTCGAGAATCCCTCTACAAAATCTTGTAGGAGTTGTGCTATGTTTGGAAACTCATCTCTATTTAGCGGTTGGAACCACGTCAAAACCATCCCTTCTAATGTCAATCCAAATCCCTCATACTAAGTATAGAAATCTGCAATCTGTTTATCTCTCAAAACTTGTTTGAAGAGTGAGACATGAGCATATGGATCATTTGACCCATCATGTTTGTCTTGACACATTGGGACACTTGATATGGTCTTAATCGTTGTGTTTCAGTCATAATTTAACCAATTTGTGGTCTCGTGGAAAGAAGTCTCTCGTGTTCTCCTCTCATCTTGAAGAAATCCCGGTGGAATCCTCTGTGATGTGTACTCTGGCATCATTTTTAGCTAAAAGTAAGCAGATATTGGAGTACCCTTGTATGTATATTGTTCTAGGTTAATTGGATCAACAAGTATGTACTCATGCCCATACTTATCTACCACCATCAAAACTTGCACTCCGTGGATATCTATATACATAAACGTGTAGAGGTTCTTATGGGTGGTCAACTCTCTCGTATTGGGTTCTACACACTTGTAGAAGATATATGGAGCCCCATTTGTGAGCCTATATAAACCCTCATGAGCATAATCTGGAAGCACTCTCAAGGCTTGGTTGGTTCTAATTAATCTCACATTCGGTTTATTTATCAGGGGATGCCTCTCCTCTAGGTATTGTCTCAATCCCCCTCTTGAAGGCATTGCAGTGTTTGTTGTGTTTTTCATGTCTCTAAGTGGAGTAGAAAACCCTTGTGGTGGATGATTTTTCATGATTAAGGCTCAATCAAGATTCTCAAGATAGTCTCTTACAAGCCCACTTTGGCTTAATGCAACTGATCCCTTTTTGCCCTTGGTCAGGCCTCTCAAAATTCAAAAACTTATGACTCTTTTGCTCTTTGCAACCTAGTCTTGGGTACCCTAAAAGTTTGGAATTAAGAAACCTAGAAAAATTCAGCTTTAAAACCAAAACCTATTGCCCGCAAGCTTTCTTCTTGGTTACACCTAACTCAATTTGGAGTTGTCAATCAAAAGTTAGAGCAATTTTAGTGAACTCCACTTGAAACATCACTCAAGACAGTCTCAGGACCAGCACATAGGAACTTTGGCTTGTATGTTGGTCTCCAAAAGGTATTTTTAGCTCAAACTTGAGATTGAGATGTACTTAAGTATGTATATAAGATCATCAAGTTAGATATCCCCATTATGTTGAGTTACATGGATCGCGATCCATGTTTCTTTGTCAAGTTTTTTTTTCAAAATTTCCTAAATTTTTACAGTATGTAGACAAGGCCATATGTAGGCTTTGTGCTAATTTTCTTCAAATTCTGAGGTTGAGATACATGGATCACGATCCATGTTTAACCACATCTAGACTTGATCTCTTAGCAGTGATAGCCATTTTTCGGCTTTCTGTAATTGCCATAATGAGCCACCTTACCCAAGAAAAACCTTAACACTACCTTTTCACTGTACATAGGCATGTGTATGTTAGGGATTTTTTTCTCATATTTTATCTAAAATCCTTTTTTAGCTTATTATTAGCTAGGAGAGTCAAAAAAAGAAGTGGATCTATATTATGGCCTATTTGTGTATATAATCTATTTTTATCCAAGGGCCTATGTACAATTTTTTTATCACACATTTCTTTTATTTTTATAAATATCTTTAATTAATTACGTAAATACATGCAATTAGGTGTGTGTCTTATCAAACCAAAAATTCATGCCACTCATCCTTACTCTTCATCATACTTTTTGTATATAATCCAATGTAGTAAATAAAATTTCTCCACGTGAGAAATATTCACACTTTACTATTTCATAAGAATGACTTATATCCCCATTTGTCACTTATTATCACTCGAATCTCTTCAGATTTCACGTATTTTTTCTTTATCCCCACAAATAATATCAAGGGAGGGTCCTCTCATTTGACTCTATCATGTCACATGTGTCTTCTACTTTTTTGCTTTTTATTTTTTATTATATTCTGGGTATTTTCATTTATTTATATAGTACTTTGTTTCTTTTCATCACATACATATCATTTATTTGTGGAAAATCCTTTTCCACATGGGGATATTAATATCTTAGTAGTCCTTTATCACTCTCCTAGGCATGAGGGGTCACTCTCTTGAAGGTTAAAGGGAATCAAAACAAAGAAGGGACCCAGTCAATGACTTTTTGGACAGAAAACACATGTTTTGCTAATTTTTGAACAATTAGTTCCCATCCGATTATGAAGAAGTGTTCAACATGAAGACATCCAAAAATATGCTCAAATTTTCTCAGAATGTGTTGACTCATTTGTGTATTGGTTCCGAATTTTGTGGACCTCAATCTGCCTACCTCACACACTCAATTAGAGCTAGGTTCCTTTCTACCTTTTCCACACTTCCACACATACTCACACACTCACCCTCCTCCTCCATCACCAAAACCTACACCTTTCATGCCTCCTTTCATCTTCTATTATCATTTCCATCTCTCCCTTACTCCATACCTCATGAATTATCATCTCTACACACAAATATCTCACTTTCTCTCTCTAGAATCAAGTTCATACTACCATGACCTCCTCATCCTTTCACAAAAAGAGAAAAAATCAAAAAATAACCAAGCTCAAGATCTACCAAAGGAGGAGTTTGATCATGGAAAATTCAACTTTTCCATGGTCACAAAAAATTACGCCGATAGAGTTCTACAACTGCTTCATTCATTGGAGGAGATAGGTGAAAAATTCCCTTTCCATCTGTGGTTTGCAATGTGGGAAAAATGGGGAAAACCTGCTCTCCAAAAGACTAGAATGAAACTTCAATTGGTAGATGGGTATCTCAAAAGACCCATTGGCATCTTAGAGTAGATTGTGGTAACCTCTTGCAAAATTGCATATGAACACACTTTTGCTATTATGAATTTTGATGAGAGCAACAATTTCGATATCATATTGGGTAGACCATTCATGCGTCAGCTCAAAATGGTGCAAGATTGGGGTTGCGACTATACTATCTAAGGAACAAGGATGTCACTACAAAAATTAGTGTCACAGATCATAGCTATAGAGATGTAGAATGAACCCCAGGAGAAGGCTTGAACTCCACAATTGACCAAGAAGGGAAAATACCAGCTTGTCTAGAGAAAAAAGCTCACCAATGGATAGGAGAAGCTTCCAAAGGTGGATGTTTTAAAAGGAAAAATTGCATTCTTGATAGGACTACACAAGACGAGGCATATATATCAGAGCCTTTTCCAGAAGAGATGCTCGAACCTTTTGGATGGCAATATATACTAGCCACTCTTGATGTTTGTGTAAACGAGGTGACTCTCACCAAATTCTGCAATGAGGAAGGATATGATATCATTGCATTCCAGATGTTAGGTGTCAGCCTAAATCCAAAGTTAGAGTGGGAAGTCCCTGATAAGGAGGGGATTGCCGAGTGCCGACGCATAGTGGATGAAATTTCAGTAAGAGACCTTGACCAAACGGATGAAGATGATTTCCAAGACTCGATTGATAAGCTGTTAGAGGAAAATGCAGACGATGATTTGTTTAGTAACTCAAGTCAGAACACCAAACGGAAGGATCGACGGGTGATCTACTATGATTTCCCAAACCAAAATCCTCAAAGACAACATAGGTATCAAGATAAAAGCAGAAACAACTGAAACACACACAACAAAGACTCAGTACCTCTGTTAACCAACAAAACGTAGTACTTAAGGTTAGTAGAATCAACGGAATGTCTCAAAGACGGGATATCAAAGAGATACATGAAACCTGACTCAACCAAAACAAAATAAAAAAAGGAGAACACGTAAAAACAAAATAAAGAGAGAAATTCCAAGAAATCGACAAAGTTATGCAAAATGGAGTGCAAAATCAAATACAATGAACTGAAGCGAGCCTCGAAGAAAGTTTGGGCAACAGAAATGGAAACTGATGAGGAATCGAATGATGATATATTTGATGCACCTTCCCATTACAAGAAGTATACTATTCAGGATAGGAAAATCGTGGTGCAAAAACCCAAACGAGATCCCAAAGAACCAGGCACTTCATATGATGGGCCTGAAAAAGCCAAATGCATCAACTTAGCAGAACCAGGCGAGGAGCCTAAATCGGCATACATCACCACGGACCTTACTTACAAAGAAGAGCGACTTCTAGTCGATACACTTAGACAATACAAAGATGTCTTTACATGGTCATACAAAGATCTAAAGGGGATAGATCCTGAGATCTGTCAACACACGATACCCCTTAAGAGTGATGACAGACCATGTAGACAACGTCCTCACACATACAATGAGACTTTTGCCAAGAAAATTAAGGAAGAGATAGACAAACTGAAGGATGCCAAGTTTATCAATGAGATTGAACACACGGATTGGGTGTCCTCTATTGTGGTAGTACCCAAAAAGAATGGCAAACTACGTGTCTATGTAAACTTCAAACAGGTAAATGCAGCCACCATCAGGGATAACTATCCACTCCAATAACGGATCATGTTATTGAGAGGGTAGCACCGAAAGAGGCCTATAGTTTTCTGGATGGGTTCTCAGGCTACAATCAATTGACAATTAAATCAAAAGATTAGCATAAGACAGATTTTGCAATAGAGTGGGGTATATTTGCCTACAGGGTAATGCTTTTTGGCTTGACCAATGCCCTTGCTACATTTCAAAGACTAATGAATCATGCATTCAAGGAATATGTCAAACAATTTTTGGAGATTTATATGGATGATCTTTGTGTTCACTCTCACATCGAAGAAGTGACCACATAACATATCTAGGAAAAGTCTTTGAAAAATGAAGAATGTATCGTATTTTCTTAAACCCGGAAAAATGCATCTTCATGGTAAGACAAGGTAAAATTTTGGGCCACATTGTGTCCAAAAATGGATTTCAACTGATAAAGAGAAGGTACAAATAATTGCTACACTATCGAGACCAACGAAGATGAAAGACAGGTATTTATGAGGCATTGCGGGTACTACAGGCATTTTATATATATGTATGTTATAATAGCTAAGCCATTGTACACCCTCATTGCTAAGTTTGAATGGATGGAAGAATGCGAGCAAGCTTTCCAAAAATTGAAGCAGCAATTAATTTCTGCTCCAATTTTTCAAGCCCCTAACCGGAGCTAAATCTTTCATGTTCATGTTGATGCATCAGCCTATGCCATCAAATGCATATTAGCCTAGCCAAGAGAGAAGGAAATGGATTTTTCAATTTGCTACTCTAGTCGGCAGCTAAACAACACAAAAAAAACCTACATTACTATGGAAAGAGAAGGTCTGGGAATGATATATGCTGCCAAAAAATTCAGACACTACCTTCTTGCAAACAAGTTTGTTTTCTTCGTGGATCACCAAGCACTTCTATATCTAGTAAATAAACCTTGCAACACTGGAAGAATTGTTCGGTCGTTGGTTTTATAGTATTGCTTGAGTTTGACTTAATGGTAGATGTAAAAAAGGGGACTACACACACACATGAGCAGATAATCTTTCACGACTGTTTCATGGAGAAGCACGTGAGGGTGTCGATGATGATCTTCTTGATTCGTATCTGTTTAACATCAAAATGGTCCCGAGATGGAGTGAAGAGGTCATTCCTCTACTCATAATTGGTCATTACAGATAGAAAGACAACCATCAATGATACATCAAACAAAAAATTCTCTAGCTTTTACCAGGATGACTGTACAAACACGGTAAGGATGGGATATTGAGACTATGTTTATAGCCCAAACAATCCTCCTACTACCTCAAACAGGCTCATATACAAAATACGGGATTTCACAAAATGGAGAAATGTAGGCAGGCCAACGGCTAAAGAGAGTGGGAGTCTACTAGCCAAACATGGAACAAAGTGTCCATACATATGTAAAATCATGCGATAGCTGTGCAAAACAACCTCCAGTGGAACATGCCGCCTTGTTTTGAGTAGTACAAGCACACAAATGGAGTACTGAAAAAATAAGACCTTCCTAGAGGAATGGGGCAAGGCAAGAATGAAAACTGTAGAAGAAGAGTCCAAACACTATCTGCTCATTGGCAACCAACTGTATAGGCGGGGAAAGGACAAACAACTATGGTTGTGTGCTACAAAAAGAAAATATTACGTTATTTTAGATCAAGCACACTCAAGACAGCCCGGGGGACATTTCTCTGTTGATAAAATGGCAAAGCTTGTGCTATACTCAGGCATATGGTGGTCAACCCTGTCTATGGATGCAGAGACATATGGCAAATGATGTGACGAATGTCAACGCACAAACCACCCCTACAGAGAGATGAAATGCCACTGAGGCCAACGATGGGGATACGTGCTTTCGCCAAATGTGGCATTGACTTCATTGGTCCCATCATACCTCCACGATATAGGACGCACACACAATACATTATAGTAGCAACAGACTACATGACAAAATGGACGATAGCAAAGGTGACCCAAAAAATGATGCAAGAACTACAACTCAGTTCATTTTCGAACACATCTTTACGAGATATGGACTACCTATCAAAATAGTGAGTGATAGGGAAACACACTTTTAAACGACGTCATTGAAAGCCTCCTTGACAAATTCGTGGTGGTCCATCGCAAATCAGCACCTTATCATCCGCAAGCTAATGGGCAAGCAGAGAGTACGAACAAAATCTCATGCATCATACTCACCAAAATAGTCAGTGACTCAAGAAATGATTGAGATCAAAACACTACACACAGCCTTATGCGCTTACAGAGTAGCTTTAAAACTTCCATCGGCATGACTCCCTTTAACCTGGTACTCGGGATTAATGTGATCTTGCCATTGGAATTCCTAATCAAAACCCTAAGAGTGGCAACACAATTAGAATGGACAGACCATGAGCAATCAGAGAGACTAGACACCCTGAAACAATTAGATGAAACCCGACAGAGCGATTGCTAGGATATATGCTCAAAAAAAACAAATGAAGGCTTTTCATGATCAACACGTGATTGGCAAAGAGTTCCAAAAAGGGGATTACGTTTTAATGTATACCCTCAAGCAACACTCCAAAAAACTCAAAAAGCGTGGGATGGGGCCTTTTGTAATACATGACATATCACAAAGGGGCTCGATCATGCTTCCAACATTAGCAGGCGTGGAGATGCCTAATTGGATGATTGGTCGCAGACTAAAGAAATATCTTCTTTTGCTGACACCAAAAGAACTCGCAACAATACATGCAGCAGCTCAGTGCAGAAGTCAAGCACATGATATTCGAGAACAGGCACAGCAAGAAGCCAAAATCAAAATATTTAAATGCAAGGAGCAAGCAAAATTTCAGAGAAAAGCACAACGAAATGATGCTATCGATACTGCTTCGATAGTATCCATACAAACGGCAGCTACATGGTTAGGAGGAATGGATCTACACATTAATTTACAACTTGCCTCGATGGCGCCACCAAGCGAGCATTAGTGGACACTGGGGCTAGAGCTAATGTTGTTAACTATTCCACTTTCAAAAAAATCACGTGGGAGCCTCTAATGCCAAACATTATGGGGTTCAAAGTAGCAAACAAAGGCACTATTGACAGTCTGGGCCACACCAATTTATCAATCACCATTGATGAAACAGTTTATCCACATCAGTTTCATGTGGTCAACGATCAGCATCTTAACAAAGCAGTTATTCTAGGAGTGTTGTGGATGTGCACTTATCAAGCCACGCCAAAGTGGCAGGACAATATCTTACTGCTCAAACAAGAGGACCAATTTTTTGCCACGCCCTTTGTACAAACAGACCATGTATGGGAACCTCTACCATCGCCACATGCACCAGTTCAATGATATTCCACAACCGTTGGTCAAGAAAATATGGGTTAAAAAATCCATCATGCAAACCAATCCTAAGAAATTGTGGATACCAAAATGACAAAACAATACAAGTCCGCCTACATTGCCTCCACCAAAATTCGACCTCGCCAAATTGCCTACGGCTTTTGTCCCAGACAACCTAGGCCAATGGAACACCACCCTAAAAAACCAAACAATGTCAAGTGGCTATGAAAACCAAAACAAACCCGCTCACCAAAGGCCTCTTCTCGAAAATCGACAAGCAAGCAATTTCAGTGGCAACCAAAACAAAGCCCTCAAGCAAAACAACCAGCAACATCACACTTCTGCAGGTCACAATAAAAAAACACAGGACGCGTCTTCTACAATTACTACTATTTGGACCACGCAGCTTCAATGTGACCTCGCCACTGGACATATGGTTCAACACTTCTCTCTTGCACATCATTTTCTGTCCCGATGCATATCCTCCATCCGCATCATAGAGTCACACTATATGGCTATGCATAGACACGTGCTTTGTTCCCATGCACTCTAACACATGTTCGTCTGGGATGACTCACTCTAGAAAGGGTAGAAAATGAGGCAGGATTATCATTTGTATATATTATTATTATCATATTATTTCTTTTTTTCTTTTCCTTTCCTTTTTTTCTTTAAAACAAGGTTTTTAGAGCCTTATAAACTCTTAGCTAGCATATCATAAGTCAGACTGTCACCATCTAATACCAGGATAAGAATATGTATATAAGGGAGATTACACTAATTTTGGCTATATTTGGCCAACTAATAATAGTTGTAAATAATTTTCTTTTACAAAAAAGCAAAAAACGACAGATAATCAACAAAAATTGATAAGTCAAGCCAAGAAAGTTGGAATTGACTTTTGAAAGCAAACGACAAAAGTTCAAATCAAGGACTTTGAACATGGCAAATATGGAAAGATTCGACACAAGATGGATTTTGAGCCAACTTCTAAAAGATCAAAATTGTAGATCAAACGCCATTTGCCAACCGAGCGTCAGAATGATGATGGTTTGAACCGCAGGTGATATGAACAAGAATATATGATCAATGGAGGTAAGTAAAAATGGGGCATTTCGGGTAAACTAGGAACATATAGTCAAATGGGGCAACATAAGCTCGTTTGCATTGAGAGAGAGAGAGAGAGAGAGAGAGAGAGAGAGAGAGAGAGAGAGAAAGAGCCACAAAAGCATAGAGTTTCTAGATTTGTTTCTGCCTACTGCGACCACCTTGGTGGATCTTACTACACCAAATTTGACATGTATAATCATTAACCTTGCAAGAGCATGTGTGTATGCTCCATACTGCATCAACATTGCCAAAACAAGAGATTAGAGCAGCACAAAGTCACAAAATCGGCAAACTAATAGGGCCAATGGGGAATTCTGAAACTCATCAAAAACCAAAAATCTTTCACCAGTAGACCCCAAATAGCTTACAGAATCAGGCAGGACAAAAACAACAGCAAAAGGTGGTGGAACATGGATCATGATCCATGTTCCTCAAACCCTAAAATCAGAGAAATTGGTACAAGAGCACCCATAGGTAGCCAGGAACAAACTCCTATAGCTTGATTTTCAAAATGCATCCCAACATGGATCATGATCCATTTTCCTTTTTGCCAAAATTAGGGTAGAAGTGGCTCACTAGCTGGGGAATGCAAAAATAGTAGTGGTGCTGCAAAAATAACCAAAAATTGCTCTTAAGATCATCAAATCCCCATAGTTTGCTACCTTCAGTCTGCAAATGGTCTTTTGGTCATTTTCAAAGGGGAAAAGGGTAGGATCTCAAAAAAAACTCAGGGAGAGGTCAAATGCTAGGATGCCAGCAAAACTTTTGAAGAAGGGCTAAAGGCAGAATTTTTGACAAGTTTTCAAATTGCTGCTTAAGACAATTGGGAGACTTCACACTCTCCTCAGAGCCTATCAACAAGGAAATGTAACTTAAGGATGGTTATAGGATCAAAACCAAGTAAATGATTACTTGCAAAATGGTGAAAATTGCAGGAATCAATTTTTCCCCTTGAAATGGATTCAATTTCTGATGAATTTTGACAAGGAGACGGGCAAAGCTGTAAACTACAGACCTTAATCATTTGTAATCAAGGCAATAAGAGATATCAGGCAAAACATGTGCCCAAACATGATGGCAAGAAACAGATATGGTCAAAACAAAAAAAAACATGGCCATAAACTAGAAAATGGGGCAAACTAAGGAAAAACATGTCCAAATTTGAAAATATTTCACGAGTGTACTAGGAAAACTTATAGCAACATAGGTGTAGGGAAACTATGTCAAAATTCCTCCCAGCATGGATCTCAATCCATGTACCTTTTTGCCCAATCAAAGAAAAAACCATGGCATCTCATCCAATATGTTCAAGAAATCCAAGCCATGAACTTTCAAGCCATTTGAATTCCAAAATCCACTTCAAAAAGCCAAAAATCTCTAAGTCTACAAAGAAGTCCCAAAATTTAGCCCAAGTGTCAGTAGGCCATTGATCCAAATCCCAAAATTTTTGGACCAAGGCATCATCTAGATAAACCCTACTAGATGGTATCATCAGATTTCCAAAATGTTGCCCAACATGGATCGCGATCCATGTACCTCAAACCCTAAATCCAGAGAAAATTGCACAGTAGCATCTCTATATGCCCAAGGACAACTTCCCCTAGTTGGAATTTCAAAATTCTTCCCAACATGGATCGCAATCCATGTTCCTTTTTGCCAAAACTTCATATGTTAAATTATATCCTTGTGCCTGTTACCATATACATGTGGTAGTGATGTGTGTGAACACACTAGGACTACCGAGGTATTTTTTCCCTCTTTAGGAGGTTTTTTCCCTCGTGCATTGTATATACGCCCATCACTCTAGGGCTATCTATCTTTCCATTGCACAGTAAGTAACACACTCTCTATTGTGTGCCTTGAGCTTCCTTCGTCTTCTCCAAGCTGTGTGTGTCTCTCGGCAACCCTAATTCCAACAATTGGTATCAGAGCAGGTTGCGTCCTCCTGGGCTTACTCGCCACCTGCTCCAATACACGCTTGCTCACTTTCTCCGATTTCAGTGAGGTTTGGCGAGCGTTCGCAAGTTGACAAATATTTTGAGAGAGATCGTGGAGCTCAGGCTGCTCAGATTATTGATTCGGGCTCATTTCGGTCTCCGTTTCCACTATAGGCAGTACTGCATAGGCTATTTTGTCATTTTGTGCAAAATTTCTGTCAGTTTTGTTTTTTGCATAACAGGTGCCTCATAGTCTTCTACGGTTTGTGCTATATAGCACGTGTTGTTCTCGCTCCATTTCTCCTATTTTCGGGTAGTTTTTACATCAGGTGTAGCATTTACCATGGCTGACAACAACAACACAGATGTGTTCAAGATGTTTGCTACTGCTGAGGACACGCTGGATGGGGACAACTACCCTATGTGGGCTTATATGATGCAACATATTCTTGTGTCAAAGGGCGTCTGGAATATTGTGCAGGGCATTGATGTACGTCCTGGTTTTGAGGATGTAGGCGATGTTGAGGATGTTGCAGGTCTTGCTGCAAGGATTGCAGCTGTTAGAGTTGTTTTTCCTACGGTAGAACAAGCTCGTTGGGATGTTAAGGATGCATAGGCCCATGCATTGATTGCGTTGTCTGTGAAGCGCACCATTGTTCCTCACATCCGCTCAGCAAAATCTGCAAAACAGGCTTGGGATATTCTAGCAGGTCTTTATGCAATCCGCAATGAGGCTAAAATTGCTTTGCCGCGTAAAGAGCTCGAGTCAAAGATTATGCATGAGGAAGATGATATGGACACTTTCCTTGCTAGTGTCAAGGATATCAATGAGAAACTTATTTCTACAGGTGAAGTCATTTCAGACAGTTCCCTTGTGCAGACTCTTCTTGATGCCTTAGCAGATTCCTACCAGACTTTTGCTAGTACTTGGAGACTTATGACCCAAGGAAATCCAGAATTTGTCAAGTTTGATGCATTATGCACATTGCTATTGCAAGAGTCACTTTCCAGAAAAAACAGGACTAGACATCGTGCAGTTGAACATGCTTTTATTGCGTCTCAAAGAAAGGGTGGTAACAACAATGTAGCCACTTCTTATGGTTCTGCTTGCGAGTGGCAAAAATTATGTTCCTAATGCTTCTGCTGGCAGTAATTCATCTGGAAATTTTGGTGATAAGGGCAAAAAGAAGATGCGTTGCCATTATTGTAAAGCTAATGATCACTTGATCAAGTCGTGTCCTAAGTTGAAGGCCAAAGAGGCTAAGAAGAAAGAGGGTGGTTCCACTGCAAATGTTGGTTCCACTACAATGCAGCCATTGTTGAGTCTTCTGTGTGAAAGGAGACTGTGTTGCTGATATTGATGCAGAATGGGCTTTTAGCGTAAAGTGCACTTACAATCCTGCTGTCCATGATGCATGCTTGTTGTTGTAGATTCACATGTGTGGTATTTAAAGAGTGGTGCTACAAAGAACATTACCTCACATCGTGAATTGTTTACCTCTCTTGAGTCTGTCCCTCTTGGGAATTCAGTCACTTGTGCCAACAATGCCTCTTATCCGGTTCAGGGAGTTGGAAAGATTGTGCTTACTGCTGCAAATGGTAGTTCCTTCACACTTGTTGATGCACTTTATGTACCTGGGATCAAGAAGAATCTCTTGTCTGATTCCGCACTTGCTAGACTTGGACTTGTAGTCAATTTGTGGATGACAGATGTACAGTTCATGATCTCAGTTTTGGTGATGAAATTGTTGCATCTGGCCTTTTGTGCCATGGGCTGTATAAGCTCACTTTGTATGACAAGTGTGGGCAAAATTTTGCAAATGCTATTGCAGATTCAAGGGCTATTTCAGATGCAAAACTTTGGCATGCACGTTGAAGGAGTACGAGTGGAAGTGCGACGCGAGAGAGAGTGCGAGAAGAAGAGCACGACGATATGGTGAACTCGCTCTACTGTAATGTGTAGAGCATAGTGAGTTCTTATTAGGTTTTTACAAAAGAATATGTGTACAAACCTGGCGGCCCGCCCACTTACCTGGGCGACCACATTGGGATTTATACCCCAACAACCTCCCACTTAAAGTCCAATGTGGTACTTTAAGTGTGAGAGAAGCTACTATACAAGCTAATATACAAGAGATGTAGAGAAGTGATGTACTACCCTACACCTAACTGCTTGCGAAAATGCGCAAAGCTCTCTGAGGGAAGTCCTTTTGTAAGTAGATCAGCAGGATTTTCTGTGGTGTGAACTTTGACAAGCTGAAGTTGCTTATCCTCGAGCATTTCCCTAATGAAATGATACTTCACATCCACATGCTTTGTCTTTGAGTGATAAACTGGATTGCAAGCCAATTGTATAGCACTTTGACTATCACAATATAACACAAGCATCTCATTTTTGATTCCCAAATCTGTTACTAGTCGATTAAGCCAAATTGATTCTTTGCATGCCTCTGATGCTGCAACATATTCAGCCTCTGTAGTAGACTGAGTAACACAATCTTGTAATCTAGAACGCCATGATACTGCTCCACCAGCCAATGTAAAGACATACCCTGACGTAGACCTTCGGTTGTCTAAGTCACCTGCATAATCTGAGTCTGTAAAACCCTTACACTTAGCTCCTGACTCCCATAGCATATACGCATGCTCTTTGTAGCTTTCAGGTATCTCAATATTCCTTTCACTGCCTCCCAATGTTTCTTGCTTGGGTTTGACATGTATATACTTACTACTCCCACTGCAAATGCAATGTCTGGGCGAGGAGCAATCATTGCATACATCAAACTACCCACTGCAGATGCATATGGAATCTTATCCATTTCAGCCTGTTCTTCCTCAGACACAGGACAATCTTGTTTGCTAAGTTTCACATATGGTGGCAATGGAACACTCAGTGCCTTTCCCTTCTCCATATTGAAACATTGCAAAACCTTGTCAATATACTCTGTTTGAGATAACCAAATCAACTTCTTTGATCTGTCTCTCTCAATGCGCATACCAAGTATATGACTTGCCTCACCCATGTCTTTCATGTCAAACGATTTTGCCATCTTTGACTTCAAAGCTGAAATTTCTTCCAAGTGCTTGCCAGCAATCAACATGTCATCCACATACAAAATAAGGATCAGGCAACTACCATCCTTAGCCTTCTTTGTATATAGACAGTGATCGAAATCACTACGTTTGTAGCCTTGAGAAATCATAAACTTGTGGAATTTATGGTACCATGCCCTCGGTGATTGTTTTAAGCCATAAAGACTCTTTAACTGGCATACCCAATCTTCCTTGCCTTTCTCAACAAACCCTTCTGGCTGCTGCATGTAAATTTCCACATCTAAATCGCCATGCAAGAACGCTGTCTTGACATCCATTTGGTGCAACACCAAATCTAATATGGCAACCAATGCAAGAAAGCAGCTCAATGTAGTCATCTTGACTACCGGAGAGAAGACTTCATCAAAGTCAATGCCTTGTTCTTGCTTAAAGCCCTTGGCAACAAGCCTTGCTTTGTACTTTGGCTGACTATCATGAGCGGTGATCTTATACCTGTAAACCCATTTACAAGGTAGAGCCTTTTTGCCCCGTGGTAATTTAACTAGCTTCCATGTCTGGTTTTTATGCAGAGCTGTCATCTCTGACTGCATGGCCAATTGCCAATTCCCAAAGTCCTTCATTTGCACTGCTTCCTTGTAACATGAAGGCTCATTGCAATCAGTCAACATGACATAGTTCATAGATGGAACAAACCTATCAGGAGGTCGCGTGACACGTCCAGATCTACGCACAATAGGTGGCTCAGGCTCAGCCACAACCTGTGGTTCCACTCTATCGTGTCCTTGCTCCTCTTGAGCCCTGACATTTTGTCTTGCACGTGCAGGTCCATCTTCTTGGAAGACAACTCTTCTAATCTCCTCAACCCTCTCTGGTTTAGAATGATATTTGGATTCATTAAAGTGAACATCATTGCTGCGGACAACCTTTCTGGATTCGGGATCCCAAAGTCTGTACCCCATCTCACCAGAATTACCATAGCCTAGAAAGATGCACTTTCTACTCTTTGGCTCAAGTTTGTTCCTAAATTCCTTTGGAACGTGAGTATATGCCTCACAACCAAAGACTCTGAGATGCTTGTATGAGGGCATTTTGCCTGACCATACCATCTCTGGCACTGAATCCTTCTGCAAAACCTTGCTAGGAGATCTATTTACAAGATGAACAGCTGTTGATACAGCTTCAGCCCAAAACCCATTTGGCAGCTGTGCATTAGACAACATACTTCTGACCTTCTCTTGTATGGTCCTATTCATCCTCTCAGCAACACCATTTTGAGGAGGATTGTAAGGAGCAGTAAGTTCACGTTTTATACTTTTTGACTCACAAAAGTCCTGCCTTTGAAACATACTCTCCACCATTGTCAGTGCATAAGCATTTAAGCTTCTTGCCACTTTGATTCTCCACAAGTGTCACAAACGTTTTGAAAACACTAAACGCTTCACCCTTGTGCTTGAGAAAGTAAACCCATACTTTCCTCGAGTAATCATCTATAAATGTCATAAAGTAAGAAGCTCCCCCTAGAGATAGGTTAGGCATAGGTCCACACAAATCACTATGAACAAGTGCCAACTGTGTATCTCTTCTACTGCTTCTATGCTTATGTGGCTGCTGTGTTTGCTTACCATATAGACAATGTTCACAGAATTCAAAATCATTAAATGAAAAGCCAGGAAAATAACCAGAACGAGACAAGATTTCCATTCCTTTCTTGGACATATGTCCTAACCGGCTATGCCACAAAGAAACGTTCGGCTGCTCTGTTACATTGATTACATTTTTAGAGACATTTGATACATAAATCATGTAAAGTCCTCCAGACTTTACTCCATGTGCTACTGTCATAGAACCCTTGGATATCTTCCACATGTTCTGTCTAAAAGTGGTGACGTAGCTAGCATCATCAAGTAAACCTGTGCTGATCAAGCTCTTTGTAATTGTAGGAACATGTCTCACATTCTTCAGCGTGAAAGAAGATCCATTCTGAAACTTCAATTGAACATCTCCAACACCTAAGATCTCACATGTCTGCCCATTGCCTAGCCGAACATGATCTTTAGTGGTCACATAAGAGGTAAACCACTCCTTGTTTGGAGACACATGAAGTGATGCCCCCGAGTCTATAATCCAGTCACTCAGTGCATTTCCATCAGATGCTGTAAGAAGAGCTGAGTCCATTGTATTCTTCAAGAAGTAGATGTCTCCTGACACTAGACTGTCATCCTCTGCAACAATGTTTGTCACATTTATTTCTTGGATCTTCACTGAGGACTTGTTCTTCTCACCATGGTCTTCAGTTTTCTCTTTGCCTTTTTCTGATTTCCATTCTCTGCAGTCTCTTTTCATGTGACCCTTCTTGCCACAATGGTAGCATTCTATGTCACTCTTGCCTTTAGCACTGCGGGACTTGCTACGAGACTAATTCCTCTTTCCACCTTTGTACTTTTCTTTGGTCCTTCCCCTGACAACTAAGGCTGTTCCTTTGCCTTTGTCCATTGTCTTTCTATTGGTTTCTTCAGTAAGCAGACTTCCTTCTACACCGGCTATGTTCAAACCATCTGGAGGTGCAGAATTACTCAAAGCTGTGCGAAAAGTGTCCCAACTTTCCGGCAATGTGATCAACAGGAACATAGCTCTAATAGGTTCATCAAACTTGACACCTTGAGCTGACAACTGACTATAGATTGTGTTGAATTCATTCAGATGATTGGACATAGGTGTCCCTTCTTTCATCTTCAAGTCAACAAGCTTCTTAAGCCAGTATACCTGTGAAGCTGCACTCCGCTTCTCATAAAGATCACTCAGCTTTAACCATGCTTGATAAGCCAACATCTCGTCTGCTACATTGAAGTAAACGCTTTCTGCCAAAGTCAACATAATGGTAGAAAGTGCCAATTCATCCATTTCGCTCCATTCATCTTCGTCCATATCTTTTGGTTTTATCCCTTTGAGCTTTATAGGTTTTATCTGCTTCTTTTGTACCAACACGTGCCAAATCTGCTTCTTCCACAATGGGAAATTGGTTCCATCCAACTTCTTGATATTGTAAAGAGCAGTGTCCTGTGATCCAGCCATAGCTACACTTCACAGTGGTTTACTTTCCTGGGAAAAATTCGGCAGAGTTTCCCCTGTAAACTGACCTCTGAACCAATATCAACCTGTCAAATGAACCAAAGAAGCTTCAGATTCTGCATAAATTTTGGCAGAGTCTCCTTTGTAAAATGGCTCTGGTGTACTAAAAAACAGACCAAAAAACAGCTCAAGAAACACTGTCTCTCTGACACTGTAAGCTGCGGGTAAACCTATCCTGCACCTGTACTGTCTCTGACTGTCCTGTCACTGTCCTGTAAGCATAGATTGCGACAATGCCTCAACGGCAGTAAAGCAAAGATGCAATCCCAACTGTCTAACTCACAGTCAATACATCCTAGCTGCCTATCTAAGGGTGCTCGAGGGATCGCTACAAGACCTGTATCACCGAAAGGATCTCAACATTCGAGAATCCCCTAGCTCAATAAAACCTCACTCGACCCTCAACAAAGGCTGCAGTAAATTTGACAGTACATAGACTTCCCACAAAGTCATACATCCACAAATTTTCCACTGTATGCTGTAACCGCTGCGGCGGTTGTTTGCTGCGTGACTCACAGCCAGCAAACCCTCAACATACATACATCATCTCTGACAATACATCCCATGTGGAAGTACCTGCAATGTCAGGATGAAATCTGGAATATCAAGCAGCAAACACAAGCTACCTGATGAACTAGTGGATGTCGCCTACAAGACTGTGTGTAGATACGCCCGTGTCATATGTGACACGCCTCCAAGAACTGTGAGCCGTCCTTCGATGTGTAGACAGCCACAAATCAACACTCTAGGAGTGTCGATATCCTCAGCACCTGCAGTCGTAGGCCGAAAACCCCAAATTTGCAGAGTCGGATCTGCACCCGCCGAGACCACGTAGTCGAAAATGGTCTGCGCAGACCTTTGTCGAAGCCGACGAACTGTGACCGAGATGACCTCAGAATGAAATTCTGAGAACATCGAGCCCTTCGGGCGCACCCACAGGATTTGGGGCCGTGTCTTCGCCTGTCGAATTTCACTCCAATCTGAGCTGGTGACTCTAGCCTCCTGCAGTGCTGCCCTGAGCCTCGATCTGAGCTCTGATACCAGTTGAAGGAGTACGAGCGGAAGTGCGACGCGAGAGAGAGTGCGAGAAGAAGAGCACGACAATATGGTGAACTCGCTCTACTGTAATGTGTAGAGCATAGTGAGTTCTTATTAGGTTTTTACAAAAGAACATGTGTACATACCTGGCGACCCGCCCACTTACCTGGGCGACCACATTGGGCTTTATACCCCAACATACGTTTCAGTCATCTGAATTTTGCCAGTTTGTTGCGTTTGCAAAAATCTGATATGGTTGCTTCTTTGCCGCCTCTTGAAGCACCTGTCAAACATGTTTGTGAGGGCTGTATTTTGGGTAAGATGTAGCATTCTAAGTTTCCAAAGGATGGTTCAGTTAGGGCCACATGCAGGTTGCAGCTTGTGCATAGTGATGTTTGTGGGCCCATGCAAACTCCGTCCTTGGGCAATTACCTTTACTTTGTGACTTTCATTGATGATTACTCCAGGCATGCATGGGTATTTCCGCTTAAAGCGAAGTCTGAAGTTTTTATGTGCTTCAAACAATTTCTGGCTATGGTGGCTGAAAATGTCTCAAAATGTACTATGGGCACCCTTTGTTACAATCGAGGGGGGGAGTATATGTCTCATGAATTTAATGCATTTCTGGCTAGTCGTGGGATAAAACACCAATGTATAGTGCCTTATACACCTCAGCAAAATAAGGTTGCTGACACTACAACACAACATGGAGATATCGACGCGCGTATATCGACGAAATTAGCGGGCATCGCTATACGCGTCTCAATGTACGTCGATATACACGTGGAAAGGCTTTACTTCCCATGCGTATATCGACGCCTATAGCGACGCGTATAGCGACGCAAAAAAAATTGGGGGAAAAAAGCAAAACCCGCGAGCAGCAAGGGCCATTTTCGCCTGCGCTCTGCTCAAATCTTGGCCTCCACCTGCTGCACAGGTATTATGCCCCCCCCCCCCCCCCCCCCCAACCCCTCTCTCTCTCTGTACATCGCGTGTGTGTGTAGGAAAGAGAGAGAGAGAGAGAGAGCGCGGTGTGTGTGTGTGTGTAGGAAGAGAGAGAGAGAGAGAGAGAGAGAGAGAGAGAGAGAGAGAGAGAGAGAGAGAGAGAGAGAGAGAGAGAGAGAGAGAGAGAGCGGTGTGTGTGTGTGTGTGTAGGAAAGAGAGAGAGAGAGAGAGGTGTGTGTGTGTGTAGGAAAGAGAGAGAGAGAGAGAGAGCGGTGTGTGTGTGTAGGAAAGAGAGAGAGAGAGAGTGCGGTGTGTGTGTAGGAGAGAGAGAGGTAGAGAGAGAGAGAGAGAGAGAGAGAGAGAGAGAGAGAGAGAGAGAGAGAGAGAGAGAGAGAGAGAGAGAGAGAGAGAGAGAAGTGTGTGTGTGTGTGTAGGAAAGAGAGAGAGAGAGAGAGAGAGAGAGAGAGAGAGAGAGAGAGAGAGAGAGAGAGAGAGAGAGAGAGAGAGAGAGAAATGTGTGTGTGTAGGTAATCAAAGAGAGAGAGAGAGAGATAGAGAATTAATGTATGCTTAGGAAATTAAAATTAAAGAGAGAAATGAAATGAAATGTTATATTAACGTCTTCGAAAGGCCAAAGTGACCTATGAGACATGAGATAAGAAAGTTACAATGTGATGGATATGATACAAAGTCAGAGTAAGAAGATGACAAAATAAAATATTATGGAATCCTAAACTGCTGGGTATGGACTAAACGGTTAAACCAGCTAGCTGGGATAGGTAGATCATAGGAGATCCAGCAGCTATCGCTGGCGGATCTCATCAATCTCCTCCATGGTCAGTAGTCTGACCGGGCGTTATGCATGTCGAGCCAAAGTGACCTAGCTAGATCCTCTGATGTAGCCTCTGTCGATGTTGTGTAGTCCTCCGCAGTCGTGGACGTCTAGATCTCCCTAGCTCAGTCGCTCATTCGATCAGTAGAGAGATAGGGAAGTAGAGAGCGAGTGAGAGAGAGAGAGAGGTAAGTAGAGAGAGAGAGAGATAGGAAATAGAGAGATAGAGAAAGAGAGTTATATATATATATATATATATATATATATATATATATATATATATATATATATATATATATATATATATATATATATATATATATATATATATAGAGAGAGAGAGAGAGAGAGAGAGAGAGAGAGAGAGAGAGAGAGAGAGAGAGAGAGAGAGAGGTAGGGAAGTGAAGAGCGAGACAGAGAGAGAGATAGGAAAATAATAAAATAGAGAGCGGAAGAGAGATAGCGAGAGCGAGATCGAGAGAGAGAGAGAAAGAGAGATAGCGAGAGTGAGATCGAGAGAGAAAGAGAGATCGAGATCGCTTTTTTGAGCAAGAACCATGCAAGGCTTTTGAATCTTTCTCAAGTTGCTCATCCATCTCCACATTATCTTCTGGCTTGGACATGGAGGCCACGTCCGGTTTACAATCAGGTAGAAAACTTTCATTGGGCTGAGAAATTCCATGGCTTGCGCTTTCATCAAGTGCGGCATTGGAAAGGTTTCTCTGACAGGCTACCTCGGAATGGAGGCAGGTGGGTTCGTAGACAGAGAAGAAACTATGGAACTAAAAGAGGCAAAGGGGTTTTGTCTGCTACATGCATTGCCATGTACACCTGGGAGTGCACGTATGTGTCTACCCATATAGGATTTGACCAATAAAGATCTCTAGACCGAGGTGTACGGAGATTGGGCAAGACTAGAGAATGCGAGGTAGTTTACATTGTGAGGAGTATATATATATATATATATATATATATATATATATATTAAAACAACATTCATAATCATTGTAGATGGCAATGTCATCAACTAACATGGAGGAAAAGATTGCATGCTCGTGCACGCTCTGCAAGTATCAAATCCTGCGCAAGCGTAGGATATGTAATGAGCATGTGCACAAGTACGGAGAGTTTGCTAGAGAAACCGTACAGAATCTGCGATACGACTCCTACGCAACGGGCATTGATTTCTGCGACATAGCACCTACATCTGAGAGAGAGAGAGAAAAAAGATTATGCGTGAAGGTTCGACCAATATAGAGCCACGGATGGAAGCAGAAAAGGGCTTATAGACAGAAGACGATGGCATGGAGGAGATGCTGGATGCCTTCTTCGAGACAAGCGAGGAGAACGAAAACAAAGCAGCACTAGAAACCGTGCGCCTATCTCCTGAAGACATGTTGAGGAAGTTGGCACGTCAACCAATCTATGAAGGCTCCAAAATATCTGTGCTTCGTACTTGTCTGGAGTTTTTGAATCTTCAGTCAGTGTATGGGTGGTCAGATGGAAGCGTCACTACTTTGTTTAGGTACGTAATTTACAAAAGAGATTTTCTGATTGCAACGGTGATGTGCTCGGAGAGATTTTTTATTTAATGTGGCTTAAACAGGTTATTGTGGGAGCAACTTCTCCCGGCTGGCAATGAAATGCCCCCCTCTAGGCCAGACGCAAAGCAACTTCTGACCTCAGTTGGCTTGGACTGCAACAATATTCATGCATGTCCAAATGATTGCATTATTTTTCGCAATGAATTCACAGATTGTCTGTTGTGTCCTAAGTGCGGAGCAATGCGCTACAAACAAGATGCAGTTGGCGAGACAGTGCCAGCTAAAGTGTTGCAGCATTTCCCTATTATTCCTAGGATAAAAAGCATGTTTCGTTGTGGTTCCATTGCAAAGTTGATGTGGTGGCATTCTACGAATAGATCCACTAACGCAACATTTAGGGTGCCCGCTGATTCGAAGGCTTGGAGGCACATTGAAGATACCTGGCCACATTTTAAGAGTGAACCATGCAATTTACGTTTGGGCATGGCAATGGATGGAGTCAATCCATTTGGCTTGAGAAGCTCGTCATGGAGCACTTGGCCTGTGTGCCTTATCAATTACAACCTCCCGCCGTGGCTTGCTATCAAAAAGGGTCATTTGATTTTAAGCTTGATTGTACCTGGTAAGTTCAAGGCAAAAAACATGGATGTTTATCTAGCTCTGCTAGTTGACGAGCTCCAGGAGTTATGGCATGGGATCGACATAGCAGATGCGGTTGAACCAGTAGGACAACAGCATGCAAGGATCCATGGACTTCTTATGTGGACTATGCATGATTGGCCAGGATATGGAGAAGCTTCTGGTAATGGTTATTGATTTACAAAATTCTTGCACGACTAACAACTTCGGGATACAATGCATGTCCAATTTGCGGACAGTCTTTGGATGTGCGCTATTCTACCTCTCTTCGAAAGAAAATTTATCAAGGCCACCACTGTTATCTTCCAGATGGCCATCACTTGCGCGAAGGCCAGCTTGGTCACATCGAATGTCGTCCTATGCATGTACAAGAGTGACGTCGCCAATGGGAGCAACATGAGGGGCAACCTGTTCCAGGAATGAAACGTTGGTCCATTCTCCATACGTTGCCGTACTGGGGTGATCTAGTAATTAACCATTTGCTGGATCCAATGCATATATTCAAGAATGTGGGAGAGCTCCTTTGGAAGACAATCATGGGAATGAAAGACAATCGAGCTTCACGAGATGATTTGCAGTCGGTTGGAAAGATGCCAGAGCTGTGGCCTTTCACCAATACAGCTGGTCAAACAAAACTTCCAAGAGCGCCATGGGTATTGCTAAAAAACAAAGAGCGACAAGTGAAAAGGGTGATTTCAGAGTTCAGGACGCCAACAGGATATATGCGATGTCTCAAGACAACATTCCCCCGTGACGATCAACTGCCAGGGTTGAAATCGCACGACTGGCATAAGTTCTTGCAATTCATTCTTCCAATTTCGATCAAGGGGTGTTTAACGGAGGAAGTGCGGACGTGCATATACAAGATTTCAGAGCTAGTGTGGTGGATCTCTTCCAAGGAGATATGGGAGGAATCTATTGCAGTCGCAAGGGCTAACTCCATTGAGGTAGTTTGCATGATTGAGAAGTATCTACCCACGAGCTGCCTAACTATCCAAATGCACTTGCTCGTCCATGTAGTAGATGAGGTTGCAGTGGCAGGTACACTCCACAACCGTTGGATGTTCTTTCTAGAGTGGTTCATGAAAACACTTAAGGGTTTTGTTCACCAAAAAGCGCGTCCAGAGGGGAGCATGGCAGAAGGATGGCTGGTGCAAGAGTCTCTTGTATTGACGACCGAATTTCTATCCGTTTTTGACCCAGAAATGCCTCGACTGTGGAGCGATGAGGAGGATGCAAGACTGTCGCTTCAACACCTAGGGGTGGGGCAGAGGCGGGTACGTCCTCATCTCCGCAGCACAGGCACACTCACCGATATCGGCTATCGTCAGGTGGAGGTGGTGGTTGCTGTGGAGGAGGGTCCACACATGCTTCGACCCCTCCTCGCTCACGACCCTCGTCTTACCTAGGCACACCTCTCGACACACCTCTTGGCACACCTCGGACACCTTGGGGGGCACACGATCCTAGTGCCTCCAAGCTCTATACTGTACGGGGAGATGGTTCTGTTGACATGGATAGAGTCGGGACTGAGATGTGACAGCGGATTTGCCAGCTCGTGGAGCTGCACTTGTCGACCAGCATTCTGACGTCTTGGGATCAGCAAGACAAGGAAAAAGTCACTTACATAGTGGAGACCATCCTGAGAGAGTACCAGCCTACTCCGGGTTCTTCCGTTGTTTCGGTGCGGTGGATCAAGGGTGTTGCACGGGACACCATCAAACATCGAAGAGATGCAACTCGGAAGGCTTTTAGGACCGGCTCGCCGAAGCCTTTGGGCATCCCACACGAGACGTGGCTGCAGATCAGGGAGGATGAGTGGACAGCGGCCACGCGGTTCAGACAGCAGCGTGAGGCCGCGCAGGTACGACAGATGACTAGGGGGACATCTCATCTTGGCAGCGGAGGCTTCGACACCTTTCGCTATGAGTTTGTGAGTTTCTAATCCAATCTTAACTATGGCGTTTTTTAAAACGCGATGAATCATGTATTCTTATTACTTTGATTTTTGTATAAAGTATATGTGAAGTAATATACTTTGATTTCAGTATATGTGAAGTAATATCAATACTAATTTTGTGAGTTGTCCTATGTGCAGGTTGTGACGCCTAGTCATTAGTGGACTAGATTTCATCTATATGCTTTGTGAGACACAGATACGCTTTTGTGTCTCTTTTTTGTACAAACAGTTAGTGTTCAGACAGTTATTGTTTCCCTTATGGTTATGATTATTGTCATTGTCATTGTATAGACAGTTATTGTTTCTCTTTCTGGTTATGCTTATGGTTATTGTTAATTTTGTTTATGGTTATGGTTATCTGCATTATGGTTTTGATCAAAGTGATTATAGCCGGTTATGGTTATGGTTATGGTTCGTTATGGTTATGCTTTTAAGTTATGGTTATTCTTTTAAGTTATGGCTACGCTTTTCAGTTGGTACGGTTGTCTTTCATTGGCCTTAAATCTCATGTGAGATCCTACATGGATAGCATGTAGGAGGCGTATACATGATATGGTTTTTTTTGAAAAGTTTATGTAAAAACAAAGGGAACTCTGCTGAAATTTCTGCGCGCGGGAGCATGATTGATATTTTGGTGCTGCTCGCTTTCTTGGGCAGAGGGCAGGAAGTCTGGCTGTGGTTGTGTCCATCTTTTAACTGGGCATAGGCTAGGCTACCTACCCTCTGCCCAAGAATTTTTTTTTCTGCTATGGTCGTCGCTATATGCGTTGCTATGTGCGTCACTATCAGCGTTGCTAATAGCGACTGGTTTCACAGCGACGCGCATAGCGACGGGCAGCGTCGATATATGCGTCGATAACACCTGTTTTTGTTGTAGTGTGAGAGGAAAAACAGGTCACTAACGGAAATGGCACGATGTATGGTCAAAAGTCACGCTTTGCCGCATTCTTTTTGTCTTGAGGCCATCATGTGTGCCACTTATGTACTTAACAGGTGTCCTATGAAAGCTTTGCAGTCTATTACTCCATATGAAGCATGGCATGATAGAAAGCCTTCTATTGAGCACATGCGTGTTTTTGGCTGTTTGGCATATGCTTTGGTGCCACAAACACAACGCAGAAAATTGGATGATAAGGTTGTCAAATGTATTTTTGTTGGTTATAGTGCTGAAAGCAAAGGTTATAGGTTGTATAATCCACAAACAAAACCTTTGTGGATGTAGTGTTTGTGGAAGATTCTGTTCAGCCCTTGCTGTCATGTACTAGAGACAGTAACGTAAGCTCACAGGACATTTATGACACTTTGTTGCCTCTTTTCAGTGGTGGAAATACGAATTTAATTCCCAATGAGGCAAATGTACAGCCTATGGGGGTTTTTGAAAATGTTACAGATCAGCCTATTACTAATGGAAATGTACATGATGTACTTGATGAAGAAAGGGCTGAAAATGAGTAGGCTAGAGGTATGCCAAAATGGCTGGTGCACACTTTGCGTGAGAGTAAATTGGATGCACCTTTGTCTAGTCATACTCGTTCAAGCTCTCTCCATGCATCTTATGCATCAGATTGTTATGCTTTGGCTGTGTCTAGCTTACATGATGTTGAGGAGCCTCTATCTTTTGATGGAGCACAGAATTCAGAAATTGGATGGCTGCCATGCAATCAAAATATGATGCACTTATAGAAAATGACACATGGACTTTGTGTGATTTGCCTCTTGGAAAAAAGGCCATTGGTACAAAGTGGGTTTACAAGTTGACACGCAAGCCGGATAGGGAGATCGATCCCCATAAGTCTCGACTTGTTGCAAAGGGTTATGCACAGCAAAAAGGCATAGATTATGAAGAGACCTTTGCTCCCACTTGTCGTATGACTACTGTACGTTCTCTATGTGCATTGGCAGCTCATTTTGGTTGGGATGTACATCAATCAGACATTGTTACTGCTTTCTTGAATGGTGACATATTTGAGGAAGTTTATGTAACACAGCCTCACGGTTTTGTCATAAAAGGACAAGAGGACAAAGTGTGCAGATGTAAGAAGGTTTTGTATGGGTTGAAGCAATCTCCTTGTGCTTGGTATGAGAAAGCTAACACTCATTTGGTTAAATGAGGCTTTTGTAACAGTCCAACAAAAAGCACATTGTATGTAAAGCGTGAGGGTGATGTACTTCTCATTGTGGTTCTTTATGTCGATGATTTTCTGATCACTGGACCAAATGAGAGACATATTTTTGAATTTAAGGGTGATTTGAATGCTACTTTCAAGATGAAAGATTTGGGGCTGTTGCATCATTATTTGGGTATACAATTTAAGCAGTGTGATGGTGGTATTGCCTTGTGTCAGAAAAGTTACATAGAGACATTGCTATGTAACTTTGGACTTGAGGATTGCAAACCTATTGCCACTCCCATGGAAATAGGTTTGAAGTTGAATCTACATGATGCTGGCGATCCTGCTGATGTCACTCTTTACCAAACTGCTGTTGACTGCCTCATTTATGTATGCAACACAAGGCCGGATATTCAGTTTGCAGTCTCACAGGTCAGCAGATTTATGCATAGCCCAGGGTCTGAGCATTGGCAGGTAGTCGAGAAGATTTTCCGCTACCTTAGTGGCACTTTACATCTTGGCTTGTTTTATCCCAAGGGGGGATCATTGCCGCCATATTTACATGCTTTTTCAGACTAAAATTGGGTTGGTGTTTTAACACAAGAGTGTCCACAAGTGGTTTTTGTTTCATGCTTGGCAGTTCATGTATATCATGGTTGAGAAAGAAGCAACCTACTGTGGCCACTTCGAGTTGTGAGGCTGAGTACAGGGCAGTCTTCACAGCTACGGTTGAGTGTGTATGGCTCAGATGCCTTATGGATGATTTGGGTGTTGGATAGGACACTGCCAACATTATCTACACTGACAGTCAGAGCGCATTGGCAGTTGTGAGGAACCCAGTGTTTCATGCTCGCACAAAGCACATTGAGGCGCATTACCACTATGTTAGGGAGAGGCTCTTAGCAAGAGAGATCATCTTGGCTTATGTGCCAACACAGGAAAACGTTGTAGATCTTTTCACAAAGGCATTGTCTCGTGAGAAGCTTGAAGCTTTCTGCAAAGCTTTGGGCTTACTCCCCTTTGTGGACTGATCATGTCCTTAGGGCATGGCACTTCCCTTTACTCATGTGCCATCTCTCGTTCACCGCATCACTCCAGGGGGGATTTGTTACCATATACATGTGGTAGTGATGTGTGTGAACACACTAGGACCGCCGGGTCATTTTTCCCTCTTTAGGAGGTTTTTTCCCCCGTGCATTGTATATACGCCCATCACTCTAGGGCTATCTATCTTTCCATGTCACACTAAGTAACACACTCTCTATTGTGTCCCTTGAGCTTCCTTCATCTTCTCCAAGCTGTGTGTGTATCTTTGCAACCCTAATTCCAACAGTGCCTATAATAATCCTAGATGCACTGGTGAAATTTGGTCAAATTTGGGGTAGTTTTGGCAAAGTTATGCTCATTTTCATTTTATGGTCAAGTTTGCAACTTTTTGACAATTTTGATCAATGGCTAAAACCTGGTTTCATTGCTAAAATTGCCCACAGAATGCCTCGAAGAAAAGCACAAAGGGAGTGGAATGTTGCACCTTATGAGGTAACAGATATCTCCTCAAATGAGAAAGCTCATATCACAGAACAAGTACTCGAAGCAATACTGCCTAACATCTCTATCGGAAGGTTTCAAGCCGCAGACATAGAAATAGTATAGGCCACTATCTTTCCAGGGGAAATGTGAACATTGCACCAAAAGCCAAAAGTGCAAGTAGGGGTAGGTGCCTACAGTTTGACAGCTTCCTTTAGTTAGATAGCTTCCTACGATTACCTCCTTGGGGAATGAACTTCAAAAGTGCTCATGTGATCATAAGTTCAATTCTATACAATGGGGAAGAACCTCTGATCGACAAGGATGGGGTAGTGGTTAAAGTAAAGATCACAACAGAAATAATCAATGAAGCTGTTCACCTGCAGCAACGGACACACAATCTATTGCAAAAGACAAAGGCAATAGATAATGATAAAGCCTTCCTAAAGCAACGAGGCCACAAGATGACATATCAAGATTTGATATACTCAAAAACCAAATTGCCGTTGCACCTTATATCGCAACACTTCAAAGTGAAGAAGCCACCCAGATATACAAAACCATTGTTGCACATGGCAGTAGTAATGGCAATGGGCTTGGCAAAGAGAAGAGTGGTCATTTTTGCAACTTTGGCAATTATCTTCTTGACAACATTGTCGAAGCAAACCTTAAGGGGAGCCAAATAAGCAGGGCCTACATGAACGCGGGATCAATGCTGATGTGTATTGTCTATCAGGCACTGGGAATGATTGATGATCTACCACTAGCCGAAGCACAGATAGATATGATCCACATATCTAAAAAAACAGTAAGACCTGTGGTAGGACCTTCCACCAAGTCAAAACCAGAAGTTAAGCAGACGAGGCAAAGCTCAACCTTAAGAGATTTTGATAGCAAAAGACAAAGTTAGATGCTCGGAGCAGCCAGGAAGCTGGGTTCCAACAGAGAGACACTCCTTTGGAGTACCAGTCTTCAGAGGAGGAGCACGACATCCAATACACTCTAGGATATACACGTTTGAGAAAGAAAACTGTGCACATGGCCGAAGCTATTCCCATTACTCATGCCAAGAGGACAATGGAAGAAGCACAGGCATTGAGGGAAAGGCTCTGCCAATAGAAGCATGAAGAAAAAGAAAAAGAAACCCAAGGAACAGTGGCTGATGATGAAAAAAAGGAGGAAGAAGAAGAAAACATTCCACCTACTACGGATAATTAAGGGTTGAAGGCACAATTTCAAGAAGAAGAAGGGTGGACACACTCATGATATTCCTCGCCATCAACTCCCATCTCTCCATTATGCCTCCTACGATCTTGTTCCCTTCTCATCTTCTTGCCATACGCTGCCTATTGTATTCATATTTTGCAAGCAATCAACACACTCCATCTTGGTGCCATACCTTGTGTCACTTTGGATACATTTCATTGTTGTGAGTATGGTATATGCTTGTTCCTTGATAATTTTTTTTTTCTTATGTTAAGGTGTGCGAATTCGCCACCATACACACACACTCTCTCTCCCTCTCATATTTCTATCATCTTGCTACTTGCATCTTGAGGTGTGCGGATTCGCCACCTGTTGTATGAGAAGTGAGCATACTTGCATGTTTTCCTGACCTCATTATCTTCCTTACTACATGCACGAGTAGCAAGCCCATTCTCACTCACTCACCACTCCTCTCACCTTATTCTCCGACCACCCCATTCCACATCTGGGCGTGGATCTTGAAATTGTTTTCCATGGCATTTTTCATTGTGTATATGTATGCGTCCTAGCCGCATATCTTGCTAGGTTGTGCCCCTATTGTGTTCCTCCCATGATGAAGCCATTGTGCATAGTCTTGGTGTAGAGGCCACCGGGTCTATTTTTCACATCCGCCTCTCATTTGGTGCCCCCACTGAGTAGGGATCTTGAAACCTTCAGTTTACAAGGCTGACATGTTTACTTCTCTTCATGGACTAGTGGCTTCTTGAATTCTCTAATTGGACCACTGAAGACGAGGAGCTTCAAGAAGGTTTGACTCAAGTCATCAAGACACTCTTGCCAGGGTGTTGTATTGTTAGCATAGAAGAGGTGGTAAGACCCTCTTTTCCTACTCAAATTTTTTACATTTCTCATCATCCCCGCAAGCATAAAATCAAGGCACAAGCCGCATCATGCTCACATTGTAGCCAAAAACCGCACCTTCAACATGAGTGCAACCCAAAGTGAAGAAAAGGCCATCATTTTCTCCCTCGACATCCGCAGAGGCATTCTCACATCAGTAGGCTTTCAAGTAGCACCAGGCTTCTCTACATCTACGTCCCCATCTTTGCCACCTATTCCATCTACGCCCACAACAAGCCTTCACAACTTGAGGAAGCTACTACGAACACGTGGTCCCTCCCTCTCCCTTGCACCAAAAGATTCAAGGGTTTTCCAGCACCGACAATCACCCCGTCTCCAAAACAAAAGGGTAAATCTTCCAAAGTCTTTCTATACCTCACTCTCATCTCATGAGCCAGGAACTAGAAACAGCAGCATGGATTCTACGTCGTCTACCGAGTGAAGTGGTAGAGCTTGTCATCAACAAGGTCTTGGACACAGGGTTTGCTTGGCGGAAAGACAAGACCCTCCACCTTCAAGGAGTGTTGCTTGTGAATCAAGGCTATGATGACGACTTTACAGCTTGCTATGTATCCATCCAACTTGGATTAATACAAGTGGTAAGACTCACCACCTACCTCATCACACCTGTGTATACACTAGATGACACTCTATCTTGCAGGAAAGTGAAGTTGCTCAAAGAGAGAGAGTTCAAGCTTTTCCAAGAGCTTGCTAGAGGGGCAGTCCTAGAGCTAGAAGACAAAGACAACCTTGTACTGTGGTACTATACATTTGACCTTGACTACCAAGAGCTCTACACCTCCGACTATAACCTTCCACCACAAAGGAGAGAGCCTTTCCGAATTATCATGTGATAGACCCAACACATTAACCTTTTGCAAGGAACCAAACTTATGCACCACAACGAATTCAATCAATCAAAGTAATCTTGGACCGCAAGATGTTTTATCAGCAGATCATTACAACCATGTTTGGTAGAGAACGACTGCAAGAGATAAACACCTCTTCTCTACCCTTTATCCTCCCTATGATTAATCATGAAGTATCTTTTGATGTAGTTATTTTCATCCTTGTATAGTATGTTTTCCATCTACCGAGCACATGTATTGAATCTCTATTTATTAAATTTAAAAAAAAGGGATTTCTAAGTCGAGTTAATTTTCTCACTCTCACAATGGCAAGTGTAGCATTTCCAACCTTTACTGGTAAGGTGGGTGAGGATGCTGCAGACTTTCTAGACAACTTGGAAATAGCATGTGTCATCTCTGCGAGAGATGATGATGCTTCGCGCTTGCGCATATTTCCACTTCTAATGAAGGTGGAGGCAAGATCATGGTACAATGCCTTGGCACAAGCAACCAAGGAACGGTGGGACTTATTAAGAGCAGCCTTTGTCAAGCGTTTTGGAGAGGGCACAACATCAGAGAATCTATGGAAATTGTTGAAAGAATTGAAGCAGGGCAGTATGCTAGAGTATGCATCATATGAGTCAAAGTTTGTAGATTTATGGGGATGATGGGTTGCATCACTAAGAGAGGATGAGGGGGCACCTGATTTCCTAAAGAAGGATCGGTTTGTGGATGGGCTATGGCCAACTCTTAAAGAGAAGGTGAAGGGAAGTTTTCCTGCTATGTATGAGCTAGCAGTTGAAGTGGCCCGCCTTAAAGACAAGAAGTTGCGCCTACAAGCCAGGAAAATCGACGAAGAGGAAGCTATTAGGACCCGACCACCTCTAGCACCACCTACAACAACCACCCAGAGGATTCAACCACAAGAACCAATTGAAGATCAGCAAGACCTGCTCAACTGAATCACCAATCAACTTGAGAATCTCTCAATCCATTTGATACAACAAGGACATGCACACAATCGAAACCAAGAGCAAGGCAGAGGACAACGAAGGCAAAACCAAGAATACCACTGCTACAATTGTGGGGAGGATGGTCATGGCATGTACTACTGTCCACACCCAAGGAGGCAGAATTTCAACAGAGGAGCCAGACAAAACCAGGTTTCACCACCGAGAGCAAGACCACCACCACAGAGGGCACCATAACAAGCACCACCCGTGCAAATCCTACAACCACCCATTCAACCACATCCACCACCACCACAACCTCTCATTCCACCCTTACCCCCACCACCTGTTGGCAATCAAACAGTAAGCGTCATCAGTCTTGAAGGTAAGGGAAAGGAGAAAGTGGAGGAGGATATCAAGGGAGTGGCAAAATGTAAGACCAAGTTTAAAGGAGTAGATGCCATGGGAGTAAAGCATGCTAAGCATGGTGAATCTTCCCAAAAGGAAGAAAAGATGAAGACTAAAGGGGAATCTAGCAAAAAGCCGTCCAAGTCACGACGTAAAATTGACATTGTATATTTCTCTTTGGGTGAATTTTCTAAACCATATGATTTGGTTCAAGATGTTTCTGTGCAGGGCCCAAAAATCACTTGGCCCCAGTTACTCCACCTAGCACCTAGAGTGAGGAGACAATGGACAAAGATGGTTAGCACTAGATGACCAAAGCCAAAGATAGCTGGGGCTATCTCTGGGAGGAATCTAGATGACATACTACCAGTGATGGATGCTCACATCAAAGGGCAACACATCTCCAATATCTACATCAATGGTGGCGCACAAATATGCGTCATGAGTGAAAAAATGATGCACCATTTGGGTTTAGAGGTGAGTCGGCTGGCACCATGCCGAGCCAAAATGGAAAATAATGTAAATGTTCAATGTGTTGGTGTTATAAATGCATTTAGGATAAAGGCATTCAACACCGAGATAGATGTGGACATCTTTGTCATGCCACACAAAGGGGAGGGCTACCCTATCATTCTAGGGAGGCCTTGGCTTATGGCTATGATAGCTAAGCAGGACTGGGACACTGACATAATCCAGATGAAGGATGAAAAAGGGAGGCCAATACTTTACGACATGAAGATAGGTCAACAACGCGACATGGATCTAGAAACCTCCAAGGATGATTTTTCTAGTGGTGACTCTTCAACCACTTCAGAGGAGTCGTCAACAGTGAGTGAAGAAAGTGACAATAGCATTGAGGTGATGGGGATCATTCTCAAGGACCCTAAGAAGATGGATCAACCTGATGCCTCATCATCAAACCAAGGGGAGACACCAGGTATACAACCTCTGGTAGAAGCAAGTAAGCTACATCAAATGCTCTCTAGTGAGTTGTGTGGGAAGGAGCGTGAAGATTATGTTTTGATGCTAAGTAATTTTACCACATTTTTCATTGATGAATATGATAAAATCACTGGCATCACAGTAGTTCAACATCACATTAAGCTCAAGGAGGGAAGTAAACTTGTAGTGCAGAAGCTCAGGCGGCTAGGATTAATTCAACAAGACGCCCTACTCAAAGAGGTGAGGAAATTGCTAGAAGCCGGTTTTATCTGTCCTGTTGAAGACTCAGAGTGGGTTTCTCCAGTGGTAGTCACACCAAAGAAGAATGGTAAGTGGAGGGTTGGTGTTGATTACAAGCCTCTTAATGCAGCCACAAAGAAGGACCATTTTTCTCTTCCTTTTCAAGACGAAATTCTCAATGAGGTAGCAGGACATGAGCGCTACATGGTATGTGATGGCTACTAAGGCTACTTCCAAATTAGCATCGCTGAAGAAGATCAAAAGAAGACAACCTTCATCACACCATGGGGATGTTTTTCTTACAGAGTTATGCCTTTTGGTCTCACTAATGCTACAACCACTTTTCAACGATATGTGACATTTGTTTTTCAACCAGTCTTTGGAAAATCAATCCGTGTTTTTATTGATGACTTTTGTATCTATAGCTTTCGCTCTCTTCATTTGGAGAAAGTTTATGAAGGCCTAGCTAAGCTACAAGCTTTGGGTGGCCAACTCAATGTGGAGAAATGCCACATTGGTGAAAGCAAGGTTACTCTTCTTGGCCATGTGATCTCGGCCAAAGGCATTGAAGCTGACCCAAGCAAGGTTCAAGCCTTGGTGGTTTGACCTCTCCCACCACAACAAAGCAATTGGTCTCTTTTCTTCAAAAGGTGAGTTATTTGAGTAGGTTCATTCACTTGCTCTCCCAAGTGGTTCTCCCTTTACAACAAGTTACCCATCAAGAGATCTTCACTTGGAGTGAAGAAAATGAACAACAATTCGATGAGGTAAAACAAATTCTAGCTTCACTTCCCACCATAGCACATCCAAAGTGGGACGAGCCATTTTATGTAAACTCTAGTGTGGGCAATGACACACTTGGGGCTGTATTGATGCAAAAGGATCCTCGAACTTCTTTCATGCGTCCTATCTACTTCTCTAGTCGAATGATGACTCCATCAGAAAAGGGATACACGGCAGTGGAGCACATGGTGCTTGCATTAATGCTTGCTACCACCAAATTTCACTCTTATTTATTGTCTAGACCATTCATAATCTTAACAATGGAAGACGTATTTCCTTATGTAATGCAGCACATGGATGTTTCTTCCAGGATTTCCAAATGGCTCACAAGGCTGCAAGAGTTTGACTACACAATGCAAGTGGAGAACTCCACAAGGGCCAGTCTAGGAAACTCATCGCCACTATGAAAAGAAGCTAAAGATAAAGCCAAATGATCAAGAGATTACACCTGTGCTGGAAGTCCCTAAGGTAGAGGAGGCTCACTCTCTTTTCTTTGATGGAGCCTACAAGAGGAAAGTGGACAAAGCTGCAGCAAGAGGCATTGTCATCTTCAATGAGCAAGGGGATAAGGTTTTCTCCATTGGGAATCTCTTGGATTCTCACTCTAACAATGAGGCAGAATATGCAGCCTTAACTCTTGGGTTAGAGTGGTGTGTGACACGGGGCATTCAACGGTTAAATGTATTTTTGGTGATGCCAGGCTTTTAATAAAACAAATACAAGGAACTTGGGCTTGTAAAAATCATAGTTTACTAGGCCATTTGTGCAAAGTTAAGGAAATTTTAAGAAAATTTCAAGTTGTACAATTACATCATGTCCCTCGAGCAGAAAATCAAGAAGCAGATGCTCTAGCTAGAGAGAAGCTGCAAGACGTTTCAGTGGTGGGTGCTATCAAGTTGAAGCCGCCTCTCTTTCAAGGTAGCGATGCTATGCCTGACATCATGAGTTTCTTGGACACAGGAGAGTGTCCTAAAGATCTTACTAAGGGCCAAAAGCAGTGGCTTGTGCGCAAGGCAACAAAATACCGCCTTATCAATGATGACCTCTATTGCAAGGGTAAGGATCAAATTCTTAGGCATGTACCTCTCTCTAGAGAGATCACTGAAATCATTTCAAGTTGCCATGATGGTGTTTGTGGGGGACACTTTGCACTTGACATCACTAGTAGAAAGATTCTACAAGCCGGGTTTGTATGGCCTAGTCTACATAGGGATGTGCATCATTGGTGTAAAACATGCAAGGAATGTCAAAAGGCATGCGATAGGAGGCTCACATATGAGCCATAGACTCCTATAATCTCATATGGACCATTTGAGAAATGGGAAATTGATGCTATTGGGCCTTTGCCAAGGAGCCAATCAGGTAATTTGTATATCATCATGGGTGTGGACTACATGACCAGGTGGGCTGAAGAAGTTGCCACCACCCAGATTACAGCTAAGGAGGTGGCTCAGTTCGTATTTGAAAACATTTGTTGCCGTTTTGGCACTCCTTTTGAAATAATTTCTGACAGGGGACTAGTTTTTAGAGGAGAACTTGTAGGAGAACTGATCGATGGAGAAGCTGGGTATCTCACGACGACACTCAACTCCCTACTACCCACAATGCAATGGTTTGGTGGAAAAGGTAAATGGTATGATTTGCAAAATCATCACTAAACATGTAAACAATCACAAAAGTGATTGGGACAAGCATCTTATGGCTGCACTTTGGGCTTATCGCACTTCGTTTTGCACATCCCTTGGGTTCACACCATATCACTTGGTGTATGGTAAGGAAGCAATTTTACCCATTGAAGTACAATTGGCTAGTCTCAGGGTGCTAGCTGGGTAGGTGGAACATCCTAATGCTCATCTCCACAACCACATTCTCGATCTAGAGAGGCTTCAACTAGAAGGGGAAGATGCTATCAACTATTATGCAGCACAGGCAGAGCAACGTCGACTTACCTTCAACAAGGGACTTAGGGCAAAAGGTCTCAAGAACGGTATGTTGGTCCTGATAACAGGTTTCACACTAGGAAGGATAAAAAGTTTTCACCCAGATGGGAGGGGCCATTTTTCATTAGAAAGCGCTACGCCAATGGCAGTTACCAATTGATGGATGCATATGGTAGGCTCCACAAAACACGTGTCAATGGATGGAGGTTGAAGCATTACTTTTTGAGGTTTGATCAAGCACCTATGATGGAAATCCCTGAGGAGGGAGACTCCTCCACCTCAATTGAAGAAGAATCAAGTACAGAGCTAGAGACATGAATACCTCTAGCCTTAGGGGGAGGGCTAATGAGGAAAGCTTTTCCATGCATGGGAAGAAGTTGAAGACTTGCCAGAGCAAGGAGCGGACAAGAGGCAGTCGAAACTAAACGCAAATCAAGAAACGGAGGTAGCACAACCAAAGCCCACCACAACCTCTGCGGCTCTAGAAGATTCGAACAAAAAGGAAAGAAAACTGATGAGATTGAAAAATTAGATTAGGGCCAAAAAAGCCAGCAGAGCCAAAGGCCGCCTCGATCACAAGCTGCAATGGAGGAAGGAGCGGAAATCAACAAGTCCTTTGACATTGATTCTCACTTAGAGAAGATCAAGCTCCAGTTTCAATGCCAAAGGGCTCTTTACAATCTACACAAATTGGAGTTGGAAGATACGAAAAAGAAGCGTCTAAGGTGGCAGAAGATTCCCTGCAGCTAAAGAAAAGAATAGAGGCATTAGAGAAAGCACAGTGGAGTTGCAAAGGGAACAAGAAAATGTAGCCTACTATTACAAGGAGGTGCAACAGTTCAACGCGGCAAACTCCACATTGCAAGTCGAGCAGCAATGCCTCAAGGAGAAGCTAACCAAAGAAAAAGAACAAAATGAGAAGCTGCAAGGCTCATATGCTGTGGTTAGCAGGACTCTGACTCAATTCCTTGCCATTCAAGAGACCCCCTCCTCCTCAACGACAACTGCAAGATCTGCCTCCTTAAACCAAGAGATTAAAGATTTAAAAGAAGCCCTGGTTCAGGAAAAGTATGATAGAGAGATCATGACAACAGGACATAGGGCCCTACAATGAGCCAAAGATGAATAAATCGACCAATTAAGGAAGAAGCTGGCCGAGGCAAGAGGGGAATTAGAGACTCTGAGGGCCAATTAGACAAAGCATCAACAAGCCCCAGTAGACTTTGAGTAAGAAGGAGGATTGAACAGTCCCCGTTTGAGGCTCATCAAATAGAGATGCCTACTAACAGCACGAAAAAAGCAACGCAGGAATTTGCAGATCTAGCCATAACATCCACTTTAGAGTCGGCCAGGGACAAAATTCAGCACTAGATCTTAGAAGTAAAGGATCCCTTGCACAAAGACTATATGTAGTATGAACTAAAAGTGTTGGAATCAGCTGCCCTCCTCATGATTACTCCAGATGAGGTGGCAAAAAACCTCGGGCATGAGATGATCGCCCTGCCACTGATGTAGCAAGAGGATAGATTATGGCAACAAAAAATTCTCCCAAAACTTGAACCAAACAGCAAAGGGGATTACAGGGAGGTTCCTGTCACGAAAATTCAGATTCAGAAAATCATTGATAATCAACCTCTCTAGCGAAAGAAATGGTTTGAGCAAAGACCAATAGATGAAACTTATTACAGTAATGCTCCCCAACATCTTAGTATCGACCCAACTTACTATCCCATCAAAAGACGGCGATCCTAGGATAGCTTTTACTCTTGGCAAAGCAAAAGACCGACGGTGCTGAACTACCCAGTAATCACAAAGCCACTCAATTACAACCCATTGTTCGAGCAGTATATGGTTCAAACTCTCAAAGTGGTGATCAAAATGATGAAGGAGATCTCTGATCTTGCATGCCAGATGCTTGTGAAGATTGCCAAGATGCTCATCACCTGCATTACAACTTTCAATGATATAGAAGCAGCAGAGCATTACTGGCAAATCTTTGTGGAAGGCATGAGAGGCATTTGTTGGAATATGGAGACAAAAATCCCAAGCAAGAACGTCATCATGGGATTATATGCAAGAGTCATGTTCTTGCCCTCTCATTACATGCAAACCTTTGAGGAGGCTTTCATGATGACCGGCTTCTTCAAAGTTGACTCCTCCATATTCAATCCCATGACAAAAGATCTGCGAGCACATCACATCGCCTATCAAAGTACTCTCAGCAACAATCCTTTCAGAGAGCTGGCCACCAAAGTAGAGATTGAAGCAAGAGCTAAGAAATTTAGAAACCTCATTGCAATGCTCGAGAGAAGACAATAGCCTACACGCAGAGATGGATTGCATGAGGAAATGCAATGAATAGGAAGGGGGAAATGTTTGGGGGATACAAGCACTTGCGCACCAAATCCTATAAACACTCACTCAATTTTTTGAAAGAAGCCATGTAATTTAGCTTATGATGATTTGTAATTGTAATGTAATTTGACATACCCTGCCAACCTCTCTGAGTCTACACCGCCAAATGTTCGTGGGAAAGCTCCCTTTTTGGACTAAGGAGATATCATTAGTTTTGAAGGTTCACTGTGAGAGCTTCTTGCTGCTACAATTTGTAATCCTCTTTTCTCGTGGAATGGTAATCAGAATTCATTTTCAAATAGCACATTGTGTTCAGGGATTTTAATTACGCGATGACGCATTTTGTTAAATGTTAATTATTGTTGTTATTATCACTATTTTTTTCATGTTAATAACATATCTAATGTCATGACTTATGAAAACCGATAGAAAACGTAGAACCGGAGGGGCAACCACAAACCCCGGCAGGCCCGGCGGGCATATTATGAATCCTGGCGGGCCCGACGGGCAAAGCAAGAATCCTGCCGGCCCCGTCATGTACCTCCTCCATGTTTGGCGGCTCTATATAACCCTGTAGTAGACATCACATCACATCACCGCTTCCTCTAAATTTGGTCATCCTTTAAAATTTAGAAGAAAAACTAACGGTAAAAGAATGAATAGTCTTAAAAGAAATTAAAACTTAATGAAACTCTGATCATGGATCATTAGTTATTTTTTGGACTGAACTGATTCTTGAAAGGAGGTAGAAAGGTGAATCTTTGGGTCGGTATCTCTACATTTGGGATGGACTAATCTCATGTTTGGTTCACCGTTATATTTGCCAAATTGATTGCTATATTGATTAGAACTTCTATCATGGGTCATTAGTTCTTTTTTGGACTGAACTGATTCTTGAAAAGAGATAGAAAGGTGAATCTTTGGGTCGATATCTCTACTTTTGGGATGGACTGATCGCATGTTTGATTCACCGTTGTATTTGCTTGCTATTCCGATTAGAGCTCCAATCATGGGTCATTAGTTCTTTTTTGGACTGGATTGATTCATGAAAGGAGGTTGGAAGGTGAATCTTTGGGTCGATCGCTCTACTTTTGGGATGGACTGATCACATGTTTGATTCACCGCTGTATTTGCTTGCTATTTCGATTAGAGCTCCAATCATGGGTCATTAGTTCTTCTTTGGACTGGACTGATTCATGAAAGGGGTAGGAAGGTGAATCTTTGGGTCGATATCTCTACTTTTGGGATGGATTGATCACATATTTGATTCACCGTTGTATTTGCTTGCTCATGTTTGAGTAGATTGAGGTTATTCCCTTCAGGCTTCACTACTACGCTTGTGTGTGATATTGATTATAACACTAATGTTTGGTTTGAATAATACTTGAAAGAAGAGATAGCATACTGAGATATGTTTATTGGTATTGCAGGCATCCAATAAGTATGTCTTCCACCGGGAATGTCAGTGGTGGTGTTGGTGTCCCAAGCCTGGCTTCCTTGAGGAGACCTCCTATCTCGATGCCAGGTCCTGCTTCGCAGGGCAAGCGAAAGGCAGGTGGAAAAAGTCCAGGACCCGAGTGGAATTTTGCCACAAATTTAAATAAGTATCAAGATTGGAAATGTAACTTTTGTGGCGAAGAGAAATCTGGAGGAGCACCAAGAATAAGGGATCATTTGCTAGGTGGCAATACCAAAATTCAAGGAGGAAAGTGCAAGGGCTTAGGTGCAGAAGAAGCAGCTATGCGCTTAAAAGCTTTAATTGGTAAGCTAATTTCCACTAAGGAAAAGATAAAAACTCTCTACTTTCGACCGTCACACCCCCGTATCGATAAGATCAAACCAGTACGAGGGATCATTGGGTGTAACGCCCACCAATGGAAGCATTCAAAGTAGGGAACCAACTTCTCATATCGATGGAAGTACTCCTCCAAACCATGGATCTCCTGACTTTCAGGTAGGATCATCAAAAAGTAGACAGGTTAGCTTACAGACGAGCTTCAAAACACTTGCCTTAGAAGAAGCACAACTTGCACTAGCTAAAGCCGTCTATTTCACTGGGGGATCATTGGCCATTGTCACCCGTGATGCATGGAAGTCATCTTGGAAACACATTGGGGAGTATGGTGCTGGATTTACCCCTCCAACATATCACCATATGAGAAACCAACTATTGGATAAATGTTACACAAGCACACAACAGGATATTCAAAGGGTAATATTAAATGGAACAGAACAATCTGGATACACCATAGTTAGTGGTTGGTCCAACGTTCAAAGGCGGCCATTGATCAACATCATGCTTGTATGTCCTCGTGGTGAATTTTTTATCAAAGCTGTGGATAGCTATGGTCAAATAAAGTCTGGTAGTTTTATAGATGACATCATTGGCGACGCAGTTGAGGAACTTGGAAAAGAAAATGTTGTCCAAGTAATCATGGACAATGCCAAAAATTGCAGGGCTGCAGGTAGAATACTTGAAAGTCGCTTCTCTCACCTATATAGTGCTGGTTGCAGTACACACAGCTTGAACTTGGTATTGCAAGATTGGTACAAGAGGGAGGACACAGAGTGGTTCAAATGGATAGTAGACAATGCTCCCTTAATAGTCAAGTTTGTTTTGAAGCGTCAGAGGGTTCTTGACATGTACCGTCAGAGGATGTCTACTATGTTAAAATTGCCGTGCGAAACTAGATTTTGCACCAACTACTATATGGTAGAATCACTAATAAAAAATAAGAATGCTATGATGGAGACATTTGTTTGTGCCACTTTTTCAGAATGGGAGGCTGGTCAAAGGGAGAAGATAAAAAGAAAAATAGGGGTGATCAGAGATCTACTAGCTGATCGCCACTTCTGGGATGATGTGGTGGATGTGCACAATGTCATGATGCCCATTATGCTCGCATTACGCCAACTGGATTCTGCCTTGCCTAACATAGGTAAGGTGGGATGGCTTGGTGGACTGTTCAAGAAAGCCTTCCAAATCCAGAGGAGCCCCAGGAGCCAATTGTGAAGCCTTGGAAGACACCATTCACTCAAAAGAGGAGAGAAATTTTGAGAAAGTATGTGCATGGTTGATGGGTTGGAGCACATAGTCCACTACACAGCGTAGCTTTCTTATTGGATCCAGAGTATTGGGCAATGGAAATAGACAAACTTGATGATGATCCTGATGATCATGCATCAGCTGTTACTGATCTTACGAAGTTTAAACTCAAAGAGGGTAAGTTTGGTACAGAATTTGTGCAGAAACTTGCCACGAAGCAACCAGCGTGGAAGTGGTGGATGATGAATGGTGGTAGTGCACCCACCCTTAAAACGCCTAGCTGTTAGAATCCTAGCCCAATGTGCATCCAATTCAAGTTCTGAGAGAAACTGGAGTACATATAAATATGTACATTCCACCATCAGAAACTGCCTTCTAAATTCAAGAGCTGAAAAATTGGTGTATATGTACTGCAACCATCGGCTATTGGCAAGAGTGCAAGCTGAGAACTACAAAGAGGAGATGTCGCGCTGGACTTATGATGTAACCAATGATGAGGTGGACGAAGACAGTGAGCTGCAAGGGGAATCTCATGAAGTAGAAACTACATGTACTTTATAAGAGATTGAAGAGAATTTGGAAATTGAACCAACTTTGACCCGTCGCAGCAAGCGACGGTGGTTTAATTAATAGATTACCGAATCCATTGAGTGACTTCTGCTTAAGTTCAAAAACTGTTTATCTTATAAGATTTTTTTAATATTTATTTTAAGGTTTAGACATTTGCTTAATAATAAACGAAGCCCTTAAAAACCTTTACAAGGCCACAAATCACTATTAAAGCTTCATAATATACAAAGCCCTAACAAATCGTTGCATTATCACATATCATAATTGAAGCCGAAGAGAAGACAATTCACAATTCACTAATAAATTCTCGCAAGACAACGATTCAATGTTATCAAATGTTACAAAAACTATCCAAGTCCATGGGCATAAATTCTTGCCATCTAGTAACTCAGGAGCTCGCCAAGGATGAAGCTTTTGCCAGTTTTCATTGGTATTGTTGGTCTTTTGTGTCTCTAAGCCAACACGCAGAGCCAATCCCCAATCAATTATTCCAATACGGGGAGTGAGATCCTTGGTAAAGTCCAACATGATGTTCCATGGATGGAGATCATTGTGGATCACTCCCTCGTCATGTGCGAATCGCAATGCCTTCACCAAGGCATGGATCAACGAGGGAGCATGATTGCACAGGCTCTTGATACGTGTTTTCTTGTCTTCAGAGGGCTGATCCCATTTAAAGTCTTCAGGGATCTTTCCTTTCCCCTCTTGATGCGCTACAAGCGTCGTGAAAGAGCCATGTGGAAGGGGCACTGTCTCCATAAGATCACCTAAAGTTCCCCCATTGAAGTAGGGGAATATCAGAAACCATGGCAACGTTACAGAGTGGGCAATACTCCTCACAATCCCTCTATGGTTGAGATCTACTCCACTTTCTGATGCAAAGCTTTTCCAATGATGCTTGGCCTGTCCTTTGAACTCCTTGGCACAATAAGTATTCGTTGCAGGAAGGAAACTGATCCCTTTGATTTGAACTTGCCACCCTGTGCCATAAGCCCCGAGCCCAAGTTTCTTGATCTTCTTAATGGACTTATTTGGAATGTCCAAAGTCATACTACATTCAGAGTTGTATATACTGCTCTCCAGGTGACTGGCAGAAGTAGTAGCACCCGATGTTCCCTCAATGGCAACCTCCTCAATAAACGGTTCTCCAACTTGGCTGCTCCCCATAACTCTCGTGATAGCCATTCTCATTTTCTTGCTTAGGCCAAACTGTGTGTCTATGTGGGATGCTCGCCTTGACCTCTCCTATTCAGCTCTCCATCTCGCGTTCCAATGCTCTAGATTACCCTTGTCTACTTCTTGAGGGCATTCCTCTTTCAAATCAGAGGCCACCTTGGGCAAATTGCCCACCCAATTGCTCAGTAATGAGATTATTGATTCGGTTGTTTTGTCTGGATATAACAACAAAATTTTGCGGGAAATCTCAGTGTATAATGATTGCAATCTAGACTCATCTGCAACAATCTGCGCTATATCGTCAGGATCTAGTGCACTGACGATTGTAATCAACAATTGTCTAATTTTCTTTTTGAACTCTATCACTGAAGTAGCAGAAGGATCCATTTCGCCTGCAATGGTATTATTGCAAACAACACATTGTGAAATATAACTATGTGCCACTCCATTTGGATCTTTTCTACGTGAAAGAAAAAGTGCAGTATAGAAAAAGTGCAGTATGTCTCACCGTACAACAACTTACAAACAGATGCTCCTGTCATTCTAGTAGCAACACACCTAGTCGCAATTGCAACCATGTGCTGAAGCATGAATGATTGGGAGAAACATAAAACATAGTCACCCTACGATTTTGCAATGACACACCTAGCCGCAATTGCAACCATGTGCCAGTGCATCCACGCACGGTGAGTTCTTTCAAACAGATGCTCCTGTCATTCTAGCAGCAACACACCTAGTCGCAATTGCAACCATGAGCCAAAGCATGAATGACTGGGAGCAACATAAAACATAGTCACCCTACGCTTTTGCAATGACACACCTAGCCGCAATTGCAACCATGTGCCAATGCATCCACGCACGGTAACTTTTTTCAAACAGAAGCTACCGTCAATCTAGTAGCAACACACCTAGGCGCAATTGCAACCATGTGCCGAAGCATGAATGACTGGGAGCAACATAAAACATAGTCATCCTACGCTTTTGCAATGACACACCTAGTCGCAATTGCAACCATGTGCTAGTGCATCCACGCACAATGTCTTCTTTCAAGATTCAAGCATATGAAACATTATGAAATTATTTGAGCACACATTCATGCATTAGATGCTACCGTCATTCTAGCATCAACACACCTAGTCGCAATTGCAACTATGTGCCGAAGCATGAATGACGGGAAGCAACATAAAACATAGTCATCTTGCATTTTTGCAATGACACACCTAGCCGCAATTGCAACCCTGTGCCAGTGCATCCACGCACGGTGAGTTCTTTCTAACAGATGCTCCTGTCATTCTAGCAGCAACACACCTAGTCGCAATTGCAACCATGTGCCAAAGCATGAATGACTGGGAGCAACATAAAACATAGTCACCCTACGCTTTTGCAATGACACACCTAGCCGCAATTGCAACCATGTGCCAGTGCATCCACGCACGGTGACTTCTTTCAAACAGATGCTACCGTCAATCTAGCAACAACACACCTAGTCGCAATTGCAACCATGTGCCGAAGCATGAATGACTGGGAGCAATATAAAACATAATCATCGTACGCTTTTGCAATGACACACCTAGCCGCAATTGCAACCATATGCCAGTGCATCCACGTACGATGATTTGATAAAAGAAATTTTATACCTTTAAGTTTTAAAGCAAAAAACTCAAAAAAACATCAATAAAATAAGGAAGGGATTAAAAAATTACCGCTACACTGCTTTGAGAATGTGGAAAGCTGCCAGAAAGTTTGGTGAAGAAGACTTTTCAATGTACCTCTCTTGTGAAAAAGACAAGCACCGACGTTGTCTTTATATAGCCCCGGCGGGCCCGGCGGGTTAACTACTTAGCCCGACGGGCCTTTAGCCGGTCTCCAAGTCTCCTTGCAGGTCAAAAAAGATGAATGTCAATTAACATAATATTTGTTATTTTGCATTTCTATGGTTATTAACCTGAAATTATAGTGTGATCACGTCATTTTGAAATCCCTGATTGTGTTCCTTCTCTCTTACTCTACAATCTAAGTATAATCATTTTCAATTCTGTTGTGGTTCACGATGCTTTGTTTGTGAGCTAAATACATTGATTTGATGGTTAAATTGGCTATTTTTTGATGTTTTGACCATGGATAAGTGTTTCTATGCTTAAGGGGGACCTTTTTGAGTAGTTCTGTTTCGATTTATTGCATATTTTTTGTGATGGATCATGATTTATGTACCTTTCCACATGGTGACATAAATTTGTAGGATTGTTCCCCTAGGTGTTGTGGTACCTCTCCTTAAGTTTTGTTGCATTCCAAAATCGTTTGGATGCCAAAAAGGCGTGATGACCTACAGTGGTGAGATTGGGCGCATACTGATTTTCTGACTAGGAAGTGGTTGATTTACTTTTGTCATAGAATGAGTAGCCCTCTGAGTTCACTCTGGCGAGATCGACACTCTCATTAAGTCTCCGTGCCCCATCCCGAGTCGCTTCCTTGCATATTGACATTATGTTAGTTCAAAAGAGCTATGTTGCAGACGTCCGTCGCGGCAACCCGCTAACATGTGCTAACTAGCATACTCTGCAAGATCACTAGGCATGCTAACTAGCATACTCATAAAGCTAAAACTTGAATATTGTGCTAACCAGTATACTCTGTAAGATCCCTAGGGATGCCAACTAGCATACGATTAATGCTAAACCCTAAATATTGTGCTTACCAGCATACTCTGTAAGATCACTAGGTATGATAACTAGCATACTCATAAAGCTACCCTGAATATTGTGCTAACGAGCATACTCTGTAAGATCACCAGGTATGCTAACCAGCATACTCATAAAGCTAAACCCTAGATGTTGTGCTAGCCAACAGATTGTGTAAGATCACTAGGCATGCTAACTAGCATACCATAAAGCTAACAACATACCCAACATAGTAATAATGCTAACTGGCATAAATCTTGTATCAAACAGTATACTCAAAATGCTACTGAGCATATTGATCACGGTAACAATTATTATAGAGGCAATTCAATAAGCGATGGCACAAGTATTTGATTAATCACCCGAGGCTCGTCTAGGAGGTGTTTTATGTAGCTTTTCCTCCCCACTCGCTTTCGGAAAACATCCTTATTGTTCGGTGAAACACAAGTCTCCTCTCTTCAAAAGGTGTAGACTAATTCTTTGATTTCATCTGTGATAGGGCTATGACGGTATTGCTTGTGACATGCAGCCAAGGAAAATAATTGAGCAATGACACCAGGATTCTCTCGTCGTGATTTTACCTTGAACAATGTGCGACCACTGACTTTTAGGACCCTGGAGACTTTCGCAATAGGCATGTTTTCCTTTGAATTCAATAGCATTTGCAATGCTGCATTCTTCAAAAACAACTCCTCATTAGAGTTTGGCTACTTGATGGTAGCAAGTGTGTTGCAGACATTGGAGACAATTGCCTTCTGCACACCAACATTCTCTGAATATTGACCATGGATTTCCCAGATATGTGGATGGTTAGCAACAAGACTCCAGATTTTCAACTTTGTTTCTGTACTAAAACCTTGTGTCCTACTCTTGAAAGCACTCGCAATTAGGAAAGAAAGTTTGTTTTTCTCTTCATCATTGACGACATGATCTCCTCGCTCAACTTTTATCCATTGGTTTTTCTGATGTTTGCTCTTTCTTTCTCTATTGTATTTCTTGGTAACCAAAGTAGCTAGATCCTAGAAGTTGCAATTTATTGGCTGTAATGGCTCCCTTCTACATTCTCTAGAGGTCTCTAAATGAGCATGTATTAGATAGTTGAAATCAATGAAATGAGTAGTTGTGAGCACATGATGCAGTAATTGAAACATGCTAACATTTGATTAACTACACCAATGAATTGATTTGGAGATACAATAATCTAAACATGCTAAAATCTGATTAACTACACTAATGAATTATTTTGGATTTTGCTTACCACCATTATAGAGCCTGCCTCCATTTCCAACATTAGAGGTTGTAATACTGTTGGAAGTTCCAACACTGGGTTGCAATACTATGAGTTCATTTCTAGCATTGAAAGTTGCTGGTTCTCCATATGTCTAGGTCTGTGCCAAAGCAAAGATAACATCTCAACTTCCACAACTAAACTATGAGGCTCGCTGCCAACAAAATAGACCAACAGGGGGGGGGGGGAGAGAGAGAGAGAGAGAGAGAGAGAGAGAGAGAGAGAGAGAGAGAGAGAGAGAGAGAGAGAGAGAGAGAGAGAGAGAGAGAGAGAGAGAGAGAGAGAGAGAGAGAGAGAGAGAGAGAGAGAGAGAGAGTCCATCCATTACCCCACTCCCTCTTGTGTAACCAAAAACTAGAAAAGTTCACGAAGGGAACTAGTAATGTTTGTTCAAAACATTCCAAATTTAAATTTCACTTGCATTTTTGTTATTAGCAAATGCTAACAAGCACAACTAGGTATCATTGTACAAGATAGCCATTTTAGTGACACTTTAACATGCTTCTACCCTTAGGGCTAGCCGATTTGGACGCTTGGTTTGGCCACTAAAAATTATCCAGGTTTGGTCACTTAGGGTTGGCCATGGAAGGCGGCCCGCTCTAAACCAGCGTAGGGTAGCATTCGACAATTTCAAATTTCCTAGGGCTAGCTACTTAGTGTTAGCGCCTTAGGGTTAGTGATGCTTGGTTTGATCGCTAAAAGCTGGCTGTGGAAAGTCGCTTAGGTTGGGCCTCTCGAAATCAGGCTAGGATAGCGTTCGGCCATTTCAATTCGCTTAGGGCTAGCCGCTTGGGGCTTGCTACTTAGGGTTATTGGACTAGAGTTAGCGACTTTTGGTTTGGCTACTAAAGGTGGTCTGCATTTGACCACTTAGCGTTGGCTGTGGAAATCCGCTTAGGTTGGGCGGCTCTAAATCGGGTTAAGGTAGCATTCGGCCATTTCAATTTGCTTAGGTGCTCATGGGCGAGGGGATGGGAGGGGAGTTGGAAGAGAAATAGGACAAGGTGGAAGAGAAAAAACTTTTCTCTTCCTTGATGTGGCTGTTAGAGAGAGAGAGAGAGAGAGAGAGAGAGAGAGTTTTTGATTGGCTCGTAAGAAAAAGCTCAGCTCTACCACCGGACGATGTGAAGCCAGCCTTAGAGTGCACCCATGGAATGCCACATTAAGTGTGTCACAATCTATTAAGATTGCCACCTTGGGTTTCTTGGACCTATGTGCGTTCAAATTTATCAAAATAATACATAGGAAATAAGAAATAGGTGTCCATTTTGTGTCCACTGTGAATATGAGTGAGACTCCATCCACCTTCGGTAGAGTGGCCGCTTGTGGACGTAGAAAGAAATCAAAAATAGGCTGCAACATGCCCCTAGCTTAAGGTCCTTGCAAGCCACCGCCGTTTAAAGTCTGCACCCGTTGGTCGAGAGCAAGGAGATAATAGATATTTCCTCAAATGAGAAAGCTCATATCACAGAACAAGTACTCGAAGCCATACCGCCTAACATCTTTATCGGAAGGTTCCAAGCCGCAGACGGAGAAATAGTATAGGCCACTATCTTTCCACGAGAAATGTGAACATTGCACTAAAAGCCAAAAGTGCAAGCAGGGGGCAAGTGCCTACACTTTGACAGCTTCCTACAGTTAGACAGCTTCCTACGATTACCTCCTTGGGGAACGGACTTCAAAAGAGCTCATGTGGTCATAAGTTCAATTCTATACAATGGGGAAGCAACTCCGATCGACAAGGATGGGGTAGTGGTTAAAGTAAATATCACAACAGAAATAATCAATGAAGCTGTTCACCTGCAGCAACGGACGCACAATCTATTGCAAAAGACAAAGGCAATAGATAGTGATAAAGCCTTCCTAAAGCAACGAGGGCACAAGATGACATATCAAGATTTGATTTACTCAAAAACCAAATTGCCGTTGCACCTTATATCGCAACACTTCAAAGTGAAGAAGCCACCCAGATATATAGAACCATTGTTGCACATGGCAGTAGTAATGGAAATGGGCTTGGCAAAGAGAAGAGTGGTCAGTTGCAACTTTGGCAATTATCTTCTTGACAACATTGTCGAAGCAAACCTAAAGGGGAGCCAAATAAGCAGGGCCTACATGAACGCGGGATCAATGCTGATGTGTATTGTCTATCAGGCATTGGGAATGATTGATGATCTACCACTAGCCGAAGCACAGATAGATATGATCCACATATCTAAAAAAGAAGTAAGACCTGTGGTAGGACCTTCCACCAAGTCCAAACTAGAAGTTAAGCAGACGAGGCAAAGCTCAACCTTAAGAGATTTTGATAGCAAAAAGACAAAGTCAGATGCTTGAAGCAACCAGGAAGCTGGGTTCCAATAGAGAGACACTCCTTTGGAGTACCAGTCTTCAGAGGAGGAGCACGACATCCAATACACTCTAGGATAGACATGTTTGAGAAAGAAAACTGTGCACATGGCCGAAGCTATTCCCATTACTCATGCCAAGAGGACAATGGAAGAATCACAAGCATTGAGGGAAAGGCTCCGCTAATAGAAGCATGAAGAAAAAGAAAAACAAACCCAAGGAACAGTGGCTGATGATGAAAAAGAGGAGGAAGAAGAAGAAAACATTCCACCTACTACGGAGGCAGACAAACTGCTTTAGAAAGGATCAAGTAGCAGAAAATATAGGAAGCAGAGAAAAGACGTGAGATTGCCAGTGCCATACGGCAATGAATCCATAACAAACTCAAGAAAAAAATGGAGCAAAGGAAAAAAGAAGAAGCAAAGAAGCCACGCGTCGATGATCTCAAATCATTTGAAAACTCTATTTGAAGTAAGTAAGAGGAAGAAAACTCACAAGGGGAGGAACAGCAAGACACGCATGACCAGCACAGTCAAGAGTATGATTCTCCCAAGGACACTCGGCCACCTCCAGAGACTGTGGTAAAAGAGAAAGAATAAGTTGAAGACTTGCCAGAGCAAGGAGCGGACAAGAGGCAGTCGGAACTAAATGCAAATCAAGAAACGGAGGCAGCACAACCAAAGCCCACCACAACCTCTGCGGCTCTAGAAGATCCGAAACAAAAAGGAAAGAAAACTGATGAGACTGAAAAATTAGATCAGGGCCAAAAAATCCAGCAGAGCCAAGGCCGCCTCGATCACAAGCTGCAATGGAGGAAGGAGCGGAAATCATCAAGTCCTTTGACATTGATTCTCACTTAGAGCAGATCAAGCTCCAGTTTCAATGTCAAAGGGCTCTTTACAATCTGCACAAATTGGAGTTGAAAGATACGAAAAAAGAATCGTCTAAGGTGGCAGAAGATTCCCTGCAGCTAAAGCAAAGAATAGAGGCATTAGAGAAAGCACAGTGGAGGGCCCAATCAGAGTTGCAAAGGGAAAAAGAAAATGTAGCCTACTATTACAAGGAGGTGCAACAGTTTAACGCGGCAAACTCCACACTGCAAGTCGAGCAGCAACGCCTCCAGGAGAAGCTAACCAAAGAAAAAGAACAAACTGAGAAACTGCAAGGCTCATATGCTGTGGTTAGCAGGACACAAGAGACCCCCTCCTCCTCAACGACGACTACAAGATCTGACTCCTTAAACTAAGAGATTAAAGATCTAAAAGAAGCCCTCGTTCAGGAGAAGTATGATAGACAGATCATGACAGCAGGACATAGGGCCCTACAACGAGCCAAAGATGAATAAATTCGACGAATTAAGGAAGAAGCTGGCCGAGGCAAGAGGGGAATTAGATACTCTGAGGGACAAAGCATCAACAAGCCCCAATAGACTTTGAGCAAGGAGGATTGAACAATCCGCGTTTGAGGCTCATCAAATAGAGATGCCTACTAACAGCACGGAAAAAGCAACGTAGGAATCTGCAGGTCTAGCCACAACATCCACTTCGGAGTCGGCCAAGGACAAAATTCAGCACTAGATCTCAGAAGTAAAGGATCCCTTGCAAAAAGTCTATATGTAGTATGAACTAAAAGTGCTGGAATCAGTTGCCCTCCTCATGAATACTCCAGATGAGGTGGTAAAAAACCTCGGGCATGAGATGATCGCCCTGCCCACTGATGTAGCAAGAGGCTAGATTATGACAACAAAAAATGCTAACAAAACTTGAACCAAACAGCAAAGAGGATTACAGGGAGGTTCCTGTCACGACAATTCAGATTCAGAAAATCATTGATAATCAACCTCTCTAGAGAAATAAATGGTTTGAGCAAAGACCAATAGATGAAAATTATTACAGTAACGCTCCCCAACATCTCAGTATCGACCCAAATTACTATCCCATCAAAAGACGGCGATCCTAGGATAGCTTTTACTCTTGGCAAAGCAAAAGGCCGATGGTGCTGAACTAACCAGTAATCACAAAGCCACTCAATAACAACCCACTGTTCGAGCAGTATATGGTTCAAACTCTCAAAGTGGTGATCAAAATGATGAAGGAGATCTCTGATCTTGCATGCCAGATGCTTGTGAAGATTGCCAAGATGCTCATCACCTGCATTACAGCTTTCAATGATATAAAAGCAGCAGAGCATTCCTGGCAAATCTTTGTGGAAGGCATGAGAGGCATTTGTTGGAATATGGAGACAAAAATCCCAAGCAAGAACGTCATCATGGGATTGTATGCAAGAGTCATGTTCATGCCCTCTCATTACATGCAAACCTTTGAGGAGGCTTTCATGATGACCGGCTTCTTCAAAGCAGACTTCTCCATATTCAATCCCATGACAAATAATCTGCCAGCACATCACATCGCCTATCAAAGTACTCTCAGCAACAAACCTTTCAGAGAGCTGGCCACCAAAGTAGAGATTGAAGCAAGAGCTCATAAATTTAGAAACCTCACTGCAATGCTCGAGAGAAGACAATAGCCTACACTTAGAGATGGGTTGCATGAGGAAATACAATGAATAGGAAGGGGGGAATGTTTGGGGGATACAAGCATATGCACACCAAATCCTGTAAACACTCACTCAATTTTTTGAAAGAAGCCGTGTAATTTAGCTTATGATGATTTGTAATCGTAATGTAATTTGACATACCCTCCCAACCTCTCTGAGTCTACACCGCCAAATGTCCGTGGGAAAGCTCCCTTTTTGGACTAAGGAGATATCATTAGTTTTGAAGATTTGAAAACGTTCAGTGTGAGAGCTTCTTGCTGCTACAAATTGTAATCCTCTTTTCTCCTGGACTGGTAATGAGAATTCAATTTCAAATAGCACATTGTGTTCCTTGTCTCTTACTCTACAATCTAAGTATAATCATTTTCAATTCTGTTGTGGTTCATGATCCTTTGTTTGTGAGCTAAATGCATTGATTTGAAGGTTAAAATGGTTATTATTTGATGTTTTGACCATGGATAAGTGTTTCTATGCTTAAGGGGGACCTTTTTGAGTAGTTCTGTTTCGGTTTTTTGCACATTTTTTTGTGATGGATCGTGATTTATGTACCTTTCGAGATGGTGACATAACTTTGTAGGATTGTGCCCCTAGGTGTTGTGGTACCTCTCCTTAAGTTTTGTTGCATTCCAAAATCGTTTGGATGCCAAAAAGGCGTGATGACCTAGAGCGGTGAGATTGGACGCATACTGATTTTCTGACTAGGAAGTGGTTGATTTAATTTTGCCATAGAATGAGTAGCCCTCTGAGTTCACTCTGGTTAGATCGACACTCTCTTTAAGTCTCCGTGCCCCATCCGGCGTCGCTTCCTTGCATATTGACATCATGTTAGTTCAAAAGAGCTATGTTGCAGATGTCCGTCGCGGCAACCCGCTAACATGTGCTAACCAGCATACTCTGTAAGATCACTAGGCATGCTACCTAGCATACTCATAAAGATAAAACTTAAATGATTGTGCTAGCAAGTATACTCTGTAAGATCCCTAGGCATGCCAACTAGCATACGATTAATGCTAAACCCTATCTATTTTGCTAAACAGCATACTCTGTAAGATCACTAGGTATGGTAACTAGCATACTCATAAAGCTACCCTGAATATTGTGCTAACGAGCATACTCTGTAAGATCACCAGGTATGCTAACTAGCATACTCCTAAAGCTAAACTCTAAATATTGTGCTAGCCAGCAGATTGTGTAAGATCACTCGGCATGCTAACTAGCATACCATAAAGCTAACAGCATACCCAACATAGTAATAATGCTAACTGGCATAAATCTTGTATCAAACAGTATACTCAAAATGCTACTGAGCCTATTGATCACGGTAACAGTTATTATACATGCAATTCAATAAGCGATGGCACAAGTATTTGATTGATCACACGAGGCTTGTCTAGGAGGTGTTTAATGTAGCTTTTCCTCCCCACTCGCTTTCGACAAACATCCTTCTTGTTCGGTGAAACACAAGTCTCCTCTCTTCGAAAGGTGTAGACTAATTCTTTGATTTCATCTGTGATAGGGCTATGACGGTATTGCTTGTGACATGCAGCCAAGGAAAATAATTGAGCAATGACACCAGGATTCTCTCGTCGTGATTTTGCCTTGAACAATGTGCGACAAGAATGTCTTTTAGGACCCTGGAGACTTTCGCAATAGGCATGTTTTCCTTTGAATTCAACAGCATTTGCAATGCTGCATTCTTCAAAAACAACTCCTCATTAGAGTTTGGCTACTTGATGGTAGCAAGTGTGTTGCAGAAATTGGAGACAATTGCCATCTGCACAATAACATTCTCTGAATATTGACCATGGATTTCCCAGATATGTGGATGGTTAGCAACAAGACTCCAGATTTTCAACTTTGTTTCTGTACTAAAACCTTGTGTCCTACTCTTGAAAGAACTCGCAATTAGGAAAGAAAGTTTGTTTTTCTCTTCATCATTGACGACATGATCTCCTTGTTGCTCAACTTTTATCCCTTGGTTTTTCTGATGTTTGCTCTTTCTTTCTCTATTGTATTTCTTGGTAACCAAAGTAGCTAGATCCTAGAAGTTGCAATTCATTGGCTGTAATGGCTCCCTTCTACATTCTCCAGTGGTCTCTAAATGAGCATGTATTAGATAGTTGAAATCAATGAAATGAGTAGCTGTGAGCACATGATGCAGTAATTGAAACATGCTAGCATTTGATTAACTACACCAATGAATTGATTTGGAGATAAAATAATCTAAACATGCTAAAATCTGATTAACTACACTAATGAATTATTTTGGATTTTGCTTACCACCATTATAGAGCGTGCCTCCATTTCCAACATTGGAGGTTGTAATACTGTTGGAAGTTCCAACACTGGGTTGCAATACTATGAGTTCATTTCTAGCATTGAAAGTTTCTGGTTCTCCATATGTCTAGGTCTGTGCCAAAACGAGGATAACATCTCAACTTCCACAACTAAACTATGAGGCTCGCTGCCAGCGAAATAGATCAACAGGGGGGGGGGGGGGGGGGGGGGGGAGAGAGAGAGAGAGAGAGAGAGAGAGAGAGAGAGAGAGAGAGAGAGAGAGAGAGAGAGAGAGAGAGAGAGAGAGAGAGAGAGAGAGAGAGAGAGAGAGAGAGAGAGAGAGAGAGAGAGAGAGAGAGAGTCCATCCTTTACCCCACTCTCTCTTGTGTAACCAAAAACTAGAAAAGTTCACAAAGGGAGCTAGTAATGTTTGTTTAAAACATTCCAAATTTAAATTTCACTTGCCTTTTTGTCTTTAGCAAATGCTAACAAGCACAACTAACTATCATTGTCCAAGATAGCCATTTTAGTGACACTTTAACATGCTTCTACCCTTAGGGCTAGCCGATTTGGACGCTTGGATTGGCCACACTAAAAATTATCCAGGTTTGGTCGCTTAGGGTTGGCCATGGAAGGCCTCTTAGGCTTGGCCGCTCTAAACCAGGGTAGGGTAGCATTCGACAATTTCGATTTGCCTAGGGCTAGCTGCTTAGAGTTAGCACCTTAGGGTTAGTGATGCTTGGTTTGATCGCTAAAAGCTGGCTGTGGAAAGTCGCTTAGGTTGGGCCTCTCTAAATCAGGCTAGGATAGCGTTCGGCCATTTCAATCCGCTTAGGGCTAGCCACTTGGGGCTTGCTACTTAGGGTTATTGGACTAGAGTTAGCGACTTTTGGTTTGGCTGCTAAAGGTTGTCTACATTTGACCACTTAGGGTTGGCTGTGGTAATCCGTTTAGGTTGGGCAGCTCTAAATCGGGTTAAGGTAGCATTCCGCTGTTTCAATTTGCTTAGGTGCTCATGGGCAAGGGGATGGGGGGGAGTTGGAAGAGAAATAGGACAGGGTGGAAGAGAAAAAACTTTTCTCTTCCTTGATGTGGCTGTTAGAGAGAGAGAGAGAGAGAGAGAGAGAGAGAGAGAGAGAGAGAGAGAGAGAGAGAGAGAGAGAGAGAGAGAGAGAGAGAGAGAGAGAGAGAGAGAGAGAGAGAGAGAGAGAGAGAGAGAGAGAGAGAGAGAGAGAGAGAGAGAGAGATAGATAGATAGATAGATAGATTTTATTATCGTCCTCGGAGGTCAAATATGACCTATGGGACCAAAGTTATATGTGATGTAGTATGTGTATGGCTGATGAGTGACTCTCGATGCTCCAAAATTGTAGTGATGAGAGTCACAATGGAGAGCCCACACTTTGGCTGGGAGAGGAAAGTGTGTAGGTCTAAGTTATGGCTGAAAATGTGAGAGAAGCAAGTTCAGATGTGATCAAAAGCTGAGCACTCTAGTAGTGTGTGGTACTCAGACTCTCGAACTTGCAGTGAGCATAATGTGCACAATCGATTTGACTCTTCTCCATTGCCCCAACGCCCTATCTCGCATCGAAGGAAATGGGAGCTAAGCCGAATTGCTGCGATAGTGCGTATCGCGGACAAGGGAATAGGCTCAAGCATGTAAGTGTGAGTACGGTTTCCTCTCTCAGCGAAGAACATGGTTTTGTAGTTGGGGGCAATATAGGTGGTGTAATGTATGAAGCGTGACCCGCCGGATTTCTCCCAAGCCGTAATACATTGGCGTTGTAGAAAAGCTTCATTCACTTGAGAGTCAATTGAAGCATCATGTAGCAAGTGTAATGCATCCCATCTCCCAAACCACTTCTTTATGTCTTGCATCCATCCCGTGCTCAAGATCTTGCTTTTATGCGTCTTTTGAACTTTTTTGCTTGCTTCCCATGCAATTGTAGGAAGTCGATGTGAGGGGTTTTGACGCATCTTTATCATGTACTCCACAACCCTTTCCATGCCCATAACCTCAATTGGAAGAGATCCCGACTCAAGAAGTAAGAGAGAGAGAGAGAGAGAGAGAGAGAGAGAGAGAGAGAGAGAGAGAGAGAGAGAGAGAGAGAGAGAGAGTTTTTGATTGGCTCGTAGGCAAAAGCTCAGCTCTTCCACCGGACCATGTGAAGCTAGTCTTAGAGTGCACCCATGGAATGCCACGTTAAGTGTGTCACAATCTATTAAGATTGCCACCTTGGGTGTCTTGGACCTATGTGCATTCAAATTTATCAAAATAATACATAGGAAAAGAGAAATAGGTGTACATTTTGTGTCCACTGTGAATACGAGTGAGACTCCCTCCGCCTTCGGTAGAGTGGCCGCTTGTGGATGTAGAAAGAAATAAAAAATAGGCTGCGACATGCCCCTAGCTTGAGGTCCTTGCAAGCCACCGCCGTTTGAAGTCCGCACCCGTTGGTCGAGAGCGAGGATGCGTGGTTGCATTCCTTACAGCTCAAGGGAAAGGGCAAGGATGGGTTACTGGTTGTTGGCAGCTACACTGGCACAGAATGAGCTTTTTAACCTCTAGTCGAGGCTTGAACTTGATGTGTTCCCGCAGCTCAAGGTTCAGCTTGGCAAACTGACTTCTTGATGTACCTGTAGCTCAAGGTATTCGAAAGATAATTGCAATTCATTGTTCAAGGGTAGTGCCCACTTGTCAAGGGCAAGGATGGGTTGATGGTTGTTGGTAGGCACAGTGACAGAGAAACGTACTTTTTAACATGCAAGTCTTGCTTGCGCAATGCTGATTGCACTAATGCAAACCCTACCTACTTGCTAGACGTGGTAGCTCAGACGTGATGTGCGACCTTGAGTGGTTATATCTTTAACTAGTGGACACTGGACACAATTGGCCTTGCCATGGAGCTGGCATCTTTGCCCCATTGACATGTTAGCAAAAGGTTGAGAGAGAGAGAGAGAGAGAGAGAGAGAGAGAGAGAGAGAGAGAGAGAGAGAGAGAGAGAGAGAGAGAGAGAGAGAGAGAGAGAGAGAGAGAGAGAGAGAGAGAGAGAGAGAGAGAGCATATGTATGAGTTTTGATGAGGCCCATGTGGATGACCCAAATGAATCTATCTCAATCTCTCTCTGATCTAGCTTCTGTCTTCATCGTATTTGTTTATCAAGTCTCTTTGTACACTTAAGAATGTGTGATGTACTTCTCTCTCTGATGACTAAAAGCCATTGAACCTCTCTCAAATGACTCATGTAGTGATGAGTCTCTCTCTCTCTCTCTCTCTCTCTCTCTAACTTGTCTCTGCGTAGAGCCCGTCATTATGGACATCAACATTCTATTGTAAATTTGGGTAGATTTTGTTGTGTGCGTGAGTGCCTTCTCTCTCTACTCACATTTGTTAAGCATGCTGCATAAGCCACATCGCCACATTGTGCATTGTGTGCCTTCTCTCTCTACACATATTTGCGTTACCCACATCCACATATAGACTCGAAAAACACTTTTTTCCTAAGACTTGGAAAACCTTTAGTGGCAAAAGATTTATAGTTTTTTTTTAAAATTTTGGATAATTTTAGAAAAATACGCTAAAAGCCTCCAAAAATTGTAGGTTTTTTCTAGCTTCAAATTATTGAGAGAGGGATGGATTACACTAAACCTTAGGTTTTTTTGAGCACTAATCTACCCACCACAATCACTAAAAGTAAAAAAACTGAGATCTCCGAGGTGCCAAGGCCAGCACGGGCAATAGAGTTGTATTGTGTCATGCTAGTACTGCATGTGCCCTCATTAGAACCTGTAAGGTTGGGGTCTAGGTCCTCTCTAAGGGGCTTGCCACCAACTTGGCAAGGTTGGGGTCTAGGATCTCGCCAAGGGGCCTGCCACCAACTTTGTAACCCTCCACAATGCTCGTCAACACAACCTGCCTACAACTAGCCACGTGAGAGAGAGAGATAGATAGATAGATAGAATTATCATCCACGGAGGTCAAATATGACCTATGGAACCAAAAGCAGAAACGTTACATCTCAGTTAAGGACTGAGGCTCCAACAAGAGGTGAACAAAAGGGAAGATAGGATAAACAAAATCAAAAACCCTAAGGGGGGGTAGGTGAGGGGGGCTCCATTTTGGGAGTTCAAAACTCTTGGATAATGGCTCTATCTCCTCAATAAAATGGCCATTTTCATGCTACACACGCTTCTTGCACCGTTTGTAGTTCTACCTTCTTCTGTTTGAGTTGGGAGGGTGTGAGGTCTTCTACAAACCAGATTTTAGTGTCCTTGAGGAGCCTTGATTGCTCAAGGATTTTGATTCAGTCCGCCTTGGTCTTGAAAGTGAAGATCGCATGGTTGGTGCGTTGTTCATGTGTAAGGAAGGTGATTGTGGCTAGGTACCACTCTATCATGTGGGTTGTTGCTTGGATGCGAGTAAAGCGCTCGTGGAACTTGAGGTCTCCCCCTCCTTTCCAGTCACTTGGAAGCCCGCCAATGTGAACATCGAGGGCGAGATTCTCTTGTCGTTTTTGTTCACGTAGCGTGGATGCCACACATTAGGAGAAAGTTGGACTCACTTTTGGGCCCTGTAAGAAGTTCCACGTCGGCTTAGAGAGAGAAAATGAATGTTAAATTGTGCATTTTATGTGTTACCTTTTTGCGCCAACAAAAAGCCAAAATGACATTCTTTGGTAGGTAGCCACCGCCTTTATCATTCTTATCATTCGTTCTCTTGTCAAGAATCCAACTAATCGTATGACTAATGATTTGATATACCAACTTACAAGTGTTCCCCCCAAAAACATAAGCCACACAAACTCTATCAACTCTAAACATGAGAATATGGCCTTCCCTCCCAAAACCTAAGATATTTCATGAGTTTTGAGTATCTGTCTATTTCTCTATCAACTCTAGGAATGGAGAACGTTGTATACCCTGAAACAACCTACTCCTAAAGCTTTCACTAGTTTGCGAAGCTAGCAGAGACCAATCCTTGCTGTCAAAGGGTGGAAGTGACAAAGGAGCTACACGACCCCAACCAAAGGAAGTTCTCGGTTCCAAATATAACATATCATAAATGAATATTCCATTATCTGCAAGTTCCTTGTGTTGTCTTCCTCGGTACATTTTCTCACCAATAAATGCATGGAAAGCATAAAAAATCCCAACTATGCTCTCAACTGGTTGCCAATCGTCCTATTCTATGGATAAATATCTAAAACATACCAAAGATGATATCCACCACTTAACCTTTGAATATTATCATGCACTAAGTGAGATGCTCAAAATAACTTACAGTTGGGTCAATGCCATGGAAAACTTGGAGGAGATGTTTGCGATCTTAAGTCTACATGCTAGAAAGCATGTTGTATGAGGACCTCTTTCACCCACTTGCTTTGTGCACACACTTTAAACTCTTTAACTTGTCCCTTGAAAGCCTCCATGAAATCATGTGTTGCCTCCTCTTCCTCCTCCTAGTTTGCAGTAGAACCCAGCTTACAATAGTTATTCAAGATGGTATCCATGCCTTATCATCTCTAGTATAATTGTAAATGCTAACAGAGTTAATGGTAGTGCTAGGCCTTCGAGAAGTAGTCATAGTGTGCACTAGAATACACAGAAAGGTTAGCGCAAATATGAAAAAGGGAAGAAGTTTTGAGAGGGAAGTAGAGCTACTCAAAGTCATATTTGGGCGGGAACATAGATACTAGGATAGAGTCTTCAATGAAAGTTCTGAAATTTGTTGCTACATAGTTAGTACGACTTATTGCATTTATGCCTTGAAAGCGTGAAATTGTGCAATTTGATGAACAAAAATAATATTTTCTCCCTTTTTTCTTAAAGAGCTTGGCTCCAAATTGTTGATTCTCAACGTAACGTTAGCCTCTTTCTCATTGGTCGAGTGCCACTCTCTCTCTAGAACTGAAAGGCCCAAAAGTGAGTCCAATTTTCTCCTAATGCGATCTTCAACTTTGTGGAGAATGACCTTCTGTATGAGTCTGAGAATACACTCTTCTTGTGACTGATTCTGACTTCTTCTTTCTTCCTCTACGAGAGAGAGAGAGAGAACAGAGAGAGAGAGAAGAGACAGAGAGAGAGAGAGAGAGAGAGAGAGAGAGAGAGAGAGAGAGAGAGAGAGATCTTGGAGAAGGGTTTTTCAGCCACTTAAGCACCTGCATCCTCTCTAGCCACCGGCTTCTGCATCATTCGCCTCTTCATCTATACTGCTCGCTCCCACGTTCACTCATCATGCTGTTTGGCCACCATCATGCAATTGAAAACATGATTGATCGTGATTTTTTGACATCATAATGTAGTTGGAAACACAATTGATCATCCGCAATCAGAGTTGAAGAGGAGGCGGCATGCTACACATGTACGGTCATGCATGGGCTGGCTGGCTAGATCTCTCTCTCTCTCTCTCTCTCTCTCTCTCTCAATAGAAATCATGAACGATGTCATAGAAGAGGCTGATGCTTGTGGGTGTTGGGTGTTGGCGAGCTACATCAACAATTGTTAGATGGTCACCGCAACGGGAGTCTACAACATAGCTATCTAGAACTAACATATGTCAATACTCAAGGAAGCGACTCGGGATGGATCACGGAGACTCTTTAAGGTTGTCAATCTCAAGAAGTGAACCTACAGAACTACGCACTTGACTACTATAGAACATCTACCACTTTCTAGTCTTGAAATCTACCTATGTTTAGTCTCACCGCTCTAGGTCATTATGCCTTTTTGACATCCAAACAATGCTGGAATGTAATGGAACTTAAGGAGAAGAATTACAACACCTAAGGGCACAATCCTATCAAGTTCTATGGTCATTAGAGGAGGTACCAAAATCACAATACATCCCAAAAAATGTGCAAAAAATTGCAACAGAACTATTCAGAAAGGTAGGTCTATGGCATAGAAACACTCTTCTAAGGTCAAAACATCAAAAAATAACCATTTTAGCACTCAAATCCATGCATTTAGCTCACAAACAGGTTGTCGTGAACCATAGAAAATTTGAGAATGATTACACTTAGATTCAAGAGAAAGAGACAAGGAACACAATGCACTGATTGGAATTTATTTGTGATTACCAGACAAAGAGAAAGATTGATTACAAGATGTAGTAGACTTACAGCTCACAATCGACGTTGAAGAGGGGGAAAGGGGAACACACCCAGAACACAGCACAATGCCTCACTATAGCCCAGGGTATAAACAACCCAAATCCACTAGAGTTCACCTTCAAAACTCGACACTATCCGTCGCAAGCAAACTACCGCTTGCACACGACTATACGCACACACGCTTTGCAATGCACCAAATAGACTTGACCATTCTGATCTACTCAACTCACAGCCTTTCACACGCACACAACCTCTTTATTTCTCCCTTTGGACAACAAACCTCGAGGACACACACGCCAACACACGCTCAAAAACACACACACCCAGCAAAGAAGAGAAAGTGGAACAAGGAATCGACGCCAGAGATATCAATGATGGATTTTACTATCATCAACACAATAATGTACAAAACGGCCCAATCGGCATTGCTTTGACGAGCTCAAAATTCAGGGTTGCCAGCCCTCTCTGGCTATTTGTACCATCAAAATGGCGAAAAAGCCCATCAATTGGCCAAAAGCCCTTACAAAACCGTGTGCACCTCCTTTTACAAGAGAGGCTAAGCCCAAAAAAGAAAAAAATGGAGCTCCCTAGCTCGTGAGTTCAACTTGAGTCCTCTTTGGTATTTTTCATGCTATACACCCACTTAGCTCACCCGTTTTTATCATTTCAGTGCATGTACTGCCACCTCGGCACTTTCCTTCACTGCTCATGGGAAATCGCCCCTAGTCCACCCCTAGTCCAGCCTTTCACCTTCTTTTTGTCCTTGGAGCTCCCCACTAGTTGACCACCCTCTCTCCCTCTTGATACTCTACAGTAGATCATGGCCTAGGTATTATTATACAGAGCCATGCGGGGTGCGAGTTCCGCCTATGGGACAATCTGCCTGCCATGTGGCGGCCTCTAAGCGCCCGAACCTCCATGACTTCAAAATTCCTTAAAATAAACCTTTGTTTTTCCCCCCAACTTTAAAGCCCTACAACATGCTGCCTGGTGCTCAGATAGCCAAGACGACATAACCACTTGAAAATTCCCCTTTGCAACTCCGATCCACTTGGTCCTCACTGCAACTTTATTTTCTCGAGGTTGAAAACCAAGGACGCGAAAAACGTTAAAAAACATAGGCACCTTATCTGTAATAAAGGCGCCCACTTTCAATCTGGCATAACTTCTTGCCGGTGCTTTCGATTGGCGAGTTGTCAAATCCCACCGACTTCACCTGCCATATACTACCTTCTTGAACTTTGGTGAGACTCAAAACACACACAAGGGCATGATTTCCAAGCAGGCAGATTGTCACACACCTGGCCCCTGGCGCCCCACCTGCCTCGTCTATCTCAGATCTGCAATGCACTATACTTTCAAACTAAAATATATTGGGCTCTTTAGCTCTCTTTGATGAGCCTCTAGAAATACTCCTTTAGCATCTCAAACTCTACATTTTAGGAAAAAATAATGCACCTTGAACCTCCTTCACCTGCCACCCAAATTAGCCCTTTTTGGAGTCCTTCTTGGCCTATAAATTTCATCAGCCACACACATCCTCTGCTACCTATTTGCCCAGAATTGTTGTATCTACTCTAGACATTTGCCCTGCATATGCTAGCCAACACATACGTACCCATGCCATCTTCTATGGTCGGCCGACCTTGGTTTCACCATCATTGCCCACCCCCTAGTTGAACATTTATGTTCAACCATAAAAGAGCTTTATTCCACTTCTAACTGCAAAACTTGGCACACACTATCAACAAACCAAACCATATATACAACACTTTTTCTCCCTACCACCAAACCTTTAAGTGGGTTGCCCAACCCCTGCATCACATCCTGTCTTCCACCTAGATAAAAAAACGTGACATTGGTGCTTTCCAGCTTCCACCCATCTGTAACACCATCCCATAGTGCCATACCCCAACACCTAGACCATCATGTATATAGGTTGCTCGTAGCCTTCCTTCAACACTCCATGCATCCCTTGGCAAACAAGCATCTGTTGAAAGGACGCCCTTTCAACAACGTTTCCATAAAGATTCCATTAAAGATTCCTCAAAGATTCTGTAAAGATTCCACATGAAGATGGTGATGAAGTAATGAAGATGAAGATGGATGCTGCAACATAAAGATACGAGTTCATGGACGTCATCGAATATCCCATTATTATTATTTTGAGCCATTGCGGTCACTTTTGTAATGTTTACGGGAACCTCATATTTTAAATCGGCACTTGTATTTTGGCCGCAGATGCTTGTATAATGAGTAAAGCCAACTCAGTTTCTTGTAATTAAGCTCTGTAGAAGACTAGGGACAATTCAGGTCATTTGACCGGACATTATGTTTGAAGGCTTTGTATATAAGCTGAAACATAAGGCTTTGTAAAAGACACATTACGTTATCTCAAATAATTTACAGTCGTGGGTTCTGCAGCACACAGTAGTGAGCTTCATGCACACACACCGTCGCGTACAGTAATCACATTACAGATATGAGAGTAGGAGCGTGTTAGCATCGAGGAGCTCTCCATGTCGATGCAAGCAATGCAAGCCGAGGACCACATCGCGAGCCCGCCTGCTACGAGCTATATTTGGTCATAAGTACCTCAAACGACATCCGTTCTGAATGATCGAGTAGTCGTTAGAATCAGGGCGAGAAGCTCTTCGTGTTGATGTCTTTGTAGATCAGTTCCGAACACTTTGGAAATTGCTGTTTTGAGTCTATCGCGACAGCAATTAGAGGTCTTACAATTATGGTTTTCAGGGTTTAGGTGTTTGGCCACATAGGATATGTCCTTGTGAGTTTTACCCTCCGATTTCGAGTCATTCTGATATGATTTGAGACTGTTTCGAGCTTGTAGTGTTTCGTAGGATGCGTTGTCTGTTTCTTTGCTTTATGGTAGTGTTGTGGTAGGATTAGTGACTGTAGAGTGTTGTTTGTGTCTAGCTCAGGGTTGACAACCCAGAGATTGCCTCCATGCCCTAGTCGGGTCAGCTACGTCCTCGGATTGACAGTTTGTTGGTATGTGTTCTCACTGTGCCCCATCGTCCGTCACGGCGTACTTGCTAACATTGGCGCCGTTGCCGAGGACGAAGTGCCTAAACTAGCGTAGACCGCATCACTCGTGTTTGATAGTATAGCGTTTCTCTAGAGTTTTCTAGAGTGTTGTCACCATTTGCCTTCTTAGTGGGAAGTCAGAGAGCGGATATCTTGACTAAGGGATAGCCAGGGAGCCTGCGTCTCGCCGAGGTGGTCCACCATGAGGTTGAGGTATGGTTATATTATTTTGTTGTGTGTTTAGATTAGGTTTTATGGTTTGTGTGTTTGGTTGTGACTTATGGTTGTGAAGAACTTGATAGAAAAAAAAAAAACGCAAAAGGTAAGTAGGAGGCTGTTTGCTTGCCAGAAAGCAAAAACAACCATTCAACCATCCAAAGTAGGACTTTAGGTAGTGTAGGACATCTGATGTGGATCTAGAGCAATTTTGACATGAAAATGTGCTTGAAAACACAAAAGGCAGAATTGTGCTTATTATGGTAAAAGTGCTCTAAAATGGTCGTTTGAAAGTCGATTTGAGTGCTTGTTTTTGCATTGGAGACCTTAAGGTAGGGGGAAAACACAGATTTGGTCCAATCCAAAAAAAAAAAAAACCCTAAAAAACCCAAAAAAAAAAAAACTGAAACCAAATCTGCAATTTTAAAAAAAGTTTGACCTCAAGACCTTGTTTTGCATATGCTCTAGAGCTTGTAGGTAAAATTTCAAAGCATTTGCATCAGTGCTTGTGCATCTAAGTGGGAATTTGCTTTTTCTGAGTGTAAGGAGTATTTGGGTGAAATGCTTGAATCCAAAGGAAAATAAGTCCAAATTGAATGAAACTTTGGGGATAGGCTTCTAAGGGCATTGGGAACCAAACTGTCCAAAAACATAGAAAAATATCACTTCCCAATGGCTCTTTGCCCAGTCTATCGCGATAGACTGATGAATTGGAGATAGACTCACAAACAGGCAAAACCCCTCATACCACAGGTAAAACACATCAATACAAGGCTACTCCCAAAATTTGAGTGTACTTGGACACCTGCTTGACCACTAAACCTCAAGTCTGGTGTTTTGAGTCAGACTTCAGAGACAAATTGGGTAAAGGGACTTGACCAAATTTCCAAACCTTGTGAAACTTGGTATACATGATCTACAGAGGCTAGGGAACACATCTGTGAAGAGAAAATTTGAAAAAAGTGTCATGTTAGCATACTTGGTGAGTCTATCGTGATAGACTAAGAACCCAGTGATAGAATCTAAATTTTTCAAAAAGCTCTGTGGCATAGCTTGGAAAGGTGCTATCAAGGACACATAAAATTTTTGAAGTCATTTGGACATCAGAAAGTGGGTCTAAGACCATTTGAAAGGATTCAACTTGTAGAAAATACCACATCTGGTCTAACTGACAAAGTAAAAGTCCAAACCACTTGAAAATTGGTAGGAGGACTAAGGAGAGGTGTTGGAACACAGTGGTATAGTCAAAGTTCAAGTTTGACCTATAAAAGGGGTACTTGCTGAGTCTATCAAGATAGAATCAAAGCAGGGCCAAAGAAATTGAGATTTTCAAAACCCTCTGGAGCATAGCTTGTTTAGCCTCTCAGGAGGTTAACCACACACAAAATTTGGTGGATTTTGGACATTGGGAAGTCATCCTATGTCTATTTTCTAGTGATCATATAGACTCAGAATTCTAGAGTTGGAGTTAGAGACCTAAGAAAAAGTCCAAAACAAGTGAAAATTGGTGAGCAAGGTGTACAGAGCATAGGGAACACAGTGGTGAAGAGAAATCTGGAAAATTTTCAAAATTGAAGAATCTGCTGAGTCTATCGCGATAGACTAGGGTTTTTTCACAAAAAATGAATTTTTTGAAAATTGACCTTAGGGCCTTGTTCTACATGTTGTTGTGAGCCTATGGTTAAAATTTGAGTAAATTTGGAGTATTGTAAGTGCATCTAAGAGGATTACTTCATAAGATCAGAAAAGAAACTATTGTTTGATGCAAGTTACAAAGGAAAAGTATTCCAAATTTGTTGAAACTTGGTGAGTAGTATCTCAAGAGAAGGGGGAATTCAAATCTGTAAAAACAGTTGAAAAATTGTATCCCAGTAACACTCTGGTGAGTCTATCACGATAGACTCAGAAATTCACTGTAGAAAAATCAAAATTCAAATCTGACTTCATATTTGGGTTCAGAAAGCCCATTATACCCTGTATACAAAGTTTGAGTGCATTTGGACATCTGCAAGGGGTACTTGGTGAGTCTATCGCGATAGACAACTGAGGAAAAAATTTTGAGAATTTTTTTGAAACCAAGTATACCCTTGGGTTTATCATTGCCTAAGGAGTGCACACACCAATTTTGGGCTCAAACTGACACTTGGAAAAACATCAGATAGAGAAACTTTCCAAATTACATCTCACTGTTTTGGTCATAACTTTCACATACGGACTCCGATTCCAAAACTTTTTTTATCAAAACGTAGCTTGAGAGCAGCACTACAGATCTCAGAGAAAAAAAAAAGCTGTTTAAGGCCTCAAAATGCATCCGGAAGTCTGGGGTGTCTAAAACCGACAATTTGAGAGAATTGTGAGAAAACGCTCACGGTTTTGGACATAGTTTTGGATTTTCCTTGACCAAAACACTTGAACACATTGAGAGAGGTATTACTACAGAAAGCGAGAGCTGTTAATCCTAGAAGTCATTTCTACATCAGACTCAGACTCAGCTTATACAAGCACATGGATTGCAGGGATAGATGAGCACCCGCCCAGAATAGATCTTCCAAACCTACAGTACATAAAGACCAATTTTGTGGAGAGAGTTTGGACGTATAACCATGAAAGTGAAGGACTATATAGGTATATTAATGGAAATCAATTCAACCTTTATAGTTGCTTAGAGCCTTACCCAGATGAGCTGACAAAATACAAGCTCTTATATGTCTATACATACGAGGTTGACCGACAATGGAAATCTTTATTTGTTGACAAGTATGGACGAGAATATAGAGCTGTAGAAAGCACAAATCCGGGAACCAAATTAGAGATGAGTGGATATTTGGTCAATGAAGGACCTCAGATATATCCACCAAACACAGGAACCTCTAAGAGAATTCCAAAGAGGGGACCACCACCTGGATTTCCTCCTAGAGCGATAACGAGAGATGAAACGATACCAGAGAGGAGTATGGTTCCATACTTTGCACACCAAAGTATAAGACCGTCTCAGCTAAGAAAATGGGTAAATAGAAAGTACAATGGCATAGGAGACCCATACGCCCACGTCTCGGCTTTCAAGCAAGTCCTATGAGCAGAACGAGTAGAGGACTTCCACACGCAGTATGAGGGTTTTGGACTTACATTGGAGGACAATGCACAAGCATGGTTTAAAATATTGAACTGGAGAGAGTTCACAACCATTGAGAAAATTTTGGATGAATTTGTTCAAGAATTCACCAAGAGGGGCATAAAACATAACACCCTTCCTAAGATTCAGGAATTTAAACAAGGCGAAACAGAAACATTGCGACATGAAATACTACGTTTCAAGCAATATGTTGCTAGATGTCCTACCCAAGAGTTACCCACGCCAGAACGTCAAATCCTATGCTTCATCAGAGGGCTTAGGAATGAGAATCTCCAAAAGGACCTGTACGTGAAAAGATACCAAACCTTGGAAGAGGTGACCAAAGCGGCAGTTGACCTAGTTGACAATTGCAAATTCTATGAAGATGGTCAGAAGAAGATGAATGATGCGAGTGAGCAAAAGAAAACCGCTGATCTTGAGGATCAAAGAGGGAATCTAGGACAAAACCAAGTAAATGTTGAGGAGCAAATCATAGAGAATGTGATGCAACGCATCAACCACTCTGACAGAGTACCAGCCTATAGAGTTCCTCAACAACGAAGGTGCATGACATGTGGAGGGGACCATCTGATGCAACATTGTCCTGACTATAGACCTAAGACTCCACCACGGTTTGAGCATGTTATGTCTCAACCGCCTAGATATCATCCTGTAGCGGAACAAGTGTTCTTAAGTGAAAGACCCATAGCTGCTAGAAATGCAAATGTGAGTCATGAGCTTCAAACAGAAAGATATGTGGTAGATCAGAGGCCACTTCAAGGTCAATATCAAGTAGTTCCACAACAACCAATACGTCCATGTGACAGATGTGGTAGTAGTGATCACTTCATTAAGGATTATCCACACCATGATATCATGATAAATGTATATTGTAATGAGTGTGCAATCACACATATGATTTTAGATTGTCCTAAGAATCCAAGAAAGAAAGGTAAAATGAAACCACATGTTACCTTTCCCTTTACCAGAAAATCAGAGAAAGAACGAGCCGCAACAAAAGGAGAGACGACAACAACAACAGAGCAAGAAACAATTGCAAAAGAACAGGTGCTTAAACAACAAGAAGATGAAAGTAAGCAAGTTGCTCCAGTAAAAGTTGTCACAAGAGCACAAGAAAAAGTGCAAGAGCAGAAGCCTACAGATGGAGAGACTAGTAAGAGTTCCAAAAGCCGTAGAAACTCTAGACGAGCAAGAAGGACTAGAATGAAAGCGAGACTAGAAAGGGAAAAAGGGAAAGAAAAGGTTGTTATAGCTGAGTTGGAAACAACTCAAGAGAAACAGACACAACAAAGGGAAGCTAAAACCCTTAAACCAGCTGAAGCACCCAAGAGTGCTAGTTCAGGAGGATCTGTCCTAGTGGACAAAGTGAATGAGCCTTTAGACGCGATTTTACAGGCTTATGAGGCTAGATTGGCAAATAGACAGACCTTAGAACAAAGATGGATGACCCATCCTTATCCCGAACTAGAGAAGCAGAGGCTAGAAATGTGTAAGCAGCTCATTAAAACTGCTCAAGCATTGCTAGAACCACCTCCACCGGAAGTGAAGGATAGGATAGTCACCCCAATGCACAAAGACGAGAGCATTAAAGTAGACGAATTTCCTAGAGAAGAGGTGGATCATAGAGAAGAACCACTGCCAAGGTTGCAAGACTCGAGGGTAGTCCAAAATACAACAGATGAATCAATGAGGGATTTCCCACCCTATATTCCTATAGTTGAGGAGCAGTGGCCAGAGGAGTTATGGAAGGTTGTTCGAGATGCCCAAAAAAGAGAAGAGGATGCTGGACCAACACCATTTCCTGAAATCACATTAGATAGACCACAAATGAGTGTTGATGCGAGGTCATATTATGGTGACGTAGGATCGGTAGCCTCTGAAGACAGTAGACTTGTATCGTTAAGAACTTTGCCACAGTACATGAGAGATTTTGAGGAAAATTCTGAGATTGTGAGAGTTCCATCACAGAGGCTAGGGGGGACAAAAGAATTGGACACAAAAATTTTGACTCACTTGCTATCCACGCCAGTGAAGTGCACAATTACGTTGCCAAAACTTTTGAAAATCAGGCCAAGTATGTGGACAGATATAGGAAAATGCTTGGAAAAAATTGGGATCAAAATCCCGTTAAGGTTTCTGGAAAAAGAGCTAGATGAGATCGAGAAGCCTAGATCAAATGTAAGATCGGTACCTCTGAACAAAGTAGGAGAACACTGTGAAGGAGAAGATGGTAATGCCACTTTGCCTATCGAGTACAATGGGATTGAAACGAAAGCTATACTTGACAGCGGAGCAGGAATTGCCATAGCAACAAAGCGAATATGGGAGAAATGGGGCAGGCTTGCCTTTAGAACAACCAGAATAAAATTACAGTTAGCTGATGGGCATGTGGAAAGACCCATGGGATTGCTAGAAGCGATAGTGGTGTCTTCTTGTGGTATAGAGTATGCGCATACTTTTGCCATAGTTGACTTTGGCAAGAAAAATAACTATGAAATCATCCTTGGAAGACCATTCATGAGGCAACTCAAGATGGTACAAGATTGGGGTTATGATTATCTATACTTGAGACATGCTGAAACCACAACACGTGTAAATATGAGAAATCATAGTTACCAAGATGTAACTAGAACGCCGTGGAAGATTTTGATTCTGCAACACAAAGTGGATCAACAGACCATCCGTGGATGGGCAAAAAGAAAGAAATCTGGATGTGCAGAGCATCGGAATATAGCGACTTTGGGAGAAATGAGAATTCCTTAGAGAGGGTCTTAGAAGATGATGCTTACATAAGAGAACCTTTTCCGGAAGAGGCGTTAGAACCGCTCGAGTGGACTCAGATATTGGCTACTTTGGATGTCTGTGTTAATGAGAACACACCAACAAAATTTTGCGATGAGAATGGGTATGGCATAGTCCCCTACTACATGCTAAGGGTTATGGGTGAGACAAATGACGAATTTGAGTATGAGTTCAAAATAGGGTTATCGGCTATGGGAATAACACAAAACCAGATACCTAGCCCGAATACTGGTCATATAGAAATAGGTTCTCTTTGCGATCAGTGTGCGATAACACACTTGATTACAAACTGTCCAACTCGAATGCATAGTACAAAGGAGGAGCCGCAAGTCAACGAAGCAAAGCTGCAGGAAGAAGGGCTAAGATCCAAAGAAGATGCTTCAGATCCAGCGCCTACAAACGAGCAATATGAAGACTTGGAATTAATCAAAGAAGAGGTGCAGCAAGTGATAGGAAGTTCAGACACTATTGGTGACATTTCAACAGCTAAAGTCGAGGAAGAAGAGCCTATGACTCTACAGGAACCAAATGCTGATTTTGTCTCTCCAAAAGACATATCAAAGGAAATGGTGGTCAAGCAGGAGCTAGAACACACAGATGAACTCAGAAGTGTGAACAATGAAGAAGAAGACGACAAGGAGTCTAGGCCAAAGATTGCTCAAGTCACTCAAGAGAACACAAGCAATCTAGTACCAAAGAAGATCAACTTTTTGCTAAGTGCACAAGACGGAGTCAAGATGAAATTTATGGCAGAAATTGATACAAATTCCACGACTAATGTCATGTCATATGGCATGTGGTTACTTCTAGGTAAGCCAAAGCTTTATGATATTCAATTAAAGGTAAATCTCTCACCCGAAGTAGATGTTATAAGTATGGGGATTGCAGAAGCTACTCTCCAACTACACTCACAGAATGTCAAAGAAAAATTCTTGGTGGTAGATTCTCGACAAATGGGAACACACTTGATTTTATCCAAGCCATGGGCACAAGTCTTTGAAAACGAGCCTGAATCTTCAACAATGGTCATCACGACAAGCTATCAAGTGGCAACAGAGGTCAAGCCTACAACAGTTCAAAGATTCTTGGCTATTAAAAAAGGTAAAGCTAAAATAATCCCACAGTCTCTAGCCCAGCCAATGCAAGTGCAAGACAAAGCCTCTACATCAAAAGCCAAACCATCAACAAAACAATGGAAACCCAAGAAAAAAGTCTATTAGCCAAAGTTTCCATCACCCGAAAGTCTCCAAAGGAAGTCAAAACAGGTCAACCAAGTGCTAGTATCCAAGGCACAGATTAAAGTTAATGATCCAATTTGGATACAATCACAGGAACAACCTCAACAAGAAAAGGTAACAGGCATTAGGGGAATTTTGAGGTCATTTTTGTGCCTTTTAGCGTGTAGAGAGAGAGTGGTCTCAACCAATGGCTGAAGAGCTTCCGCTACGGAACCTCTATTTTTGAAAACTCACAAAAAAAGCAAATAGTCTATCTTTACCGCAACTTTGAGCTGGTAAATAGCAATGTAAACAAGTAAAAGTGCAAAGGCATTTAATAGCTGTCGCTTTTAGAAAGACGTACTTCTCATATTATATTGTTTTCATTTTGCACGTTGCCATCATAAAACAACGTTTGGATTATATCTCATGATCTTTTCCAGTTTTGAACCGTTTTTTGCACATTCTGCTTATTCTTCTCTTGAACTCAGACTAGACTTCTCTGCTCATTTCTTTTTTCACCATGGAATCTTCATCACGATCAAAACGACCAAGAACTTCCATTGAAGCCATTATCACTTACAACACGACTGATCAAAATGGACAGAGTAGAATTTCTATATTCATGCCCATTGTAGTTTCTATAGACTTGTTCTCTAATGCAGAAGTGAGAAAATCTAGAACAATGTTTTCAGTGAAGACTTTAGACTCAGCAAATGTACTTGAATTTGTGGATGAGGGTTGGAACACCAAAATAGTGAATGGAATCACTTGTTATGTGCAAGCTGGCTCAATTGCTTGCAAATACATGATAGGGACACAAAACTTCATTATGTCATTTTATTACTGAAGATGGCACTATGTTGGTGGTCAGCTAACTCCACTTGATCAAGACATGGAGGACTTCATTGACAGCCCAATAGAAGACATTGATATATGGGTAAACAATGAGCATCTGTCAATTGTAAAGATAAGAGGCATGTGTAGCTTACAACAATTGAGATTGGACCTGCAAAATGATGAAATTGAACTGCCCACAACATTCTGCTTTCAAGTAAATGGTAGAAAGGTAACTATTATGCCTAAAAGTCTCTTGTTCTCTTATTGGTTCTTTATTTAACTTTGACTGTTTTTGTAGGTATCAAAAAGGAATGAAAACAGGCTACAGTGCAAGGACATCTTGGATGGCATTGTACATTTGGTGCCTTAAACATCCTTCAAGGCAATTTTGTAACACATGCCCTGCGAGGATCTTATTTTGTATCACATGACCTACAAGGATCTTATTTTGTATCACATGATTTAAAAGGATCTTTATTTTGTTATTGAAATGCAACTTTTTCAAACATCCAATGATTTGATTTTGTAACAGAGTCTTAAAACAAGTATTCAATTTCAAATATTTGCACTTACATACAAGGGTCCATACAAGGGCCAATTGGTTACAAGTGGGCTATAGAATAGACAATTGGATACAATAGAGAACTGAGAAGCTTGATACAAGTGGGCTACAATAAGCTAGAATAGTTTTTTGGCAGGAGTTTTCCTGTCCCTAGGGGACTTCCTTAATGGGGTTGGTGCTTTTGCAGGAGATTTTCTTTTTGAAGTGGGCTCTTTTGTCCTGGGAGATTTTCTTTTTGAAGTGGGCTTGACTGGAGGGCTTGAAGGCTGCTTCCTCTTTATCTTATCATCCATCTCTTCACTTGCCTTTTCCTACTCACCACTCTCTTCTTCATCTTCCAGCTTTGCTTTCCCCTTCTCTTCAACATCATCATCTTCAAATACCTCTTGCAGTTCTCCATTTTCTTCAATCATATACTTGATAATCCTTGCTCTTGTCAACCATAGCACTCTCTGTTGATCTATACAAGGCAATAGAAAGCAAGTTTTAGGAACAATAAAATGAGAAAAAATACAGCTGGCAAATATGAAATATGCTATACTTCTATATCCTGATTGTCATTGCAGTATATGAAGTCCAAGAGGAGCTTGGCATTTGTCAATACCCTCCATCCACATGAATGGCTTTCAGGCTAGATTGGAACCTGCAATTCATTACATGTATTTTTGGGAAAAAATCTTTGAGGATAAACCATTGAAGTCAACAAAGCATAAAGAATTCCAACCTTCACCACTACAAAATGGATGTCATTCAGCATCTATAAATCTTATAGTAGCACTATCCAAAATTCTTTATAAATGAGGTTCTGCTTTACTAAAAGTATGTGCTTATGGTTTACAAAATGTGTCTGCTGCTATACTTACAATTTTGCTTGACCATGTACTCCAGCAAGAGAATTGACAAAGTAGCATTTTCTTTTCACAATATCAATTGCAATTAAACTCCAATGTGAGCTATAAAAACAAGCCTCAGTTAGCCTTCTAACGTGAATTAGCAAATTCTCTTCACAAGGTGTAGGTAGAAAACTTACCTCTCATGATAAGGAATCAAGAAAAATTCACAGATTTCCAAGTCCACATGAGTCAACCACTTTGTGAGCTCTCTAATGTTTGTCTCTGTCCTGAGAAATTGGGAGATAGCAGGGTCTAAAATATCCACCTTTTGTTGAAGGTCTGGCTCATATGAATGCATCATTAACCTGGTAGAGAGTTCTTGTTATATAAAGAGTTCTTGCTATAAACAAAAATACAGAGGAAAACAAAAACAACCTAAGGCATGTGATAAGGAGTGGAGAATTCATCTCCTTGGTCCAGTCCTTGAGAATTTCCAAGGTCTCAGAGTCAAGTGAATTGTAATCCTCCCTAGGATCCTCCCCACTGAATAGAGTGACAACAAAACCAGTAGGATTGACACTCCTCAAGAGGGGCACTGGCTGAGGTTCCAACAGGTCAAGCTCCTTTCTCTCTGCAATTTCCTTGTCTTACTTGGCTCTCTTTTTCCTTTCCTTTTCCTCTTCTTCAGTAATATCAAAAACTCCTACTTCAGGCTCCTTGGGCTTCCTCCATGGAGGAATGTTGAGAATATTGAATGCCTTTATATCATGCATAGGGACAGGCTCCAAAATTTTTGAAAACCTGTATGTCAGCCTCCTAAGAGTGATCATGTCTTTGTCCATCAGAGTAACCCTATGGGCATGAGCTGCACAAATATAGGCATCTTGGAAAATCTCAATCATAAAGTCCTCAGGAGCCTCCTGGATACATGCCAATGCAGTACTAGTCCACCTCATGGAAATCTTATACTCCTCTACAATTGTCTGCACAGTCTCTGGAAGGGCAGTTTGGGAATTGCAAGATTGATGGCCTTTATGGCCTTCCTTATCTCTCTTAGACATTTGACCCCCTGCTTGAACTTTCTCTTTGTAAGGAGAGGCTTAAGCTGCACAGGCTTGGAAGCTTTCCTCTGATGTGTATCTTTCCTTTTGCTTGTTTTAGGGTCGAGTAGAGAAGAATCCTTCCTCTGAGATTTGGTCTTCTTTGTGCCAGCAGAGGTTGGTTTGCCAGGATCTTTAGAAGTGGATGGTTGGTTTGGTAAAGTACTAGCTGAAGCTTTGCTAGGCTTAGGAATCTCTTCTTCATCTTTGGATAGAGGCTCATCAACTTTCCTTGCAGTCTTCTTGGTCCTTGCCATCTTCAAAAGGAATAGGAATGATTGTTGCACAACAAACAACAAACATTAGTAACAAACAACAAACATTTTTTTCCTATTATGACACCCCGTGCGGGATAACCATAGCATTGGAAGTTTCCACCTTCCAAGCGGCTCGCGACCGAGTGACACCCCGTAGGCGAAATAGCAAAGCGAGGAAAAAGTTCACACATACAAAGATCGCGCACGGGGTGACGGGGTGACGATTGTTCTTCTTGGTCCTTGCCATCTTCAAAAGGAATAGGAATGATTGCTGCACAACAAACAACAAACATTAGTAACAAACAACAAACATTTTTTTTCCTATTATGACACCCCGTGCGGGATAACCATAGCATTGGAAGTTTTCACCTTCCAAGCGGCTCGCGACCGAGTGACACCCCGTAGGCGAAATAGCAAAGCGAGGAAAAAGTTCACACATACAAAGATCGCGCACGGGGTGACGGGGTGACAATTGTTCCAAGTGCGGGTAAAATTGGGTTGTGAAAGCGCCGCAAGAATCGGATAATAGCGTAGCAAGAATCGGAAAAAATTGGGCAAGAATGTGCTCGATTTGAGTGCTTCTCGGGCTTGTATAGGGCGCTATGCGCAACTCCCTAGGCGCATACTAGCCGTTGGGCACAAACTTAGAGGCAGAAACCGCTTGGCACACCACCCGAGGCGGAATTTTTGGCCATATAAACAACCTACCCAACCCACTTTTCCGCTCATTGTCCTTCACAAGGCTAGAAATAAAGCCTCCAAGCGACACCCCGCGACACCCCGTGCGCGAATTTTGAAGGTGTCGACCGCTTACCCAGTGACACGCCGTAAGCGAATTTATTGAGTGCCAACTCTCTCCTCACCCTCACAGCTCGCATAGCAAGTGACACAATTTGCACTACAAGAGGTTATGTACTCTTGTGACGCTCTTAGCGACGGAAATACACTGGGTTTTTATAACCCCCGGCGTCGCTATAAGCGTCGCTAAAAGCGTCGCTACGAGAGCGTCGCTATATGCGTCGCTATAGGCGTCGCTATAGGCGTCGCTATAGACGTCGCTATATAGCGACGTCTATAGCGACGCCTATAGCGACGCTTATAGCGACGCTCTCACAGAAGAGTATAGCGACGCATATAGCGACGCTACAGAGCCATAAATAGCGACGCATATAGCGACGCCTGAGAGAATATTTTTTTGGTGGCAGGGCATTGAATGCCTGCCACCCATCAACCATATTGTACTTGATTGACTTTTTAAAAAAAGTGCAAAGGTAAATAATAGACCCAAAATAGTCACCCACAAGACGCATTGTTTGCAAAATTGACAATTGTACACATCATAGACAAACTGAATTGATTGGCAAATGTAATAATGACAATTGTACAACATCATAGGCATAAAGAATTGATTGGCAAAAGGAATTGCGGTGACAAATGTAATAATATACATGGTTCAAAAAGACGTATAAAATCCGTCTCATGATACATAAGCTATGAGAAACCCTAAACTAATGCTATCTAAATACGGCTAAACTGACGTCGTCTAATCAGACGTCTCATCGCGTCCAAGCGGCGTATCTGTCGGATTCTGCAAAAAAAGACAATAAGACAGTTTTCAGTAAGTATAAACATATAACGACATTTATAAAACAATACAAAAAAAAAAAAGAGTAAACCCTAATACTAACCATGCCGCTGCGAGAACTGAGAATGTCCATCAGGGCGTTTAAGCCCTTCCTGCCTGCGTACTCGCGCTCGTACGGTGTGGGATCACGTCCTGTCATCGACCACTGTCAAAACATACAAAGATTTCATTATGTTAGAACTAAAAAACTCATAAACCCTAAACTATCGAACATGCATAAAGAGCAATGTGAAAAGACTTACAAAATCGGCCTCAAATGATGCCCATCCACCGCTCCCCAAGTGGTGCGAGCTCCCTGCCTCTACTCGCGCTCTGGCTGCATCCTTTTGTTGCTTCCACTTGTCGGGATTCTCGCGCGCTGCTTTCTTCGCATTCTTCCAATCTTCTTTGGCCAGCCAATCTGGCCTATTCCACCCATTCTTGATTGCTTTTTGCACTTCGGAACGCTTGTGTTTGCAGTATTCGCGCATTCGAATCTTCATCAGGTCTTCATTGAAGCGCTGATCCCGTGTTGGAACGGGAAACTCATCATGAAGTATGCTGATGACTCTGTTTTTTAAATCACTTGGTACTTCACTCCATTTGTTTAGTATATAGTGTCTAAACAGCTGAGAGCAAAGACCACGCATGCGCGAGATCACCTTCTTGCCGTCATCATCCATGATGATGCCGCCGCTGATGTCGACGGAGTAAGGCAAGCCCTCTGGCCGGTGACGCGTGAACCTGGGTGTCCCGGCAGGGGTCTCTAGCGGCGTGTCGATGGGGGTACGGACGTCAGGTGTCTCCACCGGCGTCTGGGCCCCGAAGCGAGGAGTGTCGAGTGGGGTGGCTCCTGGCGGAGTAGGTAGAGGTGTGTAGCTTCTAGGAACAGTCAGTCGTGCAAAACCTGGCGTAGACGGCGATGCTGTGGCTGGTGTGGGGGCGGGCAAAGAAGGGGAGGGTAAAGAGCCTCGTCGAACACGAGGCGGTGTGGAGGCATCGGTGGCGGAATCCCCACAACAACCGCCACCGCCACCACTAGAGCGCCGGTGTCTAGAAGAGTGTGACGCTCGTCTCGTCGACGCCGAAGCTTCGGAGCGCGCCGAATGCTCCGAAAGAGAGGGAGATGCGGATGGTGTAGGAACGCGCGATGATGCGCCAGAGCGATGACGCTCCACGTACCACTGTCTCTGCTGCGGTGACAAAGAAGAAAGAAACTCCTCATCATCCATACCTGCATTAAACACACGAATATTTAAACTTAATATTGAATGAATAGAGTAGACAATGACGCAAAGACCATTAAATACAATGACGTAATGACGCATATAAATACAATGACGCAATGAATCGAGTGGTAGAAGAGGCAAGTCGAAAACTCAGAATTTTCAATCAAAAGATGTGAGCGCGAGTAGAAAAGAGCGTTACACACCATGGAAGCTACTTAGAGAGCTAGAGCTTTTACAGCACGGAGCAAAATTGTTCAAATACAATATTTGTGGCTTTAAGAGATCTCTCTCTCATCCTCGCATAACTCAGCATAACTTCCTATATCTATATAGAGCTCTCCGTTTAAACACATATCCTCTGTTTCATTTTGTAGCTCCTCTGCATGCACCCCATATAGAGCAGTAGCATCTTGATGCTCGTCTGGCACCACCGCAGCGGCTTCTGATTGAGCATCTTCTCTGATCTCCTCCATTGATGTCGTTGTGATTGGCACATGGTAGCCTTCATACGTCCTTGCACTACGAGGGGCTAACTCTATGACGTACCACCAGTTTGATGTAGACTTTGTAGGATGAAATACTACCTGCCAAAGCCACATAACTTACATGAGAGCTTTCAAGCACATAACTTGTAAAAGGGGGATGTTAACTATTTATATACTTACTTGTTCACAATGCTCGGGTAGTACGAAAGTGTCTCTTAGGTCAGTCCATTTCTTAGTAGAATCCACCTCAAGAAAACCAGACTCTCCTCTACGCACAGTAGCGTTTCGACCCTCCATGATTATCTTGAACCATTGCACGTCGAACAAGTCGACAAAAAATCCTCTGTAATCGATCCTCAAAATCTCTTGCAGCGTGCCGAAGTAAGTGAGTTCCGCCACCACGGGATCTGCATCAGAGGAACGTCGTCGACTAGACTGTTCAAATTTTGCCATGATTCCACAATCTTGAGTAAAACGCTTTTTGTCGATTCGTTCCACCCTAAAATGTCGACCTTTACACCATGCTGCTGTGTATGACTTATACTACAACGAACAAAGATTATGAGTGGCCGTTCAAACGTTTATAAATAAAGTCACTTGCTAGTCGTACATTGCAAACTTACCTTGGTCGCGCAACCCCGAGAGTACTCCCACTCTTCTTCAGTCACTTCGTCACCGCATTGTTGTGCGCTTTTCAATTGGTTGTGCAACCATCTTAAGCTCATGAAGGTTGGTAGGCTCTCCAGAACCGCTGGATAGTGCATCGGTGGTCGTCTTCCCCGTCTCCACTCGATTCGTGCCCTTTGTCGCTCTTGCTTTGCATCCTCATATTGTGAAATCCACTTTTGCATCACTGGATTGTGAAGCATGCAAAATCGGTTGATTTTAGCCTCTAGATCTTCCGTCATCTTCTTCTCAACACCGAGATTGCACATGACAATCCCAGATATGCGCTCATCATCTATGGTTCGCCATAGCGTGTCCCGGGATTTATCAAATCCGTCTAGCCACTCTCCAATGTACACTAGGGACTCTGATACCAACCAACCTTCTGCCATGCTACCCTTCGGACGTGCCTTTTGACGCACATATCCCTTAAGCGTTTTCATGAAACGCTCTAAGAAGAACATCCATCTGGAATGAACTGTGCCAGCTATTTCCACCTCATCAACTATGTGAATAAGAAGATGCACCTGAATGGTTAGCATTGTAGTAGGAAAATGTTTCTCAAACATGCACACAAGCTCCGCAGCATTTAGTTTGGCGAATGGTATGGAGTCTACGTCGATCTCCTTTTGTGAGATCCATTGCACCAGCTTTGCAAGTTTGTAGATTGTGTTACGGATGTCGAGAGACAAACATCCCTCAATGGCAACCGGTAAAATAAACTGTAAAGTATGTGCAGCAATGATATTAAAGTCCACATTTTATGCAATGATATTAAAGTCCACTATGAACGTACCTGACACATTTTATGCCAATCGTGTGACTTCAAACCGGTAAGCTTTCCTTCTTTAGTAAAACACGTTCGGAGCGAGTGCATTACGCCAGTGGGGGTCCGCAAAGATCGAATGGCCTCTTTTACTTTGCGTTCTTGGGCTCCTGTGAAAATCCATGGTGCTTTAGGAAGTTTTATCGATCCATCAGACGCTGTTTGCGGCCAATATTGCTCCATACGATCCACATTTCTAAGGTCAACTCTGGCTCCCAAAGTATCTTTCTTGCCGGTCAAATGGTCCCATAGTAGATTACCCACATTCTTGAATATGTGCATTGGATCGAGCAAGTGATTGATCACGAGTCGGGCCAGTATGGTAACTCGTACCATAGAGATAGTCTCTTCATCCCTGGAGGCAATCCGTCATCGCACATCTCCTTCTGCTCTAACCATGCTTGTGCAGACATCCTTGGTGGCTCTCTTCCCAAAAAGCCGTCGCGTAACACATGATTCTCCGGAAGATACGCTTGATGACCTTCGTAGATTTGCTTCTTCAGTGAGGGTGCCCTACGTGCATTCAGTCTAGGTCCACATGTGACACATGCTCTGTATCCGCTTGTTTGAAGCCCTGCATGTATACACATGATAATAGATCAACTATGGGGAAAAACAGATTTACAGTGTCTGAGAGAGGAGTGTCAATAGATCACCTGAGCATTCTGTTAGCCCGGGATAGTCATGCATGGTCCACATTAGAATACCTCTGATCAAAGCATTCCGTCGTCCTGTGTGTCGGCTCATATCCACCACCTCTATGCCAATCCACAATTGTTGTAGCTCTTCCAATAGTGGACGAAGATACACATCCATATTCCCCACTTTATATCGCCCTGGCACAATCAAGCTTAGCCATAGGTGCCCCTTCTTCGTAGTCAACCACGGGGGAATGTTGTAGTTGACGATGACAACGGGCCATACACTGTAAGATGTTGATCTTTGACCAAATGGATTTACGCCATCCATAGCCAGGCCTAAGCGCAAATTTCGAGCTTCCCTGGCAAAATCCGACCATGTTCCATCTATATGTTTCCAGGCTGCGCAATCTGCAGGAATTCGTAGCACACCATCCGAAGATTTATTCTCCTCATGCCATGATGCTAGGGCGGCCATGGACTTACATTCGAAGAAATGCTTGATGCGAGGAAGCAAAGGAAAATGTCGCAAAACCTTTTGTGGAATTTTTGTCCCGTGGAGATCTACTCGATATCTTTCGGAATCACATTTCGGACACTTCTCCATGTCTGTGTATTCCCCTCTGAAAAGAATGCAGTCATTAGGACAAGCGTGGATAGAATTGTAATCCATCCCCAAGTTTCGCAAAATCTTTCTTGCTTCATCTCGGGAATCTGGCATCACATTGTCAGCTGGTAGAATGTGCTCTTTCAGCAATCTACACAACATAAAAATATGATACAGTCGTGTAAAAATCTATCAGATCATTATACACCATGAGTTCTATTAAAGTAAACTAATTGTAATAGATCACCTGAAAAGCGCTGTGACGCTAGTGTCACTCCATCCAAACTTTGCCTGCATGTTGAGAAGAACTAGGAGTGCTTTCAATCTAGACATACGTGCTCCATTATACAATGATGTATCGGCTTCACTTTTCATATCATCATAGATAAGCCTTTCTGAATCCATGATCGTCTCGATCATTTCATCAATCTCGGGCTCAAACATTGCCTCGTTGGGAATGTGCTCTGCATGATCATCCCCCGAGCTGTCAGAGGCTACATCTTGTGGCCTCACATATGCTGCTTGACCAAAGCGCCTGCGAATACGTCTATTGGGTTGCAAGATTGCTGCTTGTTGGCCAGCGTCAGAGTCCGACGAGTTATAATTGGCAACAACTTGATCTATAATAGATGGATCGAACTCGCCAAATTCACGAACGTGCTGCAAAGAAACACGTCTTGTCCGTCGCACAGCATGCTTGCATTGATTACAAGGACATAAGACCCTCGTTGAGAGATAGGTGTTTCGGTTGGACGGTCCCACATCCTCGTCGCTACTCATAATGAGGATAAAAAACTTATAACCTAGACAACAAATTTAATATTCTATTGGCATTCTTCGTCTTATCTCTCTCTCTCTCTCTCTCTCTCTCTCTCTCTCTCTTTACCTCACATTCTCTAGTCATGTCCAATCCCCGCACACCTCGGTCTAGAGGTGCACGGAGATCAGAACCACCGGGTTATAATCTCGTCTTTATTGGTCAATACCTATATTTGTGGGTACAAGAAATCTAGACACCCACGTCTACATGATACTGCATGTAGTGGACAAAATCCCTTTGCCTCTTCTCTAGCTGTAGCACTTCACTTCATCTTAACATCTTTTCACAGTAGATCTTTTCACTGTTCGTCTAACTCTAAACCCTAAACCGTAAGTAATTCTTGCGTGGACTCGATCTAACGTAAATAAGCGTAAATCTAAATAAACGTAAATCTAACTAAAAATAAAGCTAAATCTAATTTAACGTAAGTCTAATGACTAGAGGTTGTCTAGATGGTCATTGTGTCGGGGATGTAGTGACTCTTGCCGCCCTGAAGATCCACCTTCTTCCCTATCTTCTGAAGACATTTCACCAGTACTTTTGGATCGACGGAGCCCACTATGAGAGAAGGCAGCAATACCCTATATTCCATTGAGGGCTTTCTTCACCCGCTTCATGCAGGCATCGCAGTCTATGGAGACCCGCATCTAATCTAATATAACATAAATCTAAATCTAGCTTAAATAAATGTAAATCTAGTTAAAAATAAACCTAAATCTAATTTAATGTAAGTCTACATATAACCTAATCTTTAACGTTTTTTAAAATAGTTTCCTACGACGTTATAACTCTCTTCTTCCTGTGTGTGTGCGCGTGTGTGGATGTGTGTGCCAATAAAAAGAGATAAATGGTATAACCTTTCTATCACCCATGCCAAGTATGATAGATTGATTATGCCATTTCTCTCTTGAATAATAGGTCTTCAGTTCAACTCCTTGTCGGTTAGATCTTTAGGTCTTTTAATTTTAATTAGTTTCCTACGACGCTCCCTTAGTTTCTCTTTCTTTCTCTTTCAATGTGTGTGCGTTTTTTTGGATCGTATGCATGTTTTCTTTCTCTTTTCCTCTCTCAATGTGTGCGTTTTTTGTTTATGCATGTTCTCTCTCTCTTTTCCTCTCTCAATGCGTGCGTTTTTTGTTTATGCATGCTCTCTCTCTCTTTTTCTCTCTCAATGTGTGTGTGCATTCTTTGTTTATGTATGTGTGTGCGTTTTTGCACTCTCTCTCTCTCTCTCTCTCTCTCTCTCTCTCTCTCAAAAACACTATATGTGTGTGTGTATGTGTGTGTGTGTGAGAGAGAGAGCGAGGGAGAGAGAAAGAAAGGAAGGGAACATGAGAATGAGGAGAGGGAAGGAGCATACCTGTCTCTCCTTCTTCTCCTCGTGCGTGTGTGTGTGTGTGTGTGTGTGTGTGTGTAAAAGAAAAAGAGAGAGAGAGAGAGAGAGAGAGAGAGAGTGAGGGAGAGCGTTACCTGCTCTTTGCTTGAGGGCGCCGAAAAACTCAGATCTGAGATCTGAGTTTTTGGGCGCGCTCGGTTATTTTTTTTACCCCAGCTGGCGTCGCTATGAGCGTCGCTATGAGCGTCGCAAATTTACAAAGAAATTTGCGACGCTCATAGCGACGCTTATAGCGACGCTCATAGCGACGCCGGGAATTTTTTTTTTGAGCGTCGCTGTGTGAGCGTCGCTAATGTGAAGAGCCTCTTGTAGTGTTGTTGTAATTCTTTCTTGCTTGCTTAGATTTACAACTTGCATACTTGTTTGTAAACCATTATTAGTTTTTTGTATTATTAAGGAAGGGTAGTTTATTGATATATTTTAGTAACATCCGTTTGTGGATGATAGGCCGAAGAGAAGTTTAGACTTGTACCTAAATTCTCAAAGAGACCCTTCTAGAAATTACTGGTCATTCTAGGATCTCTATCCGACACTATGGACATTGGCAAGCCATGGTACTTGAAAATTTGTGAAATGAAGAGGGTTGCCATTTGATGGGCTTTGATAGTCTTTTTGACAGGTATAAAATGAGCTTGTTTACTGAACCTGTCTACTATCGTCCATATTCCCGTATTCCCATGGATATACTTAGGCAATCCAAAGATAAAATCCATGGATATGCTCTCCCATGGTGAATTAGGGATTGGCAAGGGTTGAAGCAATCCAAGTTGCTTCCCTCTATCAAATTTTGTCTTTTGGCATACCACACATTTGGAAACATACTCTTGTATGTTCACTTTCATGGTAGGCCAATAGAAATATGTTTCTATTCCCTTTAAGGTAGACTGAATGCCTCTATGCCCCGCATAAGGTGGAGCATGAGATTCATACATTACTTTCTCACGTAGTGAGTTAGTAACGCATAGTCTATTGCCATAGAGAAGATAACCATCTTGTAAAGTGAATGGTTCTTCTTTCTTCCCTAATGCCAGGGCTGAAATCACATCTCTAAAGTCGGGATCAATAGCGTACTCATCTATCATTGAAGATAGATCATTGTGAGTTGCTATGGAAACCGCATTCACTCTCGGCCGTCTTGAGAGTGCATCGGCTACTTGATTGTGCTTGCCAGCAATGTGAGCAATATGAAAATGGAATTGCGAAAGGAAATTTTCCCACCTCATTTGTTTGTCGGAGAGCTTGGTCTGCGTCATGAAGTACTTAAGACTTTGGTGATCCGTTGGCAGGATGAAAGGAGTCCCCAATAAATAGTGCTTCCATGAGTCTAAGGCATGTAGAACTGCAAGGAGTTCCTTTTCGTATATGCCTAGAGCTTGCTCAACAGGGTCGAGCCTTCGACTCTCAGAGCCTATGGCGTGCCCGTCTTGGAGCAAAACAGCTCCAAGGCAATCACCACAAGCATCACATTGGACCTCAAATGGGTATGAGAGATCTGGTAGTGTAAGCACAGGTTGAGAGATAAGCTTTTCTTTAAGCTTTTCGAAAGCATTGTTCTCCTTAGCAGACCATGTATACCTAACGCTTTTCTTTGTTAGGTCATGTAATGGTCCCGCAATTTGTGAGAACTTTTCTATGAAGCGTCTATAGTATGCACACATACCTATAAAGCTTCTTAGTTCATGAAGATTCCTTGGTTTAGTCCATCCTTTTATTACCTCTAACTTGGATGGATCCATTTGGATGCAATCTTGAGAGATAATGTGTCCTAAATACTGAATCTCTTGCAAGAAAAATTCACTTTTCTTTCGATTAACATAAAGTTTATTCTCTCTTAAAACTTGAAATATTACCTGGAGATGTTGCTTGTGTTCCTCCAATGAATTAGAGTAGATGATAATATCATTAAAGAACACTCCAGTGAAGGTTCGATGAGGCCTGAACAGCTTCTCCATCAAGCGGTTGAATGTGGCTGGTGCATTGGTCAGGCCAAAAGGCATGACAATGTATTCGTAAAGACCAAATGTAGTATGAAATGCGGTCTTTACAATGTCTTGATCAACTATCCTTATTTGATGATAGCCACTTTCTAGGTCAATCCTACTAAAGTAGGTCGATCCTTGTAGCTTATCAAATAGGTCTTCTACCCGTGGAATGGGAAACCTATTCTTGATAGTGATCCTATTTAGTGCTCTATAGTCGACACACATACGATATGTGCCGTCTTTCTTTTGCACTAATAGCACAGGTGAGCAAAATGGAGATGAGCTAGGCCTAGCCATGCCCTTCTCAACAAACTCATGCACTTGCCGCATAATCTCCTCTTGTTGAGCTTGAGAAACTCTATAAGGAGGTTTGTTAGGCGGTGAACTTCCTGCAAGAAGTTCAATTGCATGGTCATCATTACCTCGTTTAGGAGGTAGCTCACAAGGGATGTCGTCAATAAAAACATCATTAAACCCCTTGTGAAAATTGGATAACTCTAATTCCTTTTGGTTGCTTTTATTTTCTTTTGCTAAAGCATTAGGTTCTTTTGTAGAATCTTTAACAAAAATCATGTACACTGAAATAGAGCTCTTTATTGACTTGTTGAAAGCTGGTGTATGTACAATGGGGATGGTGTTACCCATTTCCTTAGCATCTATATACATGTCTTTTTCCCTGAACTTAAAGGAGATTCTCCTTTCAGGAAATTTAACATCAGCAACAAGGCGATCAAACCATGGTGCCCCTAGGATTACATCCTCATGCTTGAGAGGAGAGATAAAGAAGTCCTCTTTGTCCACATAGCCTTGGACATGAAGCCTCAATTTCCCGATTAAGGGAGTGACTGAAGCTTCTTGCCCCTTGAAGGCACTGTTTGCGGGTAGGATATCTCCCATCTCGTAGGATTGTATGCCTAGCTTGGTGTCCAACTCTATAGATATAAAATTGTGAGTAGAACCAGGGTCAAAGAGAATAAAAGCATCATGTTCTCTTACCTTTCCCCTAGCATGGCATAGAGGAGATCCTTTGTGAGTTGTTTGGTGAGTCTCCTCCTCTTGGATTTAAACCAAGGAAGCTCTAGGAGGATCTTGGCGGTTGTTCTTTTGGGGACAAGCGCGGTACGTATGCCCTTGTTTGCCGCACTTGAAACACCGGTTATCCTTGTGATAACGCTCAAGCTCTTCAGGAGAGAGTTTGTTCTTACCTTTGTAAACTCCGTTCTCTTTAGCTTTGTTGGAGTTTCCCTTAGGAGACTTTTGGACATTGTCCTTCCCCTTAGGCTCATTGGAACCCTTGTTTTCCGGGGGCTTATTATTTCTTTTAACCCCCGTTTGGAAATTGATTCTAGAGGCCACCATAGTATGGTGTATTACCGCCGATATGGTACGTGGCCTTTGGGAGTTGACATACTCCGCCATTTCTTCGGTTAAGCTCGCACAAAACTGTTGCTTTTGCTCTCCAAAATCCAACTTTTTGAAGACAGTGGCTTTGAGTTGTAAGTCCCAAAACTTGTCTACATATTTGTGGATGGATTCATTGGGAGAGAGCTTTAAGCTTCGCCATTCGGTGAGTACTTTGTCTTTGGCATCGGTGGCCAAAAACTGCTTCATAATGGAAGCTCTTAAAGCCTTCCATGTTTGTGGAGCTTCACCGTTGGCTCGTAGGCTAGACCACCATTGTCTGGCAGACTTTTGAAAGTGCATAGCTACATGGCGTAGCTTAGAGGACTCCGTGAAGCCCTCATCTCCAAACGCCGCATCGAATTGTTGGATAAAGGCCAAGACTTTGTCCGTAGCACCAAAGGTACCATCATAGGTAAGGAAAGAGATGCTCTATCCTCCCTCTTTGAATTTCTTCAGATTGGACAACCTCTTCCATGCGGCATAGGATTTCCTATGGCCTCTTCTTTTTGATGGTTCAAAGGTTGCACCATCACTTTCTTCAGAAGGTGAAGAATTTGAAGAAGGTGGAGAAGAGGGTGACCTCTTTCTCGCCTTTTTCTTGTCTTGATCTTTGTCATCTTCACCATAGCTTTCATAAGAGGAAGAGGATGAAGAAGATGGAGAAGAGGGTGTCCTCTTTCTCGCCTTTTTCTTCTCTTGCTTTTTATCATCCCTCTTTGAATTGTGGTGAGGATAGGAATATGATGGTCTTCTCCGCTTTGGTGGTGATGGAGAGCGTTTAGCCAGCCGTCTTCGTGGAGCCATCTCCGCCGAGGTGGCGGGAGACTCGCTTCTTTCTCGTTCCTTCGGTGGAGGCTCTTGAGTTCTCCTTTGGGATGGAGATGCATCGTCAAGAAGTATGTTCTTGAGCCCTTCGTATGGATTATCTTCTTCTTCCCGAATCGGAGAGAGACCTCTTTTCGTAGTCTCACAAGGAGGCTTCCTAGGTGTTCTCTCGTCATGGTGATGAGCTTGGAGAATCCCGTGAGCACGGAGCTGCCGTTGCACTTCACTTTGGAGAGACGGATTGCCCATGGCTTGTTGAAGCCTAGAAACAAGATAGTTAACAAGCATTGAAGCATCATTAGTAGCTTGCTCATGAGCAAAATCAAAGTTATCAACATTAATTTCACTCTCTTTACTATTGTAAGCCATTCTAACAACTTTTAGGTGTAAACTTTTTAGGTGTGCTTTGGCACTTCAAGCCTAATTGCTACTCCTCTTTACCCCTTTAGAAAAAGCACTCAAGCTATTGTACCCGCGGCTCGAATACTATTAATTGCAAGTTAGTGTAGCGAGAAAAACATATAGCATGAGTGCTTCAAAAGCTTTCACTACTCACAGAAGGGTTTTTGCTGTCGAGGTTTCTCCACTCTTCCTCACTGTGTCAAGTGCATGAGTGTTTTTGTTTTGGACTACTCCGCCTTCTCCACCTTATATATTATATGGACTTTGACTCTTATGCTCACCTCTTCCAGCATGAGCGACATGACTTTATGTATGCTCAACTCTCCATCTTGAGCTTATACCTATTAGCGAGACTCATAGACCACATAAAAATATTAACTTGAAGCTTGGGTCTGACACTTTGCTCATTTAGTGGCTTAGCTGCCCGACTCTAGACTCTTATGCCATGTAAGTTTAATGGCGACTTGGACTTACTTGATCACGGCCTGAAATCCAATTCCATATGCTTTTGATGTTTAGGCCTTTCTCGTTAGTTTCTATTTGAGATGCCATGTTGTCCAATACATTGGCATATATCTGCTCTTCATTCCTTGGTAGCAAATTGTGGTTGCTTGATGAGACAGGTATTGATGTTGAAGCAATGGTTGATGAAGTCTTCTTCTTCCAGATAGTGTTCTTCAAAACTGTGACCTCCGCATTTACCTTTGCTTTCTTTTTGTTGTTAAGAGGCTGTAAAGGAGTTGTGTATCTTTCTTGTTGTTGAGCCTCAATCGCGGATTTTGGAATCCAAATTGTTCTTGGGCCTGGTGTGATGTCCTTTGCCACTTGCCTTGTTTCTTCTTTGACTTGATGGTACCTTGTCTTTAATTTCCAAATATGGCTGTTACTTTTGTAAAAGCCTTGCTCTTGTAGTAATTGACGAGGTATCCATCTATAGGTTGTAGTACTCTTGGGTGTAGCGGATGGCTGCTCTTCATTTCTTGATGTTTCTTGCTTTTCCTTGGTGATTTCTTGATAAGCTACTACCTTAGGTAACCAGATTTGAAAGTTACCCTCATAGAATCCTTGTGCTTCAAGTAACTCAACTGGAATGAATCTTTGGACTTGCTTGGAGTTGATCTTCACTTGACTTTGTTGGGTAGTCTGGTAGAATTCTGATTTCATTACCCAAACTTGCCGTATGGTTTGTCCAGTGGAAGACCTTCTCTTTTGCTTTTTGTACCTGTCCTTTCTCTTGGTTGAGTTATGTGATTGACGTTGACGGCTTTGTTGATTCCTGACTGAGTGGTTGTCATGGGATGGATATCGCCAAGCTGTCAACTTGGGCTTGTTGACCCAAACATCTGAATTTCATTTCTTGTAGCCTTGTGCAATAATTGACGCGCTTGATGTGATCCATCATTAGGGGAATTTTGAGGTCACTTTTGTGCCCTGTAAGAATATATGTAGAGAGAGAATATATACTTTATTTAAAATATAGTGAAATGTTTGTAAAAAGGTGAGTTTGCGTCCTTTTTACCTCCGCGGAAACATGTCATTGTCAAATCTTTCGAGGATCTTTAGTATTCTAAAAAATACTCCCTCCAAAACTAACGAAAACGTCAGTTCTGGCCCAAAATTCAAAATTTCACTTGCTGAAACAAACCTTTTCTGTGTCGTCTTCTTCCTCGTATCTGCAGAGCTTTTCTCTATAGTACTATCTCTAACAAATACTGTTAATAGACTTCCATGGAGAAGAGAAGCTTATACCATCTACACATTGAGCTAAATGAAGAATATTGTCCAGTGCGCAAGAGAAACAAATGTGCAGAGGTGTCCTCGTCCATATTTGAAGCAATGCGGCAAGATTAAAAAAAACACATTGATCTCTGGACTGATGGAAGATTGTATCCAGTGGACCCAATGACAAAGAGCACTCCCCCATTATCAAATTGTTCATCTTTGATAAAATTTGTGGGTGATGGTCAAAGAGGGTTGCTGGGTTATACACAGAGTCTTGCGGTAGAGAGAGATATTCTTAAGTTAGAAGATCATTTGGCCAAACAAATGATAAATACTCTTAAACAACAGCTTGAGGAATGTAAAGAGAGCAACGAAAAGCTACAAACTCAGCTCAAACAAGCTAGAAGAAAGAATACAATGTTAGGAAACAGACAAAGAGAAAAGAAGTCAAAGAACATTGAAGCCTTGAGACGTGGTGGAGGAGGTTGCAGCAGGAGAATCAGAGCAGCAAGGTATATATGCTTATTTTATATTGTTAAGTTGCTACTATTCTTTGTTAATATGCTTAGGTTACTTTTCTTTGTTAATATGCGTATGTTACTTTTCTTTGTTAGGTTGTTAATCTTTTTGTTAGGTTGTTATTAAGACCCTATTGCAGCTGTTCTTTATTAAATGATTTAATTTAGTTGATCACTGTTTGTTTATTTTGTTGGTGTCATTTGGACAAGATCAATAATCAGTTAGTTTTGTACCTTTTGATTTAGGACTTTGCTACAACCAAACTCTGCATCAAACATGGAAATGGCAGCTAAACATTATTGTGATGTTTTACCTCTCAAGGTTGCCAAAAATATTTTCACCGAGAAGAAGTTTAAAAAGGCAAAGGAGCAGTGCATTGAGGGATTTTTGCAGAGCTCTTGCTTGGACAAGGAGGATGTGTAAAGAGAGCAACGAAAAGCTACAAACTCAGCTCAAACAAGCTAGAAGAAAGAATACAATGTTAGGAAACAGACAAAGAGAAAAGAAGTCAAAGAACATTGAAGCCTTGAGACGTGGTGGAGGAGGTTGCAGCAGGAGAATCAGAGCAGCAAGGTATATATGCTTATTTTATATTGTTAAGTTGCTACTATTCTTTGTTAATATGCTTAGGTTACTTTTCTTTGTTAATATACGTAGGTTAATTTTCTTTGTTAGGTTGTTAATCTTTTTGTTAGGTTGTTATTAAGACCCTATTGCAGATGTTCTTTATTAAATGATTTAATTTAGTTGATCACTGTTTGTTTATTTTGTTGGTGTCATTTGGACAAGATCAATAATCAGTTAATTTTGTACCTTTTGATTTAGGACTTTGCTACAACCAAACTCTGCATCAAACATGGAAATGGCAGCTAAATATTATTGTGATGTTTTACCTCTCAAGGTTTCCAAAAAGATTTTCACAGAGAAGAAGTTTAAAAAGGCAAAGGAGCAGTGCATTGAGGGATTTTTGCAGAGCTCTTGCTTGGACAAGGAGGATAAGGTAGGCATTAGCATAGATGGTTATAGCAAGCTGTTTAGAAATGTGAACTCAATAAGGTTAAGATTGAAATAGACCTGAAGAGATCTTCAAATGGAAACAATGTGCCTAGAAAGGTCTTTGTTGGTGGTGTGAAGGCCAGAGCTTTCCTAGGGTTTCATGGCAAACTAGGAAAGGTAAATGCCAAGAAGGGTTCATCCAATGTGAAGTATAACCAGTGGAAAGCTCTCCACAATGCCATCAAAGATCATGGTCTTGAAGGTACATCAAGAAATGAGGTCCCATAGGATGTGGGCAAGCACATAGGATGCCATTGTGGCAAAATAACCAGCTCTAGAACCAATAAGTCCATGGAAGAATCCAAAAATTCTGATGGATTCCTCCTTTTCCACCAATATTAACTTCTCTAACCCTGGAGGAAGCTGATATGAACCAACAACCTTTGCAAGTGCTTTAATTGCAAGCATTGGCAGCAATGGTTCTCTTGTAAACTTGTTATGGAATATAATGACAGTCTCTTTGTTGAGCTTCCCAATAAAGTGTCCCAAGCTCTGGTTCCTTCCTAAATTTAATGGTCTGGAACCCTTCCCCCTGCCAAGGAATTTGTCTGTGTCCAGTATTTCAATCTGCAAAAATATGTCTTGGTTAATTGTTTGGCACATTAATTAGACAAAGCAAAATGGTCATAAACATACCTTAGGAGACTCATCCTCCTCAAAAAAGGCAGGTTCCCATATATCAATGGATCTAGTTGCCCTTACTTCATAATCTCTGGTCTTTTCCTCTCCCATATGCTCTATTTTAAGCCTTTTTTGGATCTCATTGAACTCCTCTTCAAAACGTACACCCTGTTGCTCATATCTCAGAACAATGTCCTGCACAAGCTTTCCAACACTTGAGCTGTCAATAAAATTTTCTGCCTCTGTGTCCAAGACTGCTAAGGGGCAAGAAGAGTAATCAATGAATCCTATGTCATTACATCCCCACTCAGCCAAAACTTCCCTTAGATCAAAAAGATGTTGAATGTCATTCAGCAAAACATATTCCTTTTTGTTAACTTTGTATGTGGAAAATGTTGTTGTGCAATGCAAAGGATCAACATCTTCATCCTCAATGTCAACATTCTCCACTTTAGTGATGTTTTCTGCTTTAAATTTTGCAATGTCCAACATCTCAATGCTTTGTAGTTTCTCTTCCTCTTCATGGAACTCCATCTCCCTCTCCTCTTCCTCCTCTTCTTCCTGGTCCTCCTCAGCCTGAGAAATCTGCTTGCCCTCTGGTGTTGGGAGTACACTGAAGAAAATGATAAGTCCAAGGTCATACTCTACCAACTGGCAATGCATATTACCATGAAATTTGCAAGGCTTTATGATCTTTTTCCAGTCTGGATGAAGGCTTGAACACTTCTTTGCGATACCTGTCCTTGCCAAGCTACCTGCTTTGCATATATCAAGAAAATGAACAAGATTATCAAGCCTGTGATCTTTGGTCAATGCTATATATATCTCTATCAATTCACTAATTTGTGTGGAGAAGCAATCCACAAGTAGTTGAAGTTCAAAGGCATCATTAAAAATCTCTTTGACACTTTGAAATCTTGCAAGTTCATTAACTTTGTAAAGAAAAGACATCAGCCTCTCATCAGCGGTCTATTGCATATCCTCTGTATCCATTAGGACAATCCACAAATGTCTGAGAAAGAGAAAAGAGAAGTCCATCAAGACATTAAGAAGTAGACATGACATTAAGAAATATATTTCTTTCTCGATCTACTAAAAGTCTATGTAACGGAAGTAGATCAAAGATCCCAATGGGAGAAGTACTTACCCTTAGTGGAGTATGCTTACAATAACAATGTACATACTTCCATGCGAAAAGCACCTTTCGAGGTAATTGAGGGAAGATCAAAAAGTCCCTTGCTACTTAAGGTACATGGGAAGATCTTCGCTGCAGATGAGTATAGCCGAGACCTACAAGAATCTTTTCAAAAGATTAAGGATGCTATCTCTATCTCATAGCAAAGGCAAAAGGCTGCTGCTGACAAGCACAGAAGAGCCCAAGACTTTAAAGAAAAAGATTGGGTCTTGTTAAAATTTCCAAAGGCTCGATTAAGGCACACGACGGGCAAGAATCCTACAGGCCACCAAAAGTACCATGCTAAACTAGCAAAAAGGTACTATGGTCCCTTTCAGATTCTTAGGCCAATCAATGAGATGGCCTATCAACTCAAGTTGCCCAATCATTGGCTCATACACAATGCTTTCCATGTGAGCCTATTAAAGCCTTACAAAGGAGATCCACCTCAAGAACCAACTTATATTGAAGACCCACCGGAGATCGAGGACCAAGAGGAGGTGCTGCAGCCCGAGTCCATTCTCCGACATGAAGACAAGGTACTAAGAGGCGGTAAGACTATCCGACGATATCTTATTAAGATTAAGAATTATCCTTTTGAAGATGCTAGATGGATGCAAGACATACAATTAAAGGATAACATAAACCTTGTCAATGCTTACAATGCTTCCCAAGAGTTAGCAAATGTACAAAAATGTTTTTTAAAAAAATGAACAAAGTTTTTGTCTTATAAGAATCTCTTTTTTTTATTTTGTGCACAAAAATTAAGTAGTATGCATGCTTAGATCAAGTTTGTGGAGACGACGTCTCCCAAACACCAAGTAGAGCTTGTCACTCTACTACGGAAGACTGAAAGGACTGATGTGCAGACATGCTTGCGGCAGCCTTAGGCTCTCAAGCGCCAAATGGACTAGTCATCCATTATGGAATGATGTCGTAGGGTAACATAGGGATCCTCTACCCGGTAAGAAAAGGACTCATGAATATGCTTTATCTTCTCTACACCATAGTCGAGGAAGACTATGATTTCAAGAGAGAGGTAATGTCATAATAATCAATATCTAGTTCTCTTAAATGATTTTCTCATATTAAACTGATCATTTAATGTGGACAAGTGCCAGGGGAGAAAAAGCTAGAATATTGGATAAGTTAGCAGACCGGCCACAGTAGGGATCCAAAGGAGGGAAAATAGGGATCCAAAGGGGGGGCCATCTGCAAAAGATCCATGTGCAACAATGGGCTAAAAAGACCCTAAGGTTCAGCCCATTAAGACTTCCAAAATGCTAAGGTTCCAAAATTCAAAGGTTGTGTCCAAAGGGTTAAAGCTTAGGGGGAATTGGATGCTTTGTGTGCTCTCCAAAGTCAATGCACGCACATCCCTACGTCATGGGAGGGGGCGAGCCCTTCTTCTAGGGGATGAGAGAGAAAGCCACACACACACACACAAGCCCCTTTACACAAAGGGAATTAGGGACACATGTCAGCTCCCTAGCCCAGATGCCCACAAGATGTGCCCAATTCCTATTGGATGACCCTTGAAGTGGACCAATGAGAATTAAGCTAGAGTAAATCTAGTTTAATTAATTTAAAAATATTTAATAAAAGAAATAAATAAGAATTAAGTCTCCTAGAAGACTATTGTGCAGTCTCCCAAAGGGTCCAATGAGCATTCAGGAGCCCCATGGCTTGCCTGATTCCTATTGGCCAGGAGGCAAAGGGGTCCAATGAGAGTTTAGTTTAATTATTTAATTACCTCAAGCTCTCACAAAAGGGGAAAGGGGGACACATGTCAGAAGGCTATCACTTATGTTGCTTAATTGTAATTGGCTTGGACTTGGGGAGGGCCAATGAGGCTGCAGGAAGAGCAAATAGCAAGGGGGCTCGCCCAAGAGAGAGGGGGGGCTGATTTTTGCTTGGCATTATCACACACACACTCACACAATCTCATGTGTGAAGAAAGAGAAGACTATCTCTTCCAAATCTTTAATGGAGAACTCATCACCTACTCCAAGCTTGTGAGATAGAAGCCTACCTCAACACTCTCTTGGCATGTGGATGCAAATCCAACCAAGAGCCAAGCTTCAATGCATGCTCATCTCCTCTACCAAGCTAATTACTAAGCTAAGTTATGCTAATATGAGTGATTATGTGAGGAGATGTACATCTTTCTCGTAAGATACTCCTTCTTCCTCTCAATCTACTCTCATACCCTGCTAGCTCTCACCATCTTCGAAGGTGTGTGAGGTCTTGGGTCTGAGAACGGGGATAATTCAAGTTGTGTTAGTTAAGTGTTTTGCTTAGTGCATGAAGCTTCCATCTTCATTGCACTAGCTAGTCTTGAAGGAACACAAAGAATTGTATTGTACAATGTCTCTCTTGATGGGAGAAACCATAATACAAAGCCTTTTGGAGGGGGGACCGACTCCATGCAAATCTGGTTTTCAACTGTTGTCAATAGCTTAATTTCTCTCTCTTTTGAAAGTATTGTTGATGCTATCTAACTAGGTGTTATGCTTTTTGTTGCTCTTTCCACCCAAGCACTCTTGTAATTCTCATTAGTAATCTATTCTAATGAAATGCCCACTATGTTAAATGTTACATTGGTATCAGAGCACAAGTTTTCTCTTTTCTTGCTTAAGAAGGGAGGTCCTCAAGCTAGCTACAAATGGTTGGTATTATTAATTGCCTGTGAGTAAGTAGAATAGGGATTTTTCAGCCTTGCAGTGCGCCTGCCTTTGTGCAGTTAACGGGGCATCACCGTCGAGAGCTATGGTCTTAATAGTGGAGTCCTACGGGGCTTGCCTACGGCTTAACCACTATTGAGCTATTAGAAGCTTGACAGGAGCCGGTGCTGTTTTGGTGTTGAAAGACCCTCTCTTCTATTCCTTGCAATTAATGGTATTCGAGCCGCGGGTACAGTAGCTTGAGTGCTTTTTCTAAAGGGGTAAAGAGGATTAGCAACTAGGGCTTGAAGTGCCAAAGTACACCTAAAAAGTTTACACCTAAAAGTTGTTAGAATGGCTGACAATAGTAAAGAGAGTGAAATTAATGTTGATAACTTTGATTTTGCTCATGAGCAAGCTACTAATGATGCTTCAATGCTTGTTAACTATCTTGTTTCTAGGCTTCAACAAGCCATGGGCAATCCGTCTCTCCAAAGTGAAGTGCAACGGCAGCTCCGTGCTCACCGGATTCTCCAAGCTCATCACCATAACGAGAGAACACCTAGGAAGCCTCCTTGTGAGACTACCAAAAGAGGTCTCTCTCCGATTCGGGAAGAAGAAGATAATCCATACGAAGGGCTCAAGAATTTATTTCTTGATGATGCATCTCCTTCCCAAAGGAGAACTCAAAAGCCTCCACCGAAGGAACGAGAAAGAAGCGAGTCTCCCGCCACCTCGGCGGAGATGGCTCCACGAAGACGGCGGGCTAAACGCTCTCCATCACCACCAAAGCGGAGAAGACCATCATATTCCTATCCTCACCACAATTCAAAGAGGGATGATAAAAAGAAAGAGAAGAAAAAGGCGAGAAAGAGGACACCCTCTTCTCCATCTTCTTCATCCTCTTCCTCTCATGAAAGCTATGGTGAAGACGACAAAAATCAAGACAAGAAAAAGGCGAGAAAGAGGTCACCCTCTTCTCCACCTTCTTCAAATTCTTCACCTTCTGAAGAAAGTGATGGTGCAACCTTTGAACCATCAAAAAGAAGAGGCCATAGGAAATCCTATGCCGCATGGAAGAGGTTGTCCAAGCTGAAGAAATTCAAAGAGGGAGGGAAGAGCATCTCTTTCCTTACCTATGATGGTACCTTTGGTGCTACGGACAAAGTCTTGGCCTTTATCCAGCAATTCGATGCGGCGTTTTGAGATGAGGGCTTCACGGAGTCCTCTAAGCTACGCCATGTAGCTGTGCACTTTCAAAAGTCTGCCAGACAATGGTGGTCTAGCCTACGAGCCAACGGTGAAGCTCCACGAACATGGAAGGCTTTAAGAGCTTCCATTATGAAGCAGTTTTTGGCCACCGATGCCAAAGACAAAGTACTCACCGAATGGCGAAGCTTAAAGCTCTCTCCCAATGAATCCATCCACAAATATGTAGACAAGTTTTGGGACTTACAACTCAAAGCCACTGTCTTCAAAAAGTTGGATTTTGGAGAGCAAAAGCAACAGTTTTGTGCGGGCTTAACCGAAGAAATGGCGGAGTATGTCAACTCCCAAAGGCCACGTACCATATCGGCGGTAATACACCATACTATGGTGGCCTCTAGAATCAATTTCCAAACGGGGGTTAAAAGAAATAATAAGCCCCCGGAAAACAAGGGTTCCAATGAGCCTAAGGGGAAGGACAATGTCCAAAAGTCTCCTAAGGGCAACTCCAACAAAGCTAAAGAGAACGGAGTTTACAAAGGTAAGAACAAACTCTCTCCTGAAGAGCTTGAGCGTTATCGCAAGGATAACCGGTGTTTCAAGTGCGGGGAACAAGGGCATGCGTACCGCGCTTGTCCCCAAAAGAACAACCGCCAAGATCCTCCTAGAGCTTCCTTGGTTGAAATCCAAGAGGAGGCGACTAACCAAACAACTCACAAAGGATCTCCTCTATGCCATGCTTGGGGAAAGGTAAGAGAACATGATGCTTTTATTCTCTTTGACCCTGGTTCTACTCACAATTTTATATCTATAGAGTTGGCCACCAAGCTAGGCATACAATCCTACGAGATGGGAGATATCCTACCCGTAGACAGTGCCTTCAAGGGGCAAGAAGCTTCAGTCACTCCCTTAATCGGGAAATTGAGGCTTCATGTCCAAGGCTATGTGGACAAAGAGGACTTCTTTATCTCTCCTCTCAAGCATGAGGATGTAATCCTAGGGGCATCATGGTTTCCTTGTTGCCGATGTTAAATTTCATGAAAGGAGAATCTCCTTTAAGTTCAGGGAAAAAGACATGTATATAGATGCTAAGGAAATGGGTAACACCATCCCCATTGTACATACACCAGCTTTCAACAAGTCAATAAAGAGCTCTATTTCTATGTACATGATTTTTGTTAAAGATTCTACAAAAGAACCTAATGCTTTAGCAAAAGAAAATAAAAGCAACCAAAAGGAATTAGAGTTATCCAATTTTCACAAGGGGTTTAATGATGTTTTTATTGACGACATCCCTTGTGAGCTACCTCCTAAACGAGGTAATGATGACCATGCAATTGAACTTCTTCCAGGAAGTTCACCGCCTAACAAACCTCCTTATAGAGTTTCTCAAGCTCAACAAGAGGAGATTATGCAGCAAGTGCATGAGTTAGTTGAGAAGGGCATGGTTAGGCCTAGCTCATCTCCATTTTTCTCACCTGTGCTATTAGTGCAAAAGAAAGACGGCACATATCGTATGTGTGTCGACTATAGAGCACTAAATAGGATCACTATCAAGAATAGGTTTCCCGTTCCACGGGTAGAAGACCTATTTGATAAGCTACAAGGATCGACCTACTTAAGTAGGATTGACCTAAAAAGTGGCTATCATCAAATAAGGATAGTTGATCAAGACATTGTAAAGACCGCATTTCGTACTACATTTGGTCTTTACGAATACATTGTCATGCCTTTTGGTCTGACCAATGCACCAGCCACATTCAACCGCTTGATGGAGAAGCTGTTCAGGCCTCATCGAACCTTCACTGGAGTGTTCTTTGATGATATTATCATCTACTCCAAGAAGGGCACGCCATAGGCTCTGAGAGTCGAAGGCTCGACCCTGTTGAGCAAGCTCTAGGCATATACGAAAAGGAACTCCTTGCAGTTCTACATGCCTTAGACTCATGGAAGCACTATTTATTGGGGACTCCTTTCATTCTGCCAACGGATCACCAAAGTCTTAAGTACTTCATGACGCAGACCAAGCTCTCCGACAAACAAATGAGGTGGGCAAATTTCCTTTCGCAATTTCATTTTCATATTGCTCACATTGCTGGCAAGCACAATCAAGTAGCCGATGCACTCTCAAGACGGCCGAGAGTGAATGTGGTTTCCATAGCAACTCACAATGATCTATCTTCAATGATAGATGAGTACTCTATTGATCCCAACTTTAGAGATGTGATTTCAGCCCTGGCATTAGGGAAGAAAGAAGAACCATTCACTTTACAAGATGGTTATCTTCTCTATGGCAATAGACTATGCATTACTAACTCACTACATGAGAAAGTAATGTATGAATCTCATGCTCCACCTTATGCGGGGCATAGAGGCATTCAGTCTACTTTAAAGGGAATAGAAACATATTTCTATTGGCCTACCATGAAAGTGAACATACAAGAGTATGTTTCCAAATGTGTGGTATGCCAAAAGACAAAATTTGATAGAGGGAAGCAACTTGGATTGCTTCAACCCTTGCCAATCCCTAATTCACCATGGGAGAGCATATCCATGGATTTTATCTTTGGATTGCCTAAGTCTATCCATGGGAATACGGGAATATGGACGATAGTAGACAGGTTCAGTAAACAAGCTCATTTTATACCTGTCAAAAAGACTATCAAAGCCCATCAAATGGCAACCCTCTTCATTTCACAAATTTTCAAGTACCATGGCTTGCCAATGTCCATAGTGTTAGGAAATAAGACGTAGCTAAATAGATAATTGAGTAGATTACTTAATGGAGAGAGACAGATTTATATACACGAGATTATAGAGTAGAGAGAGAGAAAGAGAGTACACACGATATATGTGGTTCACCCAATGTGGGCTACGTCCACGGGAAAGCAGCCACTCAATGGCTTTAGTACTTCAAAATAAGAAGTAGTTTACAAAGGGATTATACCCTTAATGGAGCTCCCGCCTTGCTTCACTCTCACCACCTCACACTCACCTTGTTGCATCAACTTCACACTATGAAATGTGTGTAGAAATGGCCTCCTTTTATAGGCCAAAAGGGCTTCCCTCTCTTATGAGAGACAGCCATGTGTAGCCGCCCTTGTGCGAATAAGTCCAAATCGGACCCTCCAATCCGCCCATGTGTGGCCGCCCTTGAGAAGACAAGGCCACTTTTGAATTCAGCCACCGGCCACCGGCCATTGACTTCTGACCACCGGCCATCGGCCATTGACTACCGGCCACCGGCCAACCGATTGGTTGTTTTTCGACCACTTTCCGGCCGCCGTCCGGCCATAATATTCCGGCGAAAAAGAATATTCCGGCAAAAAAAAAGTCTCGGGGGCCTCCGCCCCCGAGGCCTTTAAAGTTGCCCCTGATTCTTGTCCGTGAAAATTTTGGTTTCCGGTGAGTGATTTTCCTTCACGCACGATGGCTTCTCCTCATAATGGGGGCCTTACAAATGTGCGCTTTTACCACAGAAAATTACAAGGGTAAATCAGGCTCCATACTTAACAACCTCCCACTTGGAGACTAATCTCCAACCCAAACCTGTGACTGCTTTCCATTCTGGCTTCTTATCCTTGAATGCCAATTGAAGATGAGCAAAAGCTCAACTTCTCCTTGTTGACCACCTTTGTAAACATGTCTGCAGGATTTTCACTTGTATGCACCTTTCCTAGCTTTAGCTGTCCCTCTTCCAAAAGAGTGCGTATGAAGTGATATCTCACCTCAATGTGCTTTGTCCTTGAATGAAAGGCTGAGTTCTTCGCAAGATGGATAGCGCTTTGGCTATCATTGTACAAGACACAATTGTCTTGTTTGAATCCAAGCTCTTCTAAGAATCTGTGAAGCCACATAATTTCTTTGCTTGCCTCCGTCATTGCTACATACTCTGCTTCCGTGGTAGAAAGTGAAACCACTTTTTGTAGCTTTGAAGCCCAGCTTACTGCTGTGCCTCCAACCGTGAACACATAGCCAGTAGTGCTCCTTCGAGTATCTTTGTCACCTGCCGTATCTGCATTAGCCTACCCTTCTAGAAAAATATCAGTTCCTCCAAAATACAAAGCATTTGTTGTTGTCCCTTTTAGATACCTAAGTATCCACTTCACAGCTTGCTAATGCTCTTTACCTGGGTTGTCCATGAACCTACTCACAACTCCCACTGCATGTGCAATGTCTGGCCTTGTCCAGACCATAGCATACATTAGAGAACCTACCGCTCCAGCATATGGAACTTTAGACATATAGGCTATCTCCTCTTGTGTCTTTGGACACGTATCCTTCGTTAGTTTAAAATGACCAGCCAAAGGTGTAGAAACTGGTTTTGCATTTTGCATTGCAAACCTTTCTAGTACCTTCTTGATGTAATCTTCTTGAGATAGCTTTATTGTCTTCTTCGTCCTGTCCCTTGATATTTTCATACCAAGTATCCTCTTTGCAGTACCTAAATCTTTCATTGAAAAAGATTTGGACAGCTCCTCTTTTAGGTCTTTGATGTCCTGCATGTTAGCACTTGCAATCAACATGTCATCAACATACAACATTAGGATGATGAATTTCCCATCTCCCAAATTCTTCGTGTAGACGCAGTGATCCGAGTTGCATCTTGTGAATCCATGATCCAACATCCATCAATCAAACTTCAAGTACCATTGTCTTGATGCTTGCTTTAAACCATACAAGCTCTTCTTTAATCTGCAAACCATTTTCTCCTTACCTTTTACTTCATACCCCTTTGGTTGAAGCATGTAGATTTCCTCCTCTAAGTCACCGTGAGGGAATGCCGTATTTACATCCATTTGCTCGAGATTTAGATCATGAGCAGCCACAAGGCTTAAGACAAGCCTAATTGAGTTCATTTTTACAACAGGAGAAAATATTTCATTGAAGTCAATACCTTTCTTTTGAGAAAACCCTTTTACCACAAGCCTAGACTTGTACCTTTTCTTCCCACCTTCTTCTTCCTTCAACTTGTACACCCATTTGTTTTGAAGTGCCCGCTTACCTTTAGGTAACTCAACCAACTCCCATGTTTGGTTGCGATGTAGTGAGTCCATCTCCACTTTCATGCTCTTCGTCCATTCTTCTTTGGATTCATGTTGCATAGCTTCTTCATATGATTCCGGCTCTCCAGAATCTGAGATCAAGAGATGGTTGAAGGAAGGAACAAACCTTTCTGGAGGTCTACTTGCTCTTGTAGATCTTCGGGGAATAGGTTGAGGCTCCTCATTTGGTTGACGTTGTTGCACATTGTCACCGTTTGCAGTCGTTGAGTCTTCACCGTCCTCAAGCTCCATGTACTCATCACCTGTTTCTTTTGTTTGTTTTCTTTCCAAGTAATCTTTGTACATATTTTGTTCGTTAAAAATTACATCCCTACTCCTTAAGATTTTACCATCTTCAGGATTCCATAGGTGATACCCAAAGTCACCTTCTCCATAGCCAATGAAGAAACAATTTTTGGACGTTGCATCTAGCTTTGATCTTAGGATTCTATCTATGTGCATGAAAGCCTCACACCCAAACACTTTGAGAAATGCATAATTCACCGGTTTACCTGTCCATGCCTCTTCTAGAACTCCCCCATCCAATACTGTTGAGGGTGACCGGTTGATTAAGTACACAGACGTACTTACAGCTTCCGCCCAAAGCTCAAGCGGTAGGCCTGCATGTAGCCGCATGCTTCGTGCTTGCTCCATGATTGTCCTGTTCATCCTTTCCGAAATCCCATTTTGTTGAGGTGTCCTTGGGGTTGTCCTTTGCCTCCGAATGCCATTGCTAGCACAAAAGATTTCAAAAGCTTGGCTGCAATATTCGCCTCCATTGTCGGATCTGAGGCATTTAACCTTGGTACCTGTTTCATTCTCCACAAAGGCTTTCCACCTTTGAAATATGGAAACTACATCGGATTTATTCTTCATGACATAAACCCATGTTTTTCTAGTCGCATCGTCTATGAATGTTACATAGTACAATGAGCCCCTGATTCTTGTCCGTGAAAATTTTGGTTTCCGGTGAGTGATTTTTCTTCACGCACGATGGCTTCTCCTCATAATGGGGGCCTTACAAATGTGCGCTTTTACCACAAAAAATTACAAGGGTAAATCAGGCTCCATACTTAACACATAGTGTCGGATAGAGATCCTAGAATGACCAGTAATTTCTGGAAGGGTCTCTTTGAGAATTTAGGTACAAGTCTAAAATTCTCTTCGGCCTATCATCCACAAACGGATGGCCAAAGTGAAATAGCTAACCTAACAATTCTCGATCTACTAAAAGCCTATGTAACGGAAGTAGATCAAATATCCCAATGGGAGAAGTACTTACCCTTAGTGGAGTATGCTTACAGTAACACTGTACATACTTCCACGGGAAAAGCACCTTTCGAGGTAATTGAGGGAAGATCAAAAAGTCCCTTGCTACTTAAGGTACATGGGAAGATCTTCGCTGCAGATGAGTATAGCCGAGACCTACAAGAATCTTTTCAAAAGATTAAGGATGCTATCTCTATCTCACAGCAAAGGCAAAAGGCTGCTATTGACAAGCACAGAAGAGCCCAAGCCTTTAAAGAAAACGATTGGGTCTTGTTAAAATTTCCAAAGGTTCGATTAAGGCACACGATGGGCAAGAATCCTACGGGCCACCAAAAGTACTATGCTAAACTAGCAAAAAGGTACTATGGTCCCTTTCAGATTCTTAGGCCAATCAATGAGATGGCCTATCAACTCAAGTTGCCCAATCATTGGCTCATACACAATGCTTTCCATGTGAGCCTATTAAAGCCTTACAAAGGAGAGCCACCTCAAGAACCAACTATTGAATCCCGAGTCCATTCTCCGACATGAAGACAAGGTACTAAGAGGCGGTAAGACTATCCGACAATATCTTATTAAGTTTAAGAATTATCCTTTTGAAGATGCTAGATGTAAGGTCTCTGACCCCAACCAAAAAGAGCACCCTTGTACCATGAAATGATCATAATGGAAAAAAGTTACTATTTTTAGCAGTTTTCCGAATTCTGTCAGTGCCATGATGTTTAAAATGTCATAAAGCTTCGAAATGTGAATTAAAATAATTTTTGTGAAAATTTTCCAAATATAGTAAGTTTTTGGTCACCCGACCCGTCTAGTTTTGACCGTCTGGAAAATCTGCACCTGTACCCCGAATTTGAAAAAAATACATTTTCGGACCCTGGGGGGCTGCTAAATATGGCAGGTACTCAGACCCGTACGTCTTAGTTAGAGCTTAGTATAGCAATTTACGGCATCAAAATCCGACTCGTATGGCCCGTTTTAGCCTAAAACCAATTTTTCACAAAATTGTCCGGGAGGCACCGGGGGCCCGAGGCTGTGTGGGGACAGGTTCCATCCCACTCGAGACCTGCTTTAGCAGCTAGGGGGCGCCCTCTTGCTTTGTGGGAGTCTTGGGGAAACTGCCAAGCCTGCAACTCAGTGTGAGAGTCAGTTTACTGAGCCAACTGGACACTTGGTGGGCAGGGAACTGGACTTGCCATGCTTAACTTGAGAAGCTCCCAGATGCATTTAGCAACCCAGATCGATTTTCAGCTTGAGGAGGCCTATTTAAAGACCTGCACACACACACACATATATGCTCACACACACACATTGCATACTCACACACCTACACACTGGGAAGGTGCTGCCGGCACACACACAGCTTTTGAAGGAGAAGCAAGGAGGGAGGTGCTGCCGAATTTCCCATCTCGAGGATTCATTGCATCAAAAAATTAAGAGGATCCTTAGTCCCTAATCACGGTAATTATGGTTTAATTACTGCTCTTCTTAATCTCATCATTACCCACTCATAATTCTTGTCTACTATGCCTACTTTTAGCTATAATTCTCTATAGCTGCTCTCTAAGTTTTCATAGCTGTACTTCATTACATAATTATCATTCAATTAGTTAATTTATTCAGCCATTCATCATCTTTAATCAAGGATTAATGCATGATTAGGAAAGATTCTCTCTCTAGGCGGTATAGTCAATGAATTGTCAGCTACTAATAGTGTAGATTTGTCAGAATTCAATCTTTCACTACTCAATAGAGTTGTAATTAAATTATACTTAATCTTCTCCCACATTCATATGCGATTAAGGCTGAAATTTAATCCGTCATTAGTCCAATAAGAAGAAGGTTTTTCCATCACACATGCCTGCGGTCACTCTGCACCTTCATATTGCTCTAGGAAAATGAATGAGCTTGCTTACTTCACATCTTTCGTGAATCAATTAGAAAAACTCTAAATTTCTTAATCATCTAAGCCAAGTAATTAACCTTAGAGTCGTTTCCCATAGGGTGGATACAGAATTACCCTTAAAAATTGCTAGGGCAAAAAGGGAAAAATCTAACCTCGTGCATAGGGAGGAATCTTTAATAAATCTAATCTGCCGATTGGTTTGTCATGTTACTCTCGGACCTTAGCTCTTTTTTTTTCAAGTCTATCATTTAAGTAGTGAGAAAAATGGCCCCGGTTAAGAGAACTCGCTTCGGTGGAGCCCATGACCGCGAGGCGGGAACAAGCAATGTCAACGGAAAGGGGAAAGCTCCTATGGAGGAACAAATACCGGCCATCTCATGGGCCATCGATGAAGAAGTGGAAGAGGTAGATCATATTTTTATTCAAGTTGTTTAAATTAACATTGCATACGCTAGTTAGGAATGCTCATATCCCCAAACATGTTGGAGAAATCCGACGGAAACCTCGGCATTGAAAGCATTGTAAATTAAGTTCTAAAGTAGGAAGCAAATGATTGATGGGAATGCTGTTTGCAATAGGAAAGTATGTATGCTAGGGAAAATTTAGCTCGGCATGTTCATTCTATTTCCAATGTTGAATTAGTCATGAACCCCCTCGTGATCACAGGGCGTAGAGTTCCTGGTTAAGGGCTCTTGAATCCAGGACTGCTGGTTAAGCGGTGGATACCCACGACTGCTGGTTAAGCGGTGGGAACCCACGTCTGCTGGTTAAGCGGTGGGAATGTCCATGTCGTGCTTTCTATGCGGTGGACATACCTAGTTGTATGGGCAGCTAGGCGACAACGGGAGGAGTAAACTCTCGCTGGAGGGGGGATGTTGTACCTCCAGAACATTGGAATTTTTATGAATAAGTTGAGTAGAATTTTTACTAGAATTCTGTCGTGGTGTTGTTTGCAATACTGGTTGAAGGGTTGTATCAACGAACAATGTGATTCGGAATTAAACAAGGAATCTCTATGTTGAACAACCTTTGTGGTAGTAATTAGGTCACACAAGGAAGTGTGAGTGTGGGGGTGGAAAGTGGGGGCTTGGCTCAGGTTGCCAATGCCTACAAGATGGGTGGTCCCGATTGGTCGGGAACTCTCTGTCCCCATTGTGCTTACTTCGATATTAGTAATACTCATTGCCCCTAGAGCGGTAAAATCTCGAGTGTACGTGCCTCTGAAACATGGGGAAAAAGGCGCTCGGGGTTTCTCTCCTCTTGGAAGGTGGATCTTAGGATCGCTAGGTAGTTTGAGTACGCTTCCCCTGCGAGGTGGAGCTAGATCTCCCTGCTAGTAGGCTCGAACTCGACTCACTTTGTGATGAGAGATCGTCCGCTAGTTGAATCCTGAACCATTTTGTTTGCTTCCGCAGTAGATCTAGTGGCCACCGGGTTTACCATCAGATCCGTTGTTTGATACGATGGGGTGGGGACCTCACACCTGGTATCAGAGCTATAGGTTTACGAACTGGATAATGATGTTGTTTGAAATTTTAAAAACTAAGGGATTGTAGGATAGCTCGTACTCAAAGCTTGAGCATGATGTTTCCCAAAATAATGACATTGGATTTGTCTAGTGGATTGTCTCCTGAGTGATGTTAAAGAATTTTACTCGTTGAGCTTGTCGGGATTCAGTGGGTTCCACATGATGTTTTTTTTTGAGAAGTCGTTGGTGCGACTAGTGCTGCGGGCAGGTAGCCTATTGATACACATAAAGTTATAAGTATGGATCAAAGCTCTCGAGTAAAGTTTTTACCATTATTTATCGGACAATTTTGGATGTATTCAATGGAATTCAAATGGTGGAATGGTTAAAATCCTTTGTGATAGATGTACAGATTAAGTAGGCTGGTGAAGCCCAAAAGTTAAATTTCTTCTTGAGTATGGAAAAGCTTAGGTTCATTTGAGAAGAGTGCTATAGTAATGAGTTTTATACCATTGGATAGGCACCACCTGCTGCTCTCTACTCGGTAGCGCAAGAGAAGAAGCTCCTCCTTAAACAAGCTCAGCCTCCAACCTTTAAAGGCGAAGGGGCAAATGTGGAAAGAGATGCAGAAGTATGGATGGAGGCTATGGATGACTATTTCGAAGCTGCGAGAACTCAACCCGAGAACCAAACCATGCTTGCAATGTTCCGCTTGTCTGGTGATGCCAAGATCTGGTGGAAACAACATTGCAGGGACTTGGATATCAAGGGATCTTCCCAGTCATGTGAAGACATCAAGGCTGCTATGATGGAGCGTTACTTACCACCCGCCTATAAAACCTTGAAGATGAACGAGTTCTTTTCCCTTCAGCAGCTGACTTCATCTGTCGAAGAATATTATTCAAAGTTTGTCACTCTTCGGAGATATGCTCCTAAGCTGACATTGGAACAACAGGTAGCACGGTTCTGCCAAGGACTCATCGACCCCCTGAACAACCGACTAGAAGCTCTCAGGCCAGTAACTTTGCAAGATGCCTTGCTAAGGCCAAACCGTTAGCTAAAGAGATTCAGACGACTACCCAAGATAGTGAATACTATTTGTCAAAGAGGGCCAGGACAGACAACTGGAGTAACAGACCAATCAACCCTGCATACAACCATCGTCCGGTAATAGCTACCACGACAGCTACCGAGTTTTCCAATATAAAATGCTTTGAGTGCCAGGAGTATGGACATTACAAAAGTCGATGTCCAAAAAGGATTTCCCAAACATCCGGTGCTAATAATGTACCTCTTAACGCCAACGGGCGAGGTCAACCAAACGGAAGAGGAGACCGAGGAAGAGGAAACATAGGACAAGGAAGTAGAGCTTTCGCTAATGCCTCAGTGAGACAACCAAGTGTGGGTGATGAAGCTGATGAGAGAGTAGCAATGTATGATGCAACTGCTAATCCTAGTGAGCAATAAATCGAGCACTAGAATCTCATCAAAGTTCAACAGAATAAGACGCATAAAGCTAAAGACTACTCTATTATCAAAGGATATCTTTACTTTAGACAAAGGATATATGTACCTAAGTAGTTAGCATAGAGTTTATCCAGATGTATTCTTGAGATGAGGACATCTCAAATTTTTCACGTTGGGGAGGTTGTAAGGTCTCTGACCCCAACCAAAAAGAGCACCCTTGTACCATGAAATGATCATAATGGAAAAAAGTTACTATTTTTAGCAGTTTTCCGAATTCTGTCAGTGCCATGATGTTTAAAATATCATAAAGCTTCGAAATGTGAATTAAAATAATTTTTGTGAAAATTTTCCAAATATAGTAAGTTTTTGGTCACCCGACCCGTCTAGTTTTGACCGTCTCAAAAATCTGCATCTGTACCCCGAATTTGAAAAAAATGCATTTTCGGACCCCGAGGGGCTGCTAAATATGGCAGGTACTCAGACCCGTACGTCTTAGTTAGAGCTTAGTATAGCAATTTACGGCATCAAAATCCGACTCGTATGGCCCGTTTTAGCCTAAAACCAATTTTTCACAAAATTGTCGGGGAGGCACCGGGGGCCGGAGGCTGTGTGGTGACAGGTTCCAGCCCACTCCAGACCTGCTTTAGCAGCTAGGGGGCACCCTCTTGCTTTGTGGGAGTCTTGGGGAAGCTGCCAAGCCTGCAACTCAGTGTGAGAGTCAGTTTACTGAGCCAACTGGACACTTGGTGGGCAGGGAACTAGACTTGCCATGCTTAACTAGAGAAGCTCCCAGATGCATTTAGCAACCCAGATCGATTTTCAGCTTGAGGAGGCCTATTTAAAGACCTGCACACACACACACATATATGCTCACACACACACATTGCATACTCACACACCTACACACTGGGAAGGTGCTGCCGGCACACACACAACTTTTGAAGGAGAAGCAAGGAGGGAGGTGCTCTCGAATTTCCCATCTCGAGGATTCATTGCATCAGAAATTTAAGAGGATCCTCAGCCCCTAATCACGGTAATTATGGTTTAATTATTGCTCTTCTTAATCTCATCATTACCCACTCATAACTCTTGTCTACTATGCCTACTTTTAGCTATAATTCTCTATAGTTGCTCTCTAAGTTTTCATAGCTGTACTTCATTACATAATTATCATTCATTTAGTTAATTTATTCAGCCATTCATCATCTTTAATCAAGGATTAATGCATGATTAGGAAAGATTCTCTCTCTAGGCGGTATAGTCAATGAATTGTCAGCTACTAATAGTGTAGATTTGTCAGAATTCAATCTTTCACTACTCAATAGAGTTGTAATTAAATTATACTTAATCTTCTCCCACATTTATATGCGATTAAGGCTGAAATTTAATCTGTCATTAGTCCAATAAGAAGAAGGTTTTTCCATCACACATGCCTGCGGTCACTCTGCACCTTCATATTGCTCTAGGAAAATGAATGAGCTTGCTTACTTCATATCTTTCGTGAATCAATTAGAAAAACTCTGAATTTCTTAATCATCTAAGCCAAGTAATTAACCTTAGAGTCGTTTCCCATAGGGTGGATACAGAATTACCCTTAAAAATTGATAGGGCAAAAAGGGAAAAATCTAACCTCGTGCATAAGGAGGAATCTTTAATAAATCTAATCTGCCGATTGGTTTGTCATGTTACTCTCGGACCTTAGCTCTTTTTTTTTCAAGTCTATCATTTAAGTAGTGAGAAAAATGGCCCCGGTTAAGAGAACTCGCTTCGGTGGAGCCCATGACCGCGAGGCGGGAACAAGCAATGTCAACGGAAAGGGGAAAGCTCCTATGGAGGAACAAATACCGGCCATCTCACGGGCCATCGATGAAGAAGTGGAAGAGGTAGATCATATTTTTATTCAAGTTGTTTAAATTAACATTGCATACGCTAGTTAGGAATGCTCATATCCCCAAACATGTTGGAGAAATCCGACGGAAACCTCGGCATTGAAAGCATTGTACATTAAGTTCTAAAGTAGGAAGGAAATGATTGATGGGAATGCTGTTTGCAATAGGAAAGAATGTATGCTAGGGAAAATTTAGCTCGGCATGTTCATTCTATTTCCAATGTTGAATTAGTCATGAACCCCCTCGTGATCACAGGGCGCAGAGTTCCTGGTTAAGGGCTCTTGAATCCACGACTGCTGGTTAAGCGGTGGATACCCACGACTGCTGGTTAAGCGGTGGGAACCCACGTCTGCTGGTTAAGCGGTGGGAATGTCCATGTCGTGCTTTCTATGCGGTGGACATACCTAGTTGTATGGGCAGCTAGGCGACAACGGGAGGAGTAAACTCTCGCTGGAGGGGGGATGTTGTACCTCCAGAACATTGGAATTTTTATGAATAAGTTGAGTAGAATTTGTACTAGAATTCTGTCTTGGTGTTGTTTGCAATACTGGTTGAAGGGCTGTATCAACGAACAATGTGATTCCGAATTAAACAAGGAATCTTTATGTTGAACAACCTTTGTGGTAGTAATTAGGTCACACAAGGAAGTGTGAGTGTGGGGGTGGAAAGTGGGGGCTTGGCTCAGGTTGCCAATGCCTACGAGATGGGTGGTCCCGATTGGTCGGGAACTCTCTGTCCCCATTGTGCTTACTTCGATATTAGTAATACTCATTGCCCCTAGAGCGGTGAAATCTCGAGTGTACGTGCCTCTGAAACATGGGGAAAAAGGCGCTCGGGGTTTCTCTCCTCTTGGAAGGTGGGTCTTAGGATCGCTAGATAGTTCGAGTACGCTTCCCCTGCGAGGTGGAGCTAGATCTCCCTGCTAGTAGGCTCGAACTCGACTCACTTTGTGATGAGAGATCGTCCGCTAGTCGAATCCTGAACCATTTTGTTTGCTTCCGCAATAGATCTAGTGTCCACCGGGTTTACCATCAGATTCGTTGTTTGATACGACGAGGTGGGGACCTCACACTAGATGGATGCAAGGCATACAATTAAAGGATAACCTAAACCTTGTCAATTCTTACAATGCTTCCCAAGAGTAAGCAAATGTACAAAAATGTTTTTTAAAAAAATGAACAAAGTTTTTGTCTTATAAGACTCTCTTTTTTTTATTTTGTGCACAAAAGCTAAGTAGTATGCATGCTTAGATCAAGTTTGTGGAGACGACGTCTCCCAAACACCAAGTAGAGCTTGTCACTCTACTACGGAAGACTGATAGGACTGATGTGCAGACATGCTTGCGGCAGCCTCAGGCTCTCAAGCGCCAAATGGACTAGTCATCCATTATGGAATGATGTCGTAGGGTAACATAGGGATCCTCTACCTGCTAAGAAAAGGACTCATGAATATGCTTTATCTTCTCTACACCATAGTCGAGGACGACTATGATTTCAAGAGAGAGGTAATGTCATAATAATCAATATCTAATTCTCTTAAATGATTTTCTCATATTAAACTGATCATTTAATGTGGGGAAGTGCCAGGGGAGAAAAAGCTAGAATATTGGTTAAGCTAGCAGACCGACCACAGTAGGGATCCAAAGGAGGGAAAATAGGGATCCAAAGGGGGGGCCATCTGCAAAAGAGCCATGTGCAACAATGGGCTAAAAAGACCCTAAGGTTCAGCCCATTAAGACATCCAAAATGCTAAGGTTCCAAAATTCAAAGGTTGTGTCCAAAGGGTTAAAGCTTAGGGGGAATTGGATGCTTTGTGTGCTCTCCAAAGACAATGCACATCCCTACATGGGAGGGGGCGAGCCCTTCTTCTAGGGGATGAGAGAGAAAGCCACACACACACACACACACAAGCCCCTTTACACAAAGGGAATTAGGGACACATGTCAGCTCCCTAGCCCAGATGCCCACAAGATGTGCCCAATTCCTATTGGATGACCCTTGAAGTGGACCAATGAGAATTAAGCTAGAGTAAATCTAGTTTAATTTATTTAAAAACATTTAATAAAAGAAATCAATAAGAATTAAGTCTCCTAGAAGACTATTGGGCAGTCTTCCAAAGGGTCCAATGAGCATTCAGGAGCCCCATGGCTTGCCTGATTCCTATTGGCCAGGAGGCAAAGGGGTCCAATGAGAGTTTAGTTTAATTATTTAATTACCTCAAGCTCTCACAAAAGGGGAAAGGGGGACACATGTCAGAAGGCTATCACTTATGCTGCTTAATTGTAATTGGCTTGACTTGGGGAGGGCCAATGAGGCTGCAGGAAGAGCAAATAGCAAGGGGGCTCACCCAAGAGAGAGGGGGGGCTGATTTTTGCTTGGCATTATCACACACACACTCACACAATCTCATGTGTGAAGAAAGAGAAGACTATCTCTTCCCAAGCTTTAATGGAGAACTCATCACCTACTCCAAGCTTGTGAGATAGAAGCCTACCTCAACACTCTCTTGGCATATGGATGCAAATCCAACCAAAAGCCAAGCTTAAATGCATGCTCATCTCCTCTACCAAGCTAATTACTAAGCTAAGTTATGCTAATATGAGTGATTATGTGAGGAGATGTACATCTTTCTCGTAAGATACTCCTTCTTCCTCTCAATCTACTCTCATACCCTGCTAGCTCTCACCATCTTCGAAGGTGTGTGAGGTCTTGGGTCTGAGAACGGGGATAATTCAAGTTGTGTTTGTTAAGTGTTTTGCTTAGTGCGTGAAGCTTCCATCTTCATTGCACTAGCTAGTCTTGAAGGAACACAAACAATTGTATTGTACAATGTCTCTCTTGATGGGAGAAACCATAATACAAAGCCTTTTGGAGGGGGGACCGGCTCCATGCAAATCCGGTCCTCAACTGTTGTCAATAGCTTAATTTCTCTCTCTTTTGAAAGTATTTGTTGATTCTATCTAACTAGGTGTTATGCTTTTTGTTGCTCTCTCCACCTAAGCACTCTTGTAATTCTCATTAGTAATCTATTCTAATGAAATGCCCACTATGTTCATGCTAATTTCTGCTACACATAAGTTATTAGGCTATTAAATGTTAAAAAATATGGCTGGTACTCGGACAGATACACCTTATTTAGAGCTTAGTATAGTAATTTACGGCATTAAATTCCGACTCGTATGGCCCGTTTTAGCCTAAAACCAATTTTTCCTAAAGTTGTGCGGGGAGGCACCGGGGCTCGAGGCTGTGTGGGAACAGGTCCCAGGCCACTCAGAGATTGCTTTAGCAGGTAGGGGGCACCCTCTCTTCTTTTGGGAGTTGTGGGAGAGTTTCCAAGCTTGAGAGTGAGTGTGAGAGCCAGTTAGACTAGCTAACTGGACACTTGGGTAGGCAGGAAACTAGACTTGCCATGCATGATGTGAGAGCTCACTGAGATGCTTATAGCAGCTAGGTTCGATTTTCAGCTTGGAGGAGCCTATTTAAAGGTGTGCTCACACACACACACACAGACACATGCTCACACACACACAATACACACACACACACACACACACACACACTTACACACACACCTTGGGGAGGTGCTACCGGTACACACAATTTTTGAAGGAGAAGCAAAGGAGGGAAGTGCTGCCGAATTCTCGTCTTGAGAAGTCATTTGGATCAGAAAATCTAGAGGATTTCAGCCCCTAATCACGGTAATCATGATTTAATTTATGCTCTTCTGTAATTCTCTTCATCATTCTCTTAATTCCTCATCTACTATGCTTAATCCTAACTATATTCCCAATAGCTGCTCTCTAAATCTCCATAGCTATACTCCATTATATAATCATCAAACAATAGCTAATTATGCAGCCATTCATCACTCTTAATCAATGATTAATACATGATTAGAAGAGATTTCTCTCTCTAGGCAGCATAGTAATTAATTGTCAAGCCGGTAATGATGTAGATTTGATGAAATTCTTTCTTTTACCACTCAATATTGTTGTAATTAAGTTAGATTCAATTTTCTCACACATTAAGATGTGATTAAGGAAAAATTAATCTATCATTAAGCCACTAAGAAGAGAATTTTCTCTCACCTATGTATGCGGAAATTCTGCATCTTTTTAATTGCACTAGGAAAGTGATTGAGCTTGCTTAATTCATCTCTCTTGTAATTTAATTAGTAAAATTCTGAAATTCATAATCATCTAAGCCAAGTGATTAACTTTAGAGCCGGTTCACATAGGACAAGTAAAGTATTATCTATAAAATTACTATGTCTCGAAGGAAGAATCTAACTCTCTCATATAAGGGGGATTGTTCAATGATTCTAATCTATCATTTGGATTGTTATGATGCTCTCGGACTTTAGCTCTTTTCTTCAAGTTTATCATTTAAAGTAGTGAGTATAAAATGGCCCCGGTTAGGACAACTCGCTTCGGTGGTGCCCACGACCGTGAGGCGGAAACGAGCAATGTGAATGGGAAAGGAAAAGCTCCCATGGACGAACGAGCACCGGCCATTGACAAAGAAATGGAAGAGGTAGGTCACAATTTCATTGAAGTTGTTTAATTTAACATTGCATACGATTAGCTAGGAATGAATATACCCCTAAACATGTTGGAGAAATTCGACGGAAACCTCGACATTTGAATTCAATTGTATATTAAAGTTTAAGTAGGAAAGAATGGTTGATGGATATACTGTTTGCAATAGGAAAGAATGTCTGTTAGGGAAAATTTAGCTTGGCCTGTTCATTCTATTTCCAATGTTGAACTAGTCCTGAACCCCCTCTTGATCACAGGGGGCAGAGTTCGTGGTTAAGGGCTCTTGAATCCACGTTTGCTGGTTAAGCGGTGGATACCCACGTCTGCTGGTTAAGCGGTGGGGACCCACGTCTGCTGGTTAAGCGGTGGGAATGTCCATGTCGTGCTTTCTACGCGGTGGACATACCTAGTTGTATGGGCAACTAGGCGACAACGGGAGGAGCAAACTCTCATTGGAGGGGGATGTTGTACCTCCACAACATTGGAATTTTAATGAATAAGTTTGAGTAGAATTTTTACTAGAACTCTGTCTTGGTGCCGCTTTGCAATACTGATTGAAGGACTGTGTTAACGAACATTGTGATTCGGAATCTAATCAAGGAATGTTTATGTTGTGCAATCATTGTGGTAGTAATTAGGACACACAAGGAAGTGTGAGTGTGGGGTGGAAACTGGGGCTTGGCTCAGGTTGCCAATGCCTATGAGAAGGGTGGTCCCGATTAGTCGGGAACTCTCTATCCCCATAGTGTTTAAATCCATACTAGTGATACTCATTGCCCCTAGAGCGGCGAAGTCTCAAGTGTACGTGCCTCTGAAACATGGAGAAAAAGGCAGTCGGGGTTTCTCTCCTCTTGGAAAGTGGGTCTTAGGATCGCTAGATAGTTTAAGTATGCTTCCCCTGTGAGGTGGAGCTAGATCTCATTGCTAGTAGGCTCGAACTCGACTCACTTTGTGATGAGAGATCATCCGCTAGTTGACCCTGAACCACTTTGTTTGCTTCCGTTATAGATCTAGTGGCCACCAGGTTCACCATCAGATCCGCCGTTTGATACGGCGGGTTGGGGACCTCACACCTGGTATCAGAGCTATAGGTTTACGAACTGAAAAATGATGTTGTTTGAAAATTTTGAAAAAATAAGGGATAGTAGGATAGCTCGTACTCAAAGCTTGAGCATGATGTTTCCCAGAATAATGACATTGGATTTGTCTAGTGGATTGTCTCCTGAGTGATGTTAAAGAGTTTTACTCGTTGAGCTTGTTGGGATTCAGTGGGTCCCACATGATGGTTTTTGAGAAGTCGTTGGTGCGACTAGTGATGCAGGCAGGTAGCCTGTTGATGCACATAAAGTTATAAGTATGGATAAGCTCTCGAGTAAAGTTTTTACCATTATTTATTGGACAATTTTGGATGTATTCAATGGAATTTAAATTAATGGTGGAATGGTTAAATCCTTCATGATAGATGTACAGGTTAAGTAGGCTGGTTAAGCCCAAAAGTTAAATTTCTTCTTGAGTATGGAAAAGCCTAGGTTCATTTGAGGAGAGTGCTATAGTAATGAGTTTTATACCATTGGATAGGCACCGCCTGCTGCTCTCTAGTCGGCAGCGCAAGAGAAGAAGCTCCTCCTTAAACAAGCCCAGCCTCCACTCTTTAAGGGCGAGGGGGCAAATGTGGAGAAAGATGCGGAAGTGTGGATGGAAGCAATGGACGATTACTTCGAAGTTGCAAGAACCCAACCCGTGAATCAGACCATGCTTGCGATGTTCCGCTTGTCTGGAGATGCCAAGATATGGTGGAAGCAACATTGCAGGGATTTGGATATTAAGGGATCTTCCCAATCCTAGGAAGACATCAAAGCTGCAATAATGGGACGTTATTTACCACCTGCCTATAAAACCTTGAAGATGAATGAGTTCTTTTCACTTCGGCACAACTGATTTCATCTATCAAAGAGTATTATGCAAAGTTTGTCACTCTTCGGAGATATGCTCCTAAGATGACCTTGGAATGACAGGTGGTGAGGTTTTGCCAAGGGCAAATCGACCCTTTGAATACGCAGTTGGAAGCTCTCAGGCCGACAACACTATAGGATGCCTTGTTAAGGGCCAAGCCATTAGCTAAAGAGATTCAGAGGGCTACCCAAGATAGTCAATACTATTTGTCAAAGAGGGCCAGGACAGACAACTAGAGTAACAGACCAATCAACCCTGCATCATATGACCATCGTCCGGTAGTAGCTACTATGGCAGCTACCGAGTTTCCCAATATAAGTTTCTTTGAGTGCCAGGAGTATGGACATTACAAAAGCCGATGTCCAAAAACGATTTCTCAAATATCCGGTGCTAATAATGTACCTTTGAACGTCAATGGGCGAGGTCAACCAAACGGAAGAGGAGGCCGAGGAAGAGGAAACATAGGACAAGGAAGCGGAGCTTTCGCTAATGCCGTAGTGAGACAACCAACTGTGGATGACGAAGCTTATGAGAGAACAACTATGTATGTTGCAACTGCTAATCCTAGTGAGGAATAATTCAAGCAAGAGAATCTCATCAAAGTTCAACAGAATAAGACGCATAAATTTTAAGACTATTCTATTATCAAAGGATATCTTTACTTTAGACAAGGATATATGTACCTAAGTACTTTAGACAAGGATATATGTACCTAAGTAGTTAGCATAGAGTTTATCCATATGTATTCTTGAGATGAGGACATCTCAAATTTTTCACATTGGGGAGGTTGTAAGGTCTCTGACCCAACCAAAAAGAGCACCATGGTACCATGGAATGAACATAATGGAAAAAGTTACTATTTTTAGCAGTTTTTCAAATTCCGTCAGTGCCTTGATGTTTAGAATGTTATAAAGCTTCAAAATGTGAATTAAAATAAATTTTGTGAAAAATTTCCTAAAATAGTAAGTTTTTAGTCACCCGACCTGTCTAGTTTTGACCGTCTCGAAAAATTGCACCCGTATCCCGAATTTAAAAAAATGCATTTCCGGACCCCGGGGACTGCTAAATATGGCAGGTACTCGGACAGAGATACCTTATTTAGAGCTTAGTATAGCAATTTATGGCATTAAATTCCGACTCGTATGGCCCGTTTTAGCCTAAAACCAATTTTTCCTAAAGTTGTGCGGGGAGGCACCGGGGCTCGAGGCTGTGTAGGAACAGGTCCCAGGCCACTCAGAGGTTGCTTTAGCAGCTAGGGGGCGCCCTCTCTTCTTTTGGGAGTTGTGGGAGAGTTTCCAAGCTTGAGAGTGAGTGTGAGAGCCAGTTAGACTAGCTAACTGGACACTTGGTAGGCAGGAAACTAGACTTGCCATGCATGATGTGAGAGCTCACTCAGATGCTTATAGCAGCTAGGTTTGATTTTCAGCTTGGAGGAGCCTATTTAGAGGTGTGCTCACACACACACACACAGACACATTCTCACACACACACCCAGTACACACACACACACACACACTTACACACACCTTGGGGAGGTGCTGCCGGTACACAGTTTTTGAAGGAGAAGCAAAGGAGGGAAGTGCTGCCGAATTCTCATCTTGAGAACTCATTTGGATCAGAAAATTGAGAGGATTTCAGCCACTAATCACGGTAATCATGATTTAATTTATGCTCTTCTGTAATTCTCTTCATCATTCTCTTAATTCCTCATCTACTATGCTTAATCCTAGCTATAATTCCCAATAGCTGCTCTCTAAATCTCCATAGCTATACTCCATTATATAATCATCAACCAATAGGGGGGCGGGGGGGAGGCATGCAGTCCGCTGGTGCTGAACTCTTCTATCGGGGCCAATGTTCCTTCGGTCGTGGTGTTCACGGCAGTAAGATGCCAGAGCAGTCTAGCTTGCTTTGTATGTGCGCCCCGCAGGCCAACCTCGCTTGCTTGGGATGGTGGTGTTGATGATTCGGCCTTCTTTGTAGATGATACCATCTTCACCCTTGATGTGTTCGATTGGCATACCTACTACTTCCTGGTGATCAACCCTCTTACTGGCTCATATACCATTTGTCGGGTGTCTAGTAGGAAGCCCCAATTTTTCCAAGGCAGGCACGACAGCTGTGGGTTTACGGAATCCTCTCTCTCTCTCTCTCTCTCTCTCTCTCTCTCTCTCTCTCTCTCTCTCTCTCTCTCTCTCTCTCTCTCTCTCTCTCTCTCTCTCTCTCTCTCTCTCTCTCTCTCTCTCTCTCTCTCACACACACACACACACACACACACACACACACACACACAAAACACTATACTTTGTGCTCCTCCTACCTTGCGCGTAAACGATCTGCTGCTTGCTCCTGCTCTCGACCTCGCGATGATCTCGTCCTGGGTGTGTAGTAGGAAGCCCCAATTTTTCCAAGGCAGGAACGACAACTGTGGGGTTACTGAATCATGTCTCTCTCTCTCTCTCTCTCTCTCTCTCTCTCTCTCTCTCTCTCTCTCTCTCTCTCTCTCTCTCTCTCTCTCTCTCTCTCACACACACACACACACACACACACACACACAAAACACTATACTTTGTGCTCCTCCTACCTTGCGCGTAAACCATCTGCTGCTACTTGCTCCTGCTCTCGACCTCGCGATGCTCTCGTCCTTGCGGTGGCAGAAGTTCTCTTCAGCAAGCGCACAAATCAGCGCTAATTTTAACAAGCACCACTCTAACTTTATCACAGGTAGAAGAAAATTTAAAAATAGCCTCAAAAAGCCAAAAAAACGGCCTAAAAAATGTGTACCCAATTTCATAGGCAGCACACCTATATCACTTCCTGCAAGCAGGGAGTGCCAACAAGTCTCTTATAAAACTTTGTTCCCACTGTCTTGGGCTTTAGACGGCCAATAGTTTGGCCTTTGAGCACCCTCCCTTTGCATGCCGCCCACGACCCAACTTGGTCTCCTGCATGATGACACTTTTAGTTTCATAAAAGAAACTTTATATTTAAATCTCGTAGTAAAAGAAACATCATTTAAGCGATGGTTTTTGTAGCATTTTAGTGTCCATTTCGTTGGGCTTCTTCCCAAGCATAATATTTCTTTGGGCAATGATGAAAATGGTGCATAACATATTGTAGGCTCCTCAAGCTCTTTCAGTACACCACATTAGTCATACATATCAACCAAAGCAATGCTAAACATGGCATGTTTCTCTTGAACCTTCCGCCGGCACTTTTGCTATCAACGCATTATAAATGATGACATTGTGGATGAATTGCCCATTGAATTTATTAACCTAATCATCTGCTAAGCATATTCTACAAATCAGCTCAATTTGTATGTTTTGGCCCTATTTCCCTCCGTGGAAGCGCAATGACACGACAACGTGTTAATTGAATGTTCTAATTATGAATGCAACTAATCAATATCCGCCATAATTACTAGATTTACACTAAGATCTTTCCAATGATATGTTGGTTGATAGGTTTTTGACAAAGTGTTTATGTACTTCATCGTGTTGGCCACTTCGGACAAGAGACGCAAAGTCAAACTTCCTTATAGGACCCTTTTGAGAGTCCAAATTTTTCCTAATGGGATAAGTTTGTATAGGTTTGCGGCTTTTTTTTTTTTTGTGCGCATGCGTTATGATTCATGATTTTGAGACTCTAATTTAGAAGAATCTTGCCTAATTTGGGAAGAAAAGGAGAAAAAAAATCTAATCTTGACTTCTCTAAAAATACTCTTTCTTTGCTAAAAATACGACTTTCCTAAAAAAAAACGTTCTTTTTTTGCTAAAAATACTCATTTCTTAAAAAAGGCTCTTTCTTTCTTAAAACTACTCTTTCTTTCCTAAAATTGAGCCAAAAGTTTCTCCTTCTATCTTAAGGGTCAACTCTTACCTTCAATTATAGCTTCTAGCCTTAGCAACTGATTCTTTCCAAGTAAGTAAGGGCCATAACTAATAGTCTTGGAGTCCGATTTCTGAACCGATCATTCCGCTAAAACTCTCTATGTATTAACAAAAATGTGACCTCGAATACTTTTGCAAAATAACTGAAATTGTTTTTATTGATAAATCTTGGGTATGTCACAATCTCCTGAACTTAGAGATTCAAGATGTCCTCATCTCAAGGAAAAGTGAGGGTAGTCCCACTCTCCTCACAAGCTTCTCCACATTTTTTTCCACAAGGGCAGTGTCTTTGGTCTACTACAGTTGCTGTTGTTGCTCTATTTGTTAGACGTGGGTAATTGTTTCGATAATGTCCCAACTCTCCGCATTTAAAGCATCGAACATCCAAGCATGAAGGATTTTTTGCATTATCAACATAAGCTTTTCGTGGTTGTCTATCATTGACTCGAGGGATTCACCATGGAAAACTTACCGCACCACGTAAGTGCAAGGGAGGGGTTTTTTTTTTACAAGCTACATAAGCGTATAAGTTAGGGGCACGCCCTGAATAATTTATCTCCCAAGATTAAAAATAAGGGAGAGGGGTAACATATTTATGGGGGGGGGGGACGTGACCCGGGTTGATTACTTGTAACGATTGGTCACCGGTGTGCACTAGAACTCAGATGAATTTAGGGAAAGTTTTTTATCAAGTCACACATCAAATTTTGCATCAAGCCGGTCATAGATAAGGGTTGATTTGGAGCAGGTCAAGGGTTGATTTACACCAGATTTGGATGGGTCAAAATTGGACGAGTAGCCAAAGTGCAGGCTGATTGGGCACATAGTTTGAAAGTCAAACTAAGACACATTGAGGGTACATCTAGCTATCAATATAAGTGGTTCCTTAGTACATTGCCAATCACTTTGCTACACACTCTTTGACTAGTTTTGCTTAGTTAGATCATGTGAGACCTAAATTTTATATGTAAGATAGGGGTATGATAGTTTTCTTTATTGATTGTCGTATAAGCGTAGAAAGGGGGGTTATATTCCCTAATATGAGTCATATATAAGGGTTTTATCAAAGTTGCCCGCTCGCAGTGAGTGGCATAAAATGGTAACCATCTTTTTGCAACATTTGTCAGCCTACTCAACGTCCTCTTCCTCATATGTGTATATATTTTTCTACGCTATTAAGTTCTCTAGAGTAAATTCCCCCTCTTCGTTTAACCTTTGTGGCGACACATACATTATCCTCTTCCCAAAAATGTCACCTTAGTCATATATTTATATTACCACCCTTTTCTTTTTTGCTTTGTAAATAGAATAAGCATACAATAACCAACTATATACCCCCAAACTTTCTTACCTCTTGTGAATTAGTAGTAGAAAAATAATATATCCATATTCCACCCCATATAGATAAATTCCCATGGAAATCAACTCTCCACTTGTCTTTACCAAAGATTATGGTCCCTCTCTACAAGTCTTCTATGCCCCCTACATAGGTGGCCCAATATCTCTTAAGAATATACATATAGTTTCTCTCCTTTCAAAAAGACTCCAATTGTATATTCTTTTTACAAGCAAATAATATTGGGCCCTCCTCTATTTGTTTAAGCATCATAGCCTTTTGAAAAAGCATGATTCCCCTTGGATGCATACAAGCAAAGGGCCCATACAAGAAGACTTGGAAGCAAAAGGTTCCCTAGCCTAGTGTGGACCTTCCAAACCGAATTCCTTGATGCATGGGAGTGAAGAATAGTCCAAATTCATATCAAACATGTTGAGAAGGTCAATTTTGCCTTTTGAAGCATGTCATTCCGAGCTACATGTAAAAAGTTATAGTCAAAATAGTGTAAATCTGTCAGATTCGCAGCAAAAGGGAACTGTAAATCAAGTAAATCAAGAGGGTGAGATCTTATTTTTCCCCTAATCATCTTCTAGAAGAGCAATGAGTGTTCAAGGTCACTTGCATGTGATGGGACCAACCTAAAGATGCTTTCTAAATGCCAAGACAGACAAGTTGAGATACCCCGCAGGAGCCACCCGTAGGGCCTCATGGTGGGGCCCACCTACATTATGCACCTCTATGGAGACTTCACGGTTTAAAATGATATTTTTGGTAAATAAATAGTCCCTTTTATGTCCAATATTCAATGAGTGGTCAAAGGACACTTAATTAGGTCTAATCACTTACTCTAATTAAGTGTAGCATAATCCCACTCCTACACAACTATAAATAGCCCCCCTTGGAGAGACTCAAGGACACACACCTATATTTGCAACTTCATGTTGTTTCTTGATCAATAGTAGAGAAAACCCCAACTCTCCCTCTTTCACATCCTCCCTCCTAACCCTCCTCTTTGGAGGAAGTGCAACTCTATTCTCCACTCTTTCCATTCTACAATCTCTTACTCCATCAACCCAATAAATCATTTGTAGCACCTGAATAACTTGTAAATACATCATGATCTCTCTCATGGTTATGTCAATGATCATGAAATAATCTTCAAAACTTTCAAGTGTCGCAATTCGTGATGGTTAGCCAGCGTCTGTCCTCCCTTTAAAAGGTGTGCGAGAAATCAAGTAAGTGTTCTATTCTCAATTTACCATTGGTTTGTTTCTCCACAATTATTCAATTGGTCTAAAGAAATTTCTCACTCCAACTCTCTTTTGCTTCATTACATATGCATGTGGCTACCTCTCATGGTGATTTTATTTGTGTCACGGCATTGCATAGATGGAGATGAGCTCTCTAAAGTGTGTTAGTTTGATGTATGTGATTTTCTTGTGTGTTTGAGAGGAAAGTCTTGTGAGCATGATTTTTTGATGAGTGCTTGAGAGAGGAAGAGTTTGGATGTATTATGGGTATTCTTTTGGGGAGAAGGTGAATGCTATTCCACAAATTGCATATTTCATTTTGATGCACGGCATTGGGTTGCATAATCGTTGATGGTGTTCAAGTGTCCAAAGTGTATATAGAGTAAGGGGGTTTTCAAAGTGTGTTGCTTGAGTGGGTGAGTACAAGTGTTATTTTGATTGGTTTCCTTCTCCACTCCCAAAAGAAGGTGGTGCCCCAAGTAGTGTGCATACCTCTTTACGAACATTTTGTGAGGGTAGGCCCATTGGTTTGGGTTTAGAGGCCCCATTTCAAAAAGCTCGCCCTCAGCAGGTGGTGCCCCCACTGAGGAACATATTTCCAAGTTACCTTCAAATTTTTTAGTGATGAACAATGGAGTTCCCATCTATCCATTTCATTTTGCACAACACATTAGAGTAAATGTTCACATAGATAGAAAAGTCTTTTTCGAGCAACGCATTGTTTTTATGTTTGGTGCAGAAAGACTTAGAGAAATACTGGCATCACCCAATCCAATTATACTTCCAATCATCAATTATGAAACTTCTTTTGATGTTCACATTTTCATTTTGTTTTAAAGGCAGGAACAAGGAGTGGTGAAGGGGTGCTCAAGGGCCATATGAAGGAACGAGGTCTTCAAACCAACAACGAGGAGTAGCACATGAATCACGATCAAAACAATGAACCTTTTAGGCCTATTGCTCGACAATCCATTCATATAATCATTGCAACTAAGTTTAGGTTTCAATCTATCATAAGGAGGATATTTGGATCCACTCGCCTGAATGAAATCAATGCTTCAATTAATCCATTTATTCTACCTATGATAAAGTACGAATTAACAATGGATCTGTACATCTTCATTTTAATGTAATCAGATTTATAGTGTCAACAATCTTGTGCGGCCCGTAAGAGAAAAGTTTCTTTAAAAAAAATAAATTTCAAAAAGTCTAAACAAAATGTCAAGTTCTTTTCCCACGTTCTATGCAAGAAGTGGGGAAGATGCGCAAGAGTTTCTTGACAACTTGGAGATGGCACATCTCATATCCGGGAGAGATGAAGAGGAAGTAAAGCTACGAGCCTTCCCGTTGGTTCTAAAAGCAGAAGCTAAAGCATGGTATGAGACCTTGCAACCCCAAATCAAGTCCAATTGGGAGAGACTGCGAGCAAGCTTCCTCTCCAAGTTCGGGCAAGGTGATACTTCTGAAGGACTATGGAAATGTCTTATTGGACATAAGCAGGTATCACTTGAAGACTATCCCTCTTATGAAGCAACCTTTGTCAATCTATGGGGTAGGTGGGAGGCTACATTAGAAAATCATAGTGGTGCACCTAACTTTCTAAAAAAAGAGAGATTCATGGTTGGCTTGTATCCACTTTTAAAGGCTAAAGTAGAGCTAAAATTCCCATCCACCTTCGAAGAAGCACGTGAGGTAGCCATCATCAAGTTTAGAAAACTACACTTCGAAGCACATAGAGCAAGGGGTTTGAATGAAGTGAGTGGGAGGGAGTCTTCACAAACCATGGAAGCACCAATTAGGGCCCCTCTTGCACAATCTTCACAAATAGGAGATAAATCTCAACAAGAGGTTTTACAAAGGCTAACTCAACAGCTTGAGAACCTCACTCTGAATCTAGTACAGGGCCTACCTCAACAACGACAACCAAGAGAAGGGAATCGCAATCAACGAAGACAAGCTCAAGAGTTGCAATGTTGGAATTGCAATGAAATGGGCCATGGCATGTACAATTGTCCACATCCAAGGAGACTTCCGGGAGACATATATCCCCCCAGACCGCCTCCTCTCACTGTGCAGCAAGAACTAGCTCAAGGCCCACAAATCCTTCGTCGACCACCACCACTAGCAAATATACCTCCCGTCCCACATGAGGAGGAAGAAAGAGGAGTCAACATCATCAAGCTAGAAGAGGTAATAGATGAGCATACTCTAAACTTTAATGTTATGCCGACAGAAAAACGCACAAGAGCACATGATAAGGATGAAGACATGAGAAGTGAAGGAGCAAATTCAGCCAGAAGGGACAAGAAGAAGAAGTCAAAGATGGAAGAAGCTGAAAGTAGCAGGAAGAAAAGATCAAGGCGAAGGGAAATTGGTATCAACGACTTCCCATTGGGAAAGGAGCTAGAGCCCTACAACGTCCTGGAGGATTTACAAACCCAAAAGCCAAACATTTCATGGCCTCAACTTTTACAACTATCATCCAAAGTAAGAAGGCAATGGCCAAAGTTGGTAAGTACAAGAATTCCAAAAAAGAAAGCAAATCTTTCCATTAAGGTTGTGGCTTCAAAGCTACAAAAAGATGTGGAACCCATTGTGGATGCTTACATAAGGGGTAAAAAGGTGTCTAATGTATATGTTGATGGTGGAGCTCAAATGTGTGTGATCACGGAAAAATCAATGAACAAGTTAGGGCTTGAAATTACAAAGTCCTCTAATTGTCAAGCTAGGCTAGCCAACAACTCAAGTGTGAAGTGTTTGGGGATCATTGAAAATGTAAAAGTCTCTGTATGTAACATAGATGCACGAGTGGATATGTATGTCATGCCAGCTAAGGGGGAGGGCTATCCCATCATCCTAGGGAGGCCTTGGCTCATTGCTGTGAATGTAGATCAAAAATGGGGAAGTGGTCGTTTGATTCTTAAGAAGGGTCAACTGGTGGTGTATGATTGGCGAGAAGGAAAGCACCTAGATATCAACTATGAAACCACGGAAGATGAAGAGAGCGAGGAGGAGAGTCCTTACTCAAGTGATGAGGAAGCATCAACCAGTGCATCAACCAGTGAAGAGGAGTCTTCTTTGGAGGTAATGGGAATTGTATTCAACGCCAACACTCAAGATGTTCCTGTAGAAGAAAAGCCAACAGACAATCACACACGAGGGGATGAAAGATGCCACCACCTTGAAGAATAATTTGAGAAGATACTTGCAAAAGATCTTACTTGTGAGGAGAAGAGGTCCTACATCAATATGTTAAGGAGGTATCCCAATTTGTTTATCACTGACTACTCACAAATAAGAGGTGTAGATGTAATAGAGCATCAAATTGAATTGAAACCAGGGACCAAACCCGTGGCTCAAAAGTTAAGGCGACTAGGATCTGTGCAACAAAAGGCTCTCCTACAAGAAGTGAATCGACTCTTGAAGGCTGGCTTCATCTATCCAGTATCCAACTCCGAATGGGTATCACCTATTGTAGTCACTCCCAAGAAGAATGGTAAGTGGAGGGTCTGCGTGGATTACAAACCCCTCAACGCTGCGACAAAGAGGGACCACTTCCCTCTCCCTTTCCAAGATGAAATTTTGAATGAAGTAGCAGGTCACGAATGCTACACTGTGTGTGATGGGTATTCAGGATATTTTCAAATTAGAATAGCAGAAGAGGACCAACCAAAAACCACCTTCATCGCACCTTGGGGATGTTTTGCATTTAGAGTAATGCCTTTTGGGCTCACCAATGCTCCTAGCACCTTCATGAGATTCACAATATTTGTATTTCAGCCATTCTTTGGAAAATCTATAAGAGTCTTTATGGATGATTTCTGTATTTATAGTTGTAGATCACTTCACTGCCAAAAGGTTGAAGAGGGGCTTAAGAGGCTCCATCAATTTGGGGGACAACTCAACCCAGAGAAGTGTCATATCGGTGAATCTCAGGTGGTTTTTCTAGGCCATGTGGTTTCTTCACAAGGAATTCAAGTGGATCCCTCTAAAGTAGAGGCCCTTTTGTCATTATCTCCACCAACAACAACTAAGGAGCTAATGACCTTCAACCACAAAGTGAGGTACATGTCTCGCTTCATCCATCTCCTAGCAGAAGCCATCGCCCCTTTACATAGGTTGGCAAGCCAATCTACATTTGAATGGGGGAGGGAACATGCAAAATGTTTTGAGGAAGTGAAGGGCATTCTTAGCTCTCTCCCAATCCTAATGCCACCAGATCCAAAGGAGACCTACTATGTCACTCCAAGTGTAGGTTTCGAAGAAATTGGTGTTGTTTTGATGCAAAAAGATCCTAAAACATCATACATGAGGCCGATCTATTTTGCAAGCAAGGTGATGACTCCGGTCGAGAAGGGATACACTGAAATGGAGAAAGTGGTCTTTGCAATCTTGTTTGCGGTAAGGAAGTTTTGATCGTATCTTCTCCCTGTGCCATTTGTTTTTCTCACCTTAGAGCACAATCTACCATATGTAGTACAACACATGAGCCTCTCATCTAGAATAGCAAAGTGGGTGCTTGAACTCCAAGAATTTGAATACACTTTCCTTGTAGAAGATAGCACAAGAGCAGGACTTGCAGACATTCTCACCTACAAAGTGAGAGAAAGGGAAGGATCATGACTACAAAGAGAGGAAGGCTCAAAAGAGTTCAAAGTGAAGGAGATTGATAATGCCCATACTTTATGCTTTGACGGAGCTTATCAACGCCAACAAGACAAAGCAACAGGGGGAATCATCATTTTGAACCCACAAAAGGAGGTAATGGTTAGAAAAGGTATCACTCTACCCAGTGTTCACTCTAACAATGAGGCTGAGTATGCTGCTCTAACCCTTGGGTTAGAAGAATGCAAAGAATTACGCATACAAAGACTTATTATAAAAGGTGATTCTTTGCTAGTGGTCAGGCAAATCCAAGGGACTTGGAGGTGCAAGAATCGTACATTGTTTGAGTGGCTTAGTAGTGTAAGAGCTTTGATTAAGGGTTTTAAAGCAACACAGGTACAACACATTGTGAGAACTCATAACAAGGAAGCAGACTTACTCACAAATGAAAAGCTTCAAATAGCGGTAGGAGGTGTGAAACTATATGAACCCAAATATCAAGGTCAAGAGGAGCTAAAAGACATTATCTTCTTTCTACAAGCAGGTGAGTGTCCCAAACACTTAGACAAGGTGCAAAGACATAGACTAGTTAAGAAGGCCACACCTTACCAGTTGATCGGGGATGATTTATATCACAAAGGGAAAGATTTGGTTTTGAGGAGAGTACCAGGTGTGCAAGAGATAGAGAAAATTCTTCTTTCATGTCATGATGATGTCTGTGGTGGTCACTTTTCTCAAAATATTACAAGTAGGAAGATTTTACAAGCAAGGTTTATTTGGCCGAGCTTACATCGTGATGTCCAATATTGGTGTAAGGCATGTAAGCCATGCCAAATTGCTGAAGATAGACGACTAACATATGAGCCTCGAGTCCCAATAATACCTTATGGCCCTTTTGAAAAGTGGGGTGTGGATGCAATAGGTCCCCTACCTCGTACTTCTACAGGGAAGGTTTTCATCATCATGGGTGTTGACTACATGACACGATGGGCGGAAGCAACAAGCACAACCCGAATCACAGCTGAAGAGGTATCAAAGTTTATTTTTGATCATATTTGTAGTAGTTTTGGAACACCCCTAGAAATCTTATCAGATCGAGGCCCGGGTTTTAGGACTGACCTTCTGAATGATCTCTTGAGGAGGTTAAAAGTGAAACACCTGCATTCCACACTCTACTATCCTCAATGCAATGGATTGGTGGAAAAAGTGAATGGAATGATATGTAAGATCATTTCTAAGTAGGTTGTCGACCGGCCTAATGATTGGGATCGCCATTTGACGGCTGCTCTTTGGGCGTATAGGACATCTTTCAAGGTATCTACCCAATTCACCCCTTTTCATCTAGTTTATGGACAGGAGGCACTTCTCCCCATTGAGGTAGAGCTCTCAAGCTTGCGCGTTCTTGCAAGAGTGGCAAAAAAACCAAAAGAGGTTCTACATGAAAGGATCTTAGATCTCCAACGACTTGAGCTAGATAGAGAAGAGTCCATTGATCACTACATCACCAAAGCGACAAGCCAAAGGGATAAAATCAACAAGAAGCTCAAGGGGAAAGGATTGAAGGAAGGTATGTTGGTTCTTCACTATGATAACTGACTTGATACTCGACTCGACAAAAAGGTTTTGCAAAGATGGGAGGGACCTTTCATGATAAAAACAAAGTTTGGTAATGGTAGTTACAGATTAGCAGATATATCAGAAAAACTCCACAAGACCAGAGTCAATGGATGGAGATTAAAGCCCTACTTTCAACGTATCAATCCGTTGATAGGCAGTCATCTACCTACATCGTCTAAGCTCCAAATTGACATGGCTCCCTTCGGCTTGGCAAATGCTCCACCTATTTTTAAAGCTTTGATGTGCAAAGAAGAACCAGCTTTGGAATCTGAACATACCCAAGGCAACCCTCCCATCTCTGATTTATGGGATTGAGGTAATGAAAAGCAGGTCTAATGGAGGAAAAGAGTGCATGACACTCCTCCTATTGAAAAAAAAAAAAAGTGGAAAAGGAAAAATGACAAAAAAAGAGAGAAAAAAAAAAGAAGCAACACCGTCCTCCTAAAGATATGAATATCTCTAGGCTTGGGGGAGGGCTAATATAAGTGGCATAAAATGGTAACCATCTTTTTGCAACATTTGTCAGCCTACTCAACGTCCTCTTCCTCATATGTGTATATATTTTTCTACGCTATTAAGTTATCTAGAGTAAATTCCCCCTCTTCGTTTAACCTTTGTGGCGACACATACATTATACTCTTCCCAAAAATGTCACCTTAATCATATATTTATATTACCACCCTTTTCTTTTTTGCTTTGTAAATAGAATAAGCATACAATAACCAGCTATATACCCCCAAACTTTCTTACCTCTTGTGAATTAGTAGTAGAAAAATAATATATCCATATTCCACCCCATATAGATAAATTCCCATGGAAATCAACTCTCCACTTGTCTTTACCAAAGATTATGGTCCCTCTCTACAAGTCTTCTATGCCCCCTACATAGGTGGCCCAATATCTCTTAAGAATATACATATAGTTTCTCTCCTTTCAAAAAGACTCCAATTGTATATTCTTTTCACAAGCAAATAATATTGGGCCCTCCTCTATTTGTTTAAGCATCATAGCCTTTTGAAAAAGCATGATTCCCCTTGGATGCATACAAGCAAAGGGCCCATACAAGAAGACTTGGAAGTAAAAGGTTCCCTAGCCTAGTGTGGACCTTCCAAACCGAATTCCTTGATGCATGGGAGTGAAGAATAGTCCAAATTCATATCAAACATGTTGAGAAGGTCAATTTTGCCTTTTGAAGCATGTCATTCCGAGCTACATGTAAAAAGTTATAGTCAAAATAGTGTAAATCTGTCAGATTTGCAGCAAAAGGGAACTGTAAATCAAGTTAATCAAGTAAATCAAGAGGGTGAGATCTTATTTTTCCCCTAATCATCTTCTAAAAGAGCAATGAGTGTTCAAGGTCACTTGCATGTGATGGGACCAACCTAAAGCTGCTTTCTAAATGCCAAGACAGACAAGTTGAGATACCCCGCACGAGCCACCCGTAGGGCCTCATGGTGGGGCCCACCTACATTATGCACCCCTATGGAGCCTTCACGGTCTAAAATGATATTTTTGGTAAATAAATAGTCCTTTTTATGTCCAATATTCAATGAGTGGTCAAAGGACACTTAATTAGGTCTAATCACTTACTCTAATTAAGTGTAGCATAATTCCACTCCTACACAACTAGAAATAGCCCCCCTTGGAGAGACTCAAGGACACACACCTATATTTTCAACTTCATGTTGTTTCTTGATCAATAGTAGAGAAAACTTCAACTCTCCCTCTTTCACATCCTCCCTCCTAACCCTCCTCTTTGGAGGAAGTGCAACTCTATTCTCCACTCTTTCCATTCTACAATCTCTTTCTCCATCAACCCAATAAATCATTTGTAGCACCTCAATAACTTGTAAATACATCATGATCTCTCTCATGGTTATGTCAATGATCATGAAATAATCTTCAAAACTTTCAAGTGTCGCAATTCGTGATGGTTAGCCAGCGTCTGTCCTCCCCTTAAAAGGTGTGCGAGAAATCAAGTAAGTGTTCTATTCTCAATTTGCCATTGGTTTGTTTCTCCACACTTATTCAATTGGTCTAAAGAAATTTCTCACTCCAACTCTCTTTTGCTTCATTACATATGCATATGGCTACCTCTCATGGTGATTTTATTTGTGTCACGGCATTGCATAGATGGAGATGAGCTCTGTATGCAAAGTGTGTTAGTTTGATGTAAGTGATTTTCTTGTGTGTTTGAGAGGAAAGTCTTGTGCGCATGATTTTTTGATGAGTGCTTGAGAGAGGAAGAGTTTGGATGTATTATGGGTATTCTTTTGGGGAGAAGGTGAATGCTATTCCACAAATTGCATATTTCATTTTGATGCACGGCATTGGGTTGCATAATCGTTGATGGTGTTCAAGTGTCCAAAGTGTATATAGAGTAAGGGGGTTTTCAAAGTGTGTTGCTTGAGCGGGTGAGTACAAGTGTTATTTTGATTGGTTTCCTTCTCCACTCCCAAAAGAAGGTGGTGCCCCAAGTAGTGTGCGTACCTCTTTACGAACATTTTGTGAGGGTAGGCCCATTGGTTTGGGTTTAGAGGCCCCATTTCAAAAAGATCGCCCTCAGCAGGTGGCGTCCCATTTTGTATAGAGTGAATCCCCTGGGATCATTGAATCTCTGATTTTGTTAAACTCTTCTTCTAATCCCTTTCTTCTTCATTAAAGTTTAAGCTCGTAGTAAGGCATCTTGTACAGTGGTAGGTTTCAAGGCTTCCAATTGTGAGCTTGACAAAAACGGGCTACCCGCTGCTCATACTTTGAGTGGTACTCTTCTAAGGATAAACTGTATTGTTTCAAGCTAAAGAACTCGTTCATCTTTAATATTGCTCAATCGACAAGAGGAAAGTATCTTTTTTTCAATACTTGTTTAATTTTGGTCCAACTTTGGGAGTTCTTCAATACTTCTATGTCACGACAATGTTGTTTCCACCATAATTTTACTTCCCTAGAGAGGTGAAACATCCCTATCATTGCTTGATTTGTAAGCATAGTCCTTGCAGTAGAGAATTAATTATCCATAGCTTCAATCCATACTTCCACATCCTTCCCAATATCATCACCTTCTCCTTTTAAAGGAGGTGGCTACATTTGTTTGAGCAAAAAATTATTCTCTTGAATTTCCATGTAAATAGCATTGTTCTGAGGGTTTTCCAACATATGAGTGATTTGAGGGTTCCCCTAAGTGTACACATATATTAATAACAATGTTTATAATAACTCAAGACACTAAGTTATTTTCTAAACTTAGACTTATCCAATCCACTAAAATCTCAATCACATTACTTAACCAATCATGACTTATCTAGTCCATCAAAACTCAATCACATGACTTAACCAATCATGACTTATCTAGTCCATCAAAACTCAATCACATGACTTAACTAGTCATGACTTATCTCAATCACATGACTTAATTAGTCATGGATTATCTAATTACATGACTTAACCAGTCATGGATTATCCAATCTACCAAAATCTCAATCACATGACTTAACCAGTCTCATGAATTATTTCCATCGCATGACTTAAAGTGTAGGTGATGGTTCTTCTGATGCTTGTCACATTGCTGCGGAGGTAAGCAAATGATTGTGTAGCTGAGACTGCATATGGAAGCCTGACAGAACCCCAAGAAATGTCATTGGTTGTAACAACTCAAAATGATGCAGCTAGTGACGTTATTTTGGGAGCTGATATTGGCAAAAGAAATACAACAATAAGGTAAGGCAGCGTTGCAAATGATGGGCAGATTTGCTGAGCAACAATCAGTGTTGTTGGACTTGAGGCTGAGTTTCTTCCCAAAAGATACTGAAAGATGTTTCCTCGACACCTTTGGTGCAAACTTTGGTAGGTTTTTGATGGCGAAGAGGCTCAAGCTAAGCAGGGCAGAGAGCAATCTATCTCTCTAAACTTTCTTCTCTCTCCTCTTCTTTGCCTTTCTTCTCCTCTCTTTATTTCTCAACTCACACACGCTAGGTACACACAGATGCACAATCTCAATAGTCTTTCTTTCTCTTTCCACACTCTAAGAATTCATACACACATAGCACTCGCAAATACACAGACAAGAAAGGAAATAAAAATACCATACATAAATCATCAAACACATATACACACAACACAAGAACTCTCAAACTTACTCTAGATAATGGAACAGAGTAGAAAAAAAGGTAAAGAAACTGAAAAAGTGACACACAAGTGTGAATGAGATAATACATATGGAGGCAGAAAGTACGAGGCAACATCAACAATAGAGAGCAACACTATAGCTTTGATACCACTTGTAAGGTTATTAATTATGGTGGATATTGATTAGTTGCATTCATAATTAGAACATTCAATTAGCACGCTAATTAAAATCGACGTAAGAAAGTGAAGTACAAAATAACACAAAATACGTAGGTTGATGAGTTTTTTTTTGTGCAAAGCTCCTTCATTTATAGATGGAGTAATCCATGCAAGAAGTCGAGGTGGCAAATGCTAATGCATCCACATAGGTAGCTAGGTGTAATGTGCATGAGGAGCTTTAAAACAATTCTCTGCTCCATGTGGCATTCTAGGTGTAAGCATGTTTCCCACTAAAGTGTGTGAGAGTAGCACCGTTAAGGGTAGTTCACATTGGCATAGGATGGAAGTAGGTTTAAACCCTAACACTTAGAAAGTAGGGTCTAAATCCCCAATCTTTGACAAATTTGGAGTTGATTTATAGAAGTTGTGGCCTCCCCACTGAAGCTGAAATGTGAGGAGAGCTTCCATTTATAAGGTGGAGTTGTCACATAAAAAAATGGAATCTTCTAGAATATAAAGAATTTGATGACATGGTATATATTAATGGATAGATCTCGATAGGTACATTCTAAATTCAAAAGGTCTGAAAAGTTTTGATTTCAGTTATAAATTTTTTACCGTGCAATCGTTTTGGACAAGAGGAAGAAAGTCAAAGTCCTTATAGGACCCATTTGAGAGTCCAAACTTTCTCTAATGTCTCTATTTTTTGTTGTTCGTAGCTTTGTCCTTTGGCTCTTGAGAGCCTATATAAAGACCCCTTTCTCGTCACTTTCAAGAAACACATATACGTTCTCAAAAACAAAAGCTCTCTTGCCTTGACATCGGAGGAATCTTCTCTTTCTCAAGCTCTCAGACTCAAACCATCTCCATCTTCAACTCCATCATCGTGTTGTCTCTTGGATTGTTGAGTGCTCTTTCTCTCTCTCTTCTCTTGCCATCTTCTTGGCACAAGGAATCCATAACTCTACTTTTCCCAATGAAGCTTTTCCTCTTCTCTATCACAATACGATGGCCCCAAAAGTGACACAAAGCTTCAAAGATGCTCCTATCGTTCCTCCTCTAAGAAAGGAGCAAAGGAGGGTATGAAATACTCCAATCATAGCTCAAGTGGAGGTATCAATTGCGAAAGAAGTTGAAGCCATCAAACCTCTAACGTGAAAGGTAGTTGAATACGTCGCTAATCTGTAAGACAAATTTATAATTTTGCACCGTTATATAGGTTGACTTGGTAAGGTAACTCTAGAAATTTCCATTAAACCGTCCAAGAATCATCATTGTATAACAAGAAACAAGCATATGATTTCGTAGAATAGTGAAACATTTGTTTGTTAAATTATCAATGTTTGATAAATTGTTATTACTTAATAAAAATTATTATTGTTTGATAAGTTGTTACTATTTGATATAAAAAGTTGGATGATCATGTCTAAAAAACATTTAAAGAGAACAATTGTTGAACAAATATCTTCCGTTCCTTGCGGTTAGCCAGATGCCTTGCAGTTAGCAAAGAATAAGTCGAGTTTATTAGCCCTCTTGCGGTTAGTACAATCTCTTGACATTAGTAATATACCTTGTAGGTAGCAAGATTCCTTGTGGTTTGTGATGGATAGCGAGATGCCTTGTGGTTAGCAAGATTCCCCCTACTATTAGCAATTGGGGAACTATGCACAATTCCTAGTTAGCAAATAAGTAAATCCTTTGAAAAGGCTATGTTGGTTAGAGAGAGAAAGTCTAGGGGTTGTAGAAAAATCACAAGAAAAGTGAATAATTCTTTTTGTCAAAATATAGGGCTGTCTTCATTAGTTCTTGTTTGAAAAAAAAGTGTTTTGATGATGTTTGAAGGGCTAGATGAAAGAATCTGTATTTAGAATTAATAAAAGAACACTGTTTGTACATGTAAAATGATGTGATAGTAATTAAAAAACAAGAGAAAAATGAGTGAGTGGGGTGTGGAAAGTGGGGGACTAGTATTCAATTGGATCTATATCTATGGGCGGGTGGACCCGATTAGGCCGGTACTTTTCACAAGACTACTAGTTAGTTAAGAATAAGTCCCCGAGAGTCCACTATGTAAAAATTGCATATAGCACGTGCGAACAAGAGGTATTTAAAAAATCCTTTACCTGTTTTTCAAGTATTATATGTACCCCTTATGTATGTTTTTTTGTAAAAAAAAACTAGCCCTTATGTATGAAAATTTTCACTTTCTCAATTTAAAAACCCTTTATGTGAGTATATTTTTGTGTAAATGTATTTATTCTGAATCTCTTATTTTGTTTGCACGTGCTATCTTACATATTTCATAGTAGTTGCCCCGGGGAATAAGTCTCATATCACATTTAGGATTTATGAATGGCAAATGTGCCTCTTAAACGTGAAGAAAAAGATGTTGTTTATAGATCCTAGGTATGTCAATGAGGTTCCATCTATATGATATAGGAATTAGCGTCCATTAGAATCCTTTGATTTATCGATGCGGCTTCTGATGTATGACCCTTATAACCACAACACCTTTGGATGACTAACAATATTGAGTTGTGTCTCCCAACCCTTTTGTTTTTGAGGACAAAAATACTTTTTCAAGGGGGGAGTAATGTAAAGCCAAGGTCCAAAGCCAAGGGCCAGAACTCACATGCGATCAAGGGGTGTTATATCTAGATGGCTAGGAGCCTATATATAGCAATGTTGAATAGAGAGTTGCATGTGCTAGTTCCTCATAGTCTTAGATTATCAATGCATAATGCTATGAGAGAATGAGAGAGAGAGAGAGAGAGAGAGAGAGAGAGAGGGAGGGAGAGAGAGAGAGAGAGAGGTTTAATTATGGTCCTTGGAGGTCAAATATGAACTATGGGACCAAAGCTACATGTGATGTAGTATGTGTGTGACTGATGAGCGATTCTTGATGCTCCAAAATTGTGGTGATGAGAGTCGCAAGAAATGGAGAGCCCACACTGTGGCTAGGAGAGGAAAGTGTGTAGGTCTAAGTCATGGCTGAAAATGTGAGGTAAGCAAGTTTGGATGTGACCAAAATCCAAGCAATCTAGTAGTTTGTGGTACTCATACTCTCAAACTTACACTGAACTTACATTGATTTGAATCTTCTCCATTGCCCCAATGCCATATCTTGCATTGAAGGGAGTGGGAGCTAAGATGCATGGTAGTGATAGTGCATATCATTGAAAACAAGATATTCTGAAGCATGTAAGTGTGAGTATGGTTTCCTCTTTTGGGAAAGAACATGGTTTTGTAGCTGGGGCCAATATCAGTGGTGTAATGTATGAAGCATGACCCACCAAATTTCTCCCAAGCCATAATACTTTGGCATTGTAGAAAAGCTTCATTCACTTGGGAGTCTATTGAGACATGATGTAGCAAGTTTAATGAATCTCATCTTCAAAACCAGTTCTTTTTATCTTCCATCCATCCCGTGCTCAAAATCTCAATTTCATGCGTCTTTTGAACTTTTTTGCGAGCTTCCCATGAAATTGTAGGAAGTCGATGTGAGGGTTTTTGAGGCATATTTATCATGTACTCCACAACCCTTTCCATTCTCATAACCTCAATTGGAAGAGATCCCAACTCAAGAAGTAGGAGCATATATGGTGTTTGTGTCTTAACTTGGAGAAATGTTGTAAGATAATGCTTTTGGACATTCTCAAAATCTTTCCAAGTAGACTTTGAGATGCTCCTGCCCCACACTTCAACTCCATAAAGAAGAACCGGTGTCACCAATGTGTCGTAAAGGTACTTATTGAGAGCCCAACACTTGATGTTTCCCGCATTACACATGTTCTCAAATGCATACTATGCTCTCTTTCTAGCTTCGAAATGATGCATAGCACATTCATGCCACTTGTGATCGGCCAGAACCTCAAGGACAAGGTATTTAAGCTCTCAAAAACTTCAAGTGTCTCTCTGTTGTACACAATGCATGGCTTTTCCTTATGGTTGGTTTTCACAAGCATAACCTTTGTTTTGGATTCACATTGTCAAACACATTCCCCATAGTCATTGTATTTAAGGAATAACATCTCAGACTTGAAACTTTGTGAATTTTTTGTGATGTATGAGCTGCATCTTATTTAGCATAATTCTTTACAGTTTGGAACTCCCATTGAGCCCGTAACACATTAAAATATTACAATGGCTTGAAATAATTCGAGAATTTACAATACGTGACCATTTTGGGAAAACATGGAAAATGTGTAACTCCAATCTTTACTGCTTCTTCACTTTGATCTTCGATGTGCATTCATATAGCTTTGGTCTTTAGCAGCTTCTGTTAACTGACATTGACTCAGTTAACACATTTAGAAAAGTGTCCTTCTTTCCCCTTTGAGAGAGAGCTTGCTTTATTAATTAATTGAAGGTAAATTCTTATTGGCTCTCTAGGTCAACTGGCCAATAGGAATTAATCTTGCACATGTTTTGCTCAATTCTCATTGGAACCCTTGTAGACTGTCCAATAGGAATAAAAGGAGTTGTAATCTTATTGGTCCTTTTTATGGGCTTTTCCATAAAGTTTAAGATTAATTTAATTAAGCTTAATTCTCATTGGTCCTTTCCATATGACATCCACTAGCATTCAAGCTTAATTGGGGGCAACTTGGCTAAGGGCCTGACATGTGTCCTTTATGTCTCATGTGGAAGGGTGACTCTTGAAGTGTGTGTGTGTGTGTTCTCCCTCATACTCCTAGATGTAGGGCTCACCCCCTCCTTTGTAGGACTAGGACTTTTATCACTAACCTTTGAAGGCTTTTATGAAGCTTAATCTAAGGTCTTTTAAAGCTCTATTAGGTGTACATTTCTCTTTGGTAGACCTCTCTCCATTTGGACCGGTATTGAGATAAGCTTATCTCTCCTCTTGGTCCCCGGCTGACTAGCAGCACATATCCATGTCCTAACTCTTGTTCCCATTTATCTTTCCATATTAAATGATCAATTCAATATGAGAAAATGATTTGGGAAAGGTAGATATTAGATTTTATGACATTATATCTCTCTTGAAATCATAGTCGTCCTCGACTATGAGGTAGAGCACGTAAATCCTAGTCATTAGTCCATGGTTTCCTTGCAGGTAAAGGATACCTTTCTACCCTTCAACATCATTCAAGAATGGATGTCTAATCCATATGGTGCTTGAGAGACCCAGTCTACTCTTTAGTCCATATCATACCTCCAAATTAGAGGGATAAATTCTACTTGGTTTTTGGGAGACATCGTTGCCACAAACATGATTTCAACATGCATACTTCTTAAATTCGTGAACAATAAAAGAAAAGAGAGATTTTTAGAAGACAAAAACATTGTTCATTTAAAATGATTTTACATTTGCTTACTCTACTTTAGCATTGTAAGCAATGCAAGGTTCATATTATCCTTAAGCTATGTTCCTTGCATCCATCTAGCATCTTCAAAAGGATAATTATTGAATTTAATAAGATGTCGTCAGATAATCTTACCATGTCTTAGCACCATGTCTTCTTGTCCAAAGATGGATTTGGGATGAAGCACCTTTTCTTGATCCTCGATCTCTGGAGGGTCTTCAATTATTACTTCTGTTGGTGGCTCTCCTTTGTAAGGCTTGAGTAGGCTCACATGAAAAGCATTGTGTATGAGCCAATGATTGGGTAACTTCAATTGATAAGACATCTCATTGATTGTCTTAATAATTTGAAAAGGAATGTAGTATTTTTTTGTTAACTTAACATAATACTTCTGATGGCCCATAGGATTCTTGCCCGTAGTTTGCCTTAAACGAGCCTTGGGGAACTTTAGCAAGACCCAATCTTTTTTCTTAAAAGCTAAGGTTCTTTTGTGCTTGTTAGTAGTAGATTTTTGCCTTTGCTGTGAGATGTTTTTAGTCTCTTTAATCTTTTTAGTCTATGTTTTTAGTCTCTTTAATCTTTTTAGTCTCGGCTATACTCATCAGCAGACAACGAAGATCTTCCCATGTACCTTAAGTAGCAAGGGACTTTTAGATCTTTCCTCTATGACCTTGAAAGGTACAAAAATATGTATGGTGTTATTTTATGCATACTCTACAAGGGGTAAGTACTTCTCCTATTTTGAGAATTATCTACTTCCGTGACATAGGTTTTGAGTAGATCTAGAATCGTAAGGTTAGCTATCTCACTTTGGCCATCCGTGTGTGAGTGATAGGCTGAAGGGAAATTTAACCTTGTACCTAGGTTCTCAAAGAGACCCTTCTAGAAATTACTGGTCATTCTAGGATCTGTATCCAACACTATGGATGTTGGCAAGCCATGGTATTTGAAAATCTGAGATATGAAGATGGTTGCCATTTGATGTGCCTTAACACTAGGTTGGTAATGGGACACTTTTATGTCCTGTTAAGTGACCATTTTCCTTGAATTATGTGAAGAGTTTCAAAATGGATTTTGAGGTGCTATCTATCTAGAAATTTGTCTCATGAGCTGAAAAAAACTGGACATTTTTTTGGAATATCAATTCTATCTTTAACCTTGTCCTTGTACAACATTTCACAACCTAAATTGTGTGAAAAAACGGGTCCTGTTTTTGGCTTTTTTCAACTTTTTGCAACTATACCACTCTAGAATTCATGTTTGTGAGGTCTATAATGCTAGAGAACTATCTTTAGTAGTCCTCAACATGTCCTGATGCTTCTAGGGAGAAATAAATGTTAAAGTTGTAAGTTATGACCAAATTACAAAAATTGTCAAATCCTGTTTTTTAGCCAACTTTAGCTCTTCTATGATTTTTTCGGTGGCCTTCATGATATCCAAATGCAGTTTTGATTTTCTATGTCGTATATTGTAACATAAAGATTGTATTCCTTGAGTTTTGGGGCACCTAATACTCTATTTTGCATAGTAGACAACGATGGTTGATTTTTTCAATTATAGAAGAAAACAAAACATTCTAGTATATCAAGTATAGCTTTTTCAATATTGCTAGTTTCTTGTGAAAACTACATGCATTTTGTAGGTAGTAACCATATCTAGTCATAAGGATCAAATTTGGCTAGATATTGAATAGTTTCTATGGGATTCTACAACTCATAATGATGAACCCAGTTTTTTCATGTTTGCTGTATTTAGCACTTCATCTTTGTCCCCAAGATTCCCCTTCGTAAGAGATGTATTATTCTTTTGACATGCTCCATGGCTCCTTATGAACCTAAAGGACAATAGGGAACTAAGAAAACATGCATATATTATCTGTATTGAGTGTGTCTATAGAAACTTTGATGATAGGTTTGCAGAATGGTAAAAATTCAACTTTTTTGTACCTATTTCTTTTGGCAAAACAAAAAATAGTGAGTGAGAAGCAATCAAATGTTCAGATCACCAACCCAGTGAAGTTAACTAGGGAATTTATCTCAAGTCCTACAAAAATCCCTAATCTTATTTTTATGCAACAAAACGTAAGAAATGACTGTTTTGATGAAAATGTACTGGTCCATCAACTTTGGAGGCTTGGTGTGACCAAAAGATGAGAAATTTTACAAGTTTCTTATTTTTTCCATGTGTAGTAGGCCTTGAACTATAAGCTCATGAAAGGATTTTACAAAATGAGTGGATCTACTATGGTTTTGGAGGTTTTTTTCAAAACCCTGAAAGGACACTTTTATGTCCTATTAGGTTACCAACCTAGTGTTAATAGTCTTTTTGAAAGGTATAAAGTGTGCTTATTTGCTAGACCTATCAACTAATGTCCTTATTCTTGTACTCTCATGGATAGACTTGGGCAATCCAAAGATAAAATCCATGGATATGCTCTCCCATGATGAATAAGGAATTGGAAATGGGTAGAGAAATCCAGGTTGCTTCCTCTCTATCATACTTTTTCTTTTGGCATACCACGCATTTTGAAACATACTCTTGTATGTCTACTTTCATAGTGGGCCGATAGAAGCAGGACTCTACTCTTCAAAGAGTAGGTTGAATCCCTCTATGCTTGCATAAGGAGGTGCATGGGATTCATACATTACTTTCTCCACAGAGTGAGGATTTGCGTTCCATAGCCAAGAGATGTTGGTGTAGGCTCTCTACCTCTCAAGCGTGGAAAGGAGATGATTTTTGTCTTAATACACAATGAGAGTGTGTGTGTGAGGGCTCGTGGGATACATGAGAGAGAGAGAGAGAGAGAGAGAGAGAGAGAGAGAGAGAGAGAGAGAGAGAAATTGACCTTGCTTCCTTACTCTCGCTCAAAGCCCATTGGCCCAACCTTGGGGCTAACCAATGAAAGGCCTAGGTCAAATCAAGAAAGGGGTGTAGCATTTAGACAATTGTCCTTCTTTCCCACTTTGAGAGAGAGCTTGATTTATTAATTAATTGAAGCTAAATTCTTATATTCTCTCTAGGTCAACTGGCACATCAGTCCTATCAGTCTTCTGTAGTAGAGTGACAAGCTCTACTTGGTGTTTGGGAGACGTCTTCTCCACAAACTTGATCTAAGCATGCATACTACTTAATTTTTGTGCACAAAATAAAAAAAAGAGAGTCTTATAAGACGAAAACTTTGTTCAGTTTTTTAAAAAACATTTTTGTACATTTGCTTACTCTTGGGAAGCATTGTAAGCATTGACAAGGTTTAGGTTATCCTTTAATTGTCTGCCTTGCATCCATCTAGCATCTTCAAAAGGATAATTCTTAAACTTAATAAGATATCGTCGGATAGTCTTACCGCCTCTTAGTACCTTGTCTTCGTGTCGGAGAATGGACTCGGGCTGCAGCACCTCCTCTTGGTCCTCGATCTCCGGTGGGTCTTCAATAGTTGGTTCTTGAGGTGGCTCTCCTTTGTAAGGCTTCACTAGGCTCACATGGAAAGCATTGTGTACGAGCCAATGGCTGGGCAACTTGAGTTGATAGGCCATCTCATTGATTGTCCTAAGAATTTGGAAAGGATCATAGTACCTTTTTGCGAACTTAGCATAGTAATTTTGGTGTCCCGTAGGATTCTTGATCGCCGTGTGCGTTAATCGAGCCTTGGAAAATTTGAGTAAGGCCCAATCATTTTCTTTAAAGGCTTGGGCTCTTCTGTGCTTGTCAGCAGCCTTTTGCCTTTGCTGTGAGATAGAGATAGCATCCTTAATATTTTGGAAATATTCTTGTAGGTTTTGGCTATACACATCTGCAACGAAGATCTTTACCTGTACCTTAAGTTGTAGGGGACTTTTTGATCTTCCCTCAATTATCTCAAAAGGTGCTTTTGCCGTGGAAGTGTGTACAGTGCTATTGTAGGCATACTCCACTAAGGGTAAGTACTTCTCCCATTGGGATCTACTTCTGTTACATAGGATTTTAGTAGATCAAGAATGGTTAGGTTAGCTATTTCACTTTGGACATCCGTTTGCGGGTGATAGGCCAAAGAGAAATTTAGCCTTGTTCATAAATTCTCAAAGAGACCCTTCCAAAAAATACTGGTCATTCTAGGATGTCTATCTGACACTGTAGACATTGGCAAGCCATTGTAATGAAGAGGGTTGCCATTTTATGGGCTTTGATAGTCTTTTTGACAGGTATAAAATGAGGTTGTTTACTGAATTTGTCTACTATCGTCCATATTCCCGTATTCCCATGGATATACTTAGGCAATCCAAAGATAAACACCATGGATAAGCTCTCCCATGGTGAATTAGGGATTGGAAAAGGTTGAAGCAATCCAGGTGCATGCACACATACCTATAAAGCTTCTTAGTTGATGAAGATTCTTTGGTTTAGGCCATCCTTTTATTACCTCTAATTTTGATGGATCCATTTGGATTCCATCTTGAGAGATAATGTGACCTAAATACTGAATCTCTTGTAAGAAAAATTCACTTTTCTTTTGATTAACATAAAGTTTATTTTCTCTTAGAACTTGAAATATTACCTAGAGGTGTTTCTTGTGTTCGTCTAATGAATTAGAGTAGATAATGATATCATCAAAGAACACTCTAGTAAAGGTTTGGTGAGGCATGAATAGCTTCTCCATCAAGCGGCTAAATGTGGCTGGTGCATCGATCAAGCCAAAAGGCATGACAATATATTCGTAAAGACCAAAAGTAGTGCGAAATGTGGTATTTACAATGTCTTGATCAACTATACTTATTTGATGATAGCCACTTTTTAGGTCAATACTACTGAAGTAGTTGGACCCTTATAGCAAATAGGTCTTCTACCCATGGAATGGGAAACCTATTCCTGATAGTGATCCTATATAGTGCTCTATAGTCGACACACATACGATATGTTCCATCTTTCCTTTGCACTAATAGCACAGGAGAACAAAATGGAGATGAGCTAGGCCTAACCATTCCCTTCTCAACTAACTCATGCACTTGCCTCATAATCTCCTCTTGTTGAGCTTGAGAAACTCTATAAGGAGGTTTATTAGGCGATGAACTTCCTGGAAGAAGTTCATTTGCATGGTCAACATTGCCTCATTTAGGAGGTATCTCACAAGGGATGTCGTCAATAAAGACATCTTGAAACCCTTGGAGAAAATTGGATAACTCTAATTCCTTGTGAGTGTGTATATTTTCTTATGATAAAACATTAGGTTCATTTTGAGAATCTTTAACAAAAATCATGTACACAAAAATAGAGCTCTTTATTGAATTATTGAAAGCTTGCTTATGTACAATGGGTATGGTGTTACCCATTTGCTTAGCATCTATGTACATATCTTTTTTCCTAAACCTAAAGTAGATTTTTCTTTCAAGGAATTTAACATTGGCAGCCATGCGATCAAACCATGGTGCCCCTAGGATTACATCCTCATGCTTGAGAAGAGAGATAAAGAAGTCCTCTTTGTCCACATAGGTTTGGACATGGAGTCTCAATGTCCCGATTGAGGGAGTGACTGAATCTTCTTGCCCCTTCAAAGCACTGTCTGTGAGTAGGACATCTCCCATCTCGTAAGCTTGTATGCCTAGCTTGGTGGCCAACTCTGTGGATATGAAATTGTGAGTAGAACCAGGGTCAAAGAGAATAAAAGCATCATGTTCACTTACATTTTTCCAAGCGTGGCATAGAGGAGATCCTTTGTGGTGAGTTTCCTCCTCTTGGATTTCAACCAAGGTAGCTCTAGGGGGCTCATGGCGGGTGTGCTTTTGGGGACAAGCATGATACACATGCCCTTGCTCACCGCACTTGAAACAACGGTTATCCTTGCGATAACGCTCAAGCTCTTCAGGAGAGAGTTTGTTTTTGCCTTTGTAAACTTCCTTCTCCTTAGCTTTGTTGGAATTTCCCTTAGGAGAATTTTGGACATTGTCCTTCCCCTTAGGCTCATTGGAACCTTTGTTTACGTGGGCTTAGAATTTCTTTTAGCCCATGTTTGGAAACTGATTCGAGAAGCCACCATAGTTTGGTGTATAACAGCCAATATGGTGTGTGGCCTTTGGGAGTTGACAAAATCGACCATTTCTTTAGTTAAGCCCGCACATAATTGTTGCTTTTGCTCTCCAAAATCCAACTTTTTGAAGACAGTGGCTTTGATTTGTAAGTCCCAAAACTTGTCTACATATTTGTGAATGGATTCGTAGGGAGAGAGCTTCAAGCTTCACCATTCAGTGAGTACTTTGTCTTTGGCATCGGTGGCCAAAAACTGCTTCATAATGGAATCTCTTAAAGCTTTCCATGTTCATGGAGCTTCACCATTGGTCCGTAGGCTAGACCACCATTGTCTGGTGGAATTTTGAAAGTGCATAGCTACATGGTGTAGCTTAGAAGACTCCATGAAGCCCTCATCTCCAAATGCCACATCGAACAGTTGGATAAAGGCCAAGACTTTGTCCGCAGCACCAAAGGTGCCATCGTAGGTAAGGAAAGAGATGCTCTTCCCTCCCTCTTTGAACTTCTTGAGCTTGGACGACCTCTTCCATGTGGCATAGGATTTCCTATGGCCTCTTCTTTTTGAGGGTTCAAAAGTTGCACCATCACTTTCTTCAGAAGATGAAGAATTTGAGGAAGATGGAGAAGAGGGTGACCTATTTCTTGCCTTTTTCTTACCTTGATCTTCTTTGTCTGCACCATCACTTTCATAAGAGGAAGATGATGAAGAAGATGGAGAAGAGGGTGTCCTCTTTCTTGCCTTTTTCTTCTCTTGCTTTTTGTCATTCCTCTTTGAAGTATGGTGTGGAGAGGTATGTGATGGTCTTCTCTATTTTAGAGGTGATGGAGAGCGTTTAGCCCACCGTCTTTGTGGAGCCATCTTCGTCGAGGTGGCAGGAGACCGACTTCTTTCGCGTTCCTTTGGTGGGGAACTCTTGAATTCTCCTTTGAGAAGGAGATGCATCATCAAGAAGAAAATTTATGAGCCCTTTGTATGGATCCTCTTCTTCTTCCCGAATCAGAGAGAGGCCTCTTTTGGAAGTCTCACAAGGAGGCTTCCTAGGTACTCTCTTGTCATGGTGGGGAGCTTGGAGAATCCCATGATCACGAAGATGCTGTTGCACTTCACTTTGGAGGGATGGATTGACCATAGCTTGTTGAAGCCTAGAAACAAGGTAGTTAACAAGAATAGGGGCATCATTAGTAGCCTGCTCATTAGCAAAATCAAAGTTATCAACATTAATTTCACTATCTTTACTATTGTCATCCATTCTAGCAACTTTTAGGTGTACTTTGGCACTTCAAGCCCTAGCTGCTACTCCTCTTTACCCCTTTAGCAAAAGCACTCAAGCTATTGTACCCGTGGCTCGAATACCATTAATTGCAAGGAATAGAAGAGAGGGTTGTTCAACACCAAAACAACACCGGCTCCTGTCAAGCTTCTAATAGCTCAATAAAGGTTAAGCCAAAGACAAGCCCCGTAGAACTCCACTAGTGAGACCATAGCTCTCGAAGGTGATGCCCCGTTATCTGCACAAAGGTAGGTGCACTGCAAGGCTGAAAAATTCCTATTCTACTTACACACATGAAATTAATAATACCAACCATTTATAGCTAGCTTAAGGGCCTCCCTATTTGAGCAAGAAAATAGAAACCTTGTGCTCTGATACCAATGTAACATTTAATGGCGTAGTAACTTGTGTGTAGCCAAAAATAGCATGAACATAGTGAACATTTCATTAGAATAGATTCCTAATGAGAATAACAAGACTTCTTGGGTGGAGAGAACTACAAAAAGTATAACACCTAGTTAGATAGCATGAACAATTCTTCAAAAGAGAGAGAGATTCAGCTATTGATAGCAGTTGAGGACCGAATTTTCATGGAGCCGGTCTCCCCTCCAAAAGGCTTTGTATTATGGTTTCTCCCATCAAGAGAGACAATTTACAATACAATTTCTTGTGTTCCTTCAATACTAGCTAGTGCAATGAAGATGGAAACTTCAAACACTAAGCAAGACACTTATTAAACACAACATCAATTCCCTCACGGTCCCAGACCCAAGACCTCACACACCTTCAAAGATGGTGAGAGCTTGCGGGGTATAAGAGTAGATTTAGAGGAAGAAGCAGTAGTCTTACAAGAAAGATGTACATCTCCTCACATAATCACTCATATAAGCATAGCTTAGCTCAGTAATTAGCATGGTAGAGGAGATGAGCATGTGTTGAATCTTGGCTCTTGGTTGGATTTTCATCACAAAGCCAAGAGTTGTTGGTGTAGGCCTCCCTTCTCACAAGCTTGGAGTAGGTGATAAGCTTTCCATTAAAGCTTGAGAAAGAGAGAGAGAGAGAGAGAGAGAGAGAGAGAGAGAGAGAGAGAGAGAGAGAGAGAGAGAGAGAGAGAGAGAGAGAGAGAGAGAGAGAGAGAGAGAGAGAGATTCTTCTTGCTTCACACATGTACTAGTGTGAGTGTGTATGCAATAATTCCTTGAGAAAATCATCCCCCCCTCTCTCTTGGTCGACCCGTCTAGCTATTTGCTTATTCTCACACCTCATTGGACCTCTGCAGGCTTAGCCAATGGAATCTCAATAGCATAAGTGATAGCCTTCTGACATGTGTTCCCCTTTCCCCTTTTGTTAGAGATTTAGGTAATTAAGTAATTCAGCTAAACTCTCATTGGATCCCTTTGTCCCCTAGGCAATAGGAATCGAGCAAGCCATTGGGTTGTTGAATGCTCATTGGACCCCTTGATAGACTATCCAATAGTCTTCTAGAGAGCTTAATTCTTATTGGTTTGTTTATTAAGTGTTTGTAAATTAATTAAACTAGATTTACTCTAGCCTAATTCTCATTGATCCACCTCCATGGCGATCCAATAGGATTTGAGTACACCTTGTGGGCATCTTGCCTAGGGAGTTGAGATGTGTCCCTCATTCCCTTTGTGTAAAGGGAGCTTGTGTGAGTGTGTGTGTGTGTGTGTGTGTGTGTGTGTTTCTTTCTCATCTCCTACTTCTAGGGATTGCTCCCTCCTATGTAGGGATGCATGAATACTTTTTGAGCACACACAAAGCATCCAATTTTCCTAGGCTTTTGACCTTTGGACACAACCTTTGAATTTTGGAACCATAGCATTTTGGAAGTCTTAATGGCCTGAGCCTTAGGGTCTTTTAAGACCATTGTTGCACATTGCTATTTTTCAAATGGCCCCCCCCTTTGGATCCCTACTGTGGCCGATCTACCAGCGTAACCAATATTATAGCTTTTTCTCTTCTGGCACTTTCCCATATTAAATGATCAGTTTAACATGAGAAAATCAGTTAGGAGAATTAGATATTAGTTATTATGACAACTCTAAATTTTTCTAGGTTTAGAAGGACTTTATCATAAGTTTTTCAAAGACTATGCAAAGATTGTTATCCCCATGACGGATAAATTCAAAGGCCAAGGTAAGTGTTTCCATTGCGGTGATGAGTAGCAATGCAACTTTGAAAACCTTAAAATAGCTCTATTTGTAGCTCCTATTTTGGCTTTTGTTGATCCTACAAAACTCTTTGTAGTTGAAACAGATTCCAGGGATAGGGCTGTTGGATCCATTTTGATTCAAGATATTGCTTTTGAAAGGAAGAAGCTTGATAGAGCATAGCATAATTATTTTGCCTATGAACAAGAACTATATGATATTAGTGTATGCCCTTAAGCAACAATGACATTATTTATATGGGCTCACTTCAAAACTGTATTTGATCATGAAAGTTTTAAATTATTTACTCAACAAATAGATACGAAGGGTCAAAAGGCCAAGTGGACTAACATTCTTCAAGAGTATGATGCTCAATTACAATATCGCAAGGTTAGATATAATATTGTAGCAGATGCTCTTGGTCAAATGCCTAAAATTAACTATATTTTGTATACAAAAATTGAAAGTGAGTTCCTTGAATCTCTTAAAGGAAAGTGTGAGCATGATGTGGCATACTCTAAAGTGTGGAGTCATGTTTTAATGGGGATTCCTTCTCACATCAACATTGACTGCCCATCAAGTTCCTCCACACATAGTGCTCCTCTTTCAAATGAGAAACTAACTCGATGGATTTTTTTATTATCAAAGCTGGTACTTATTCCACAAAGGGAGAGTACATGTACGGACAAACGTAGACATTTGGTGCTATATTTTATATGAATGTCATGATAGTCCAAGTGTAGGGAACCTTGGCACAAGAAAAGACTTATGTATAAGTACGACCCCACTTTTACCAGCTAGGTTTACATTTTATATGAATGTCGTGATAGTCCAAGTGTAGGGCACCTTGGCACAAGAAAGACTTATGTATTTGTACAAAGACACTTTTACTGGCTAGGTTTACATTGCAATGTTTCCCAATGGGAAGTGGGAAAGCATATCTATGGACTTTATTATTAGTTTACCTTCTACTACACGAGGTCATGACTCGTCGGTGTGGGTGATTGTAGATAGGTTGACTAAAATATGCTAGTTTATACCTACCAAGTCAACTATTAGGACTCCCAAATTAGCATGGGTTCTTGTGGAACATGTTTATAGGTTGTATGGACTTCCTAGTAATATAGTAAGTGATCTTGTGATCCTAAGTTCAATAGCCTCTTTTGGATAGTTATAGCCTTTTTTGGGGGGTTATTTTCAAGAGATTGGGAGCTCAACTCAACCTAAGTACTTCTGACCATCCACAAATAGATGATCAAACTAAAAGAGTCAATCAAGTGCTGAAGGGTTGTTTTTAAGAGATTGGAAACTCAACTCAACCTAAGTACTTTAGACCATCCACAAAGGGATGGTCAGACTGAAAGAGTCACTCAAGTACTGGAAGATATCCTACAAGAATATATCAAGAAAAATTAATCAGATTGGAAAGAGTACCTACCCATTTTAAAATTTTCTTACAGCAGTGCTAAGCATGTGACTACTAAGTTCTATCCTTTCATCTTAATGTATAGTTTTCAACTTGAGCACATCATGGATTTCCATGAGTTACAGACACAACATCATGTCCATCACCAAGTCCTTGTCAAAGTGGAAATATCGACTTGAGGAAGGTGACACTTGGGAGTCATAATAGAAAGGTTTCCCACTTTTGTTTTTGCGGGAGGAAAACTCTTCCTTAAGGGGGTAGTAATTTTTGGACAAGGGTCCTACGATGGCTACATGGGCATGGCCTCTACATCAAGGCTGTTCCACATGGCAAGCATGCAATTAAAAGGTCTCATAGACCAAGGGATAAATGAAGAGGATGGTTGGGTGGTAGCTAGTATGCTTGTTTTCCCCATGTTCTCACATTGAGGGTGCATTCCATCTTTTGTATAAGCATATGCTCAAGGAATGGTTTGATATTGAGCACTAAAATAGGGTAGGTATCAAGGTTATATGGGTAGTAGATTGTGTCTTCTTAATCTCCTCCCTTCCTTACATGGGTTTGTTCTTAGTTCAAGTCACTCGGTTATGACCTTGCTCAAAGGTATTTTCTCCCCAATTGGTAGGACTTATTTATATAGCAATCGTAAGATCAATCTTGTGCCTAAAGAATTGGTTCGAATGGTCAAATTCATATAGAACGGCTATTTTTTTCCTTGAAATTTGTGTCCATTCAAATTGTTGTTTAGATATTTGTGCACACACCTGTATAAAGGCGAGGGCATCCTTCAACTTTATTTTTCCCATTTTTTCCATTCTTCCTTAGATACACTCTTCATCCCTTCTCACTCATCCTAGCTAGCATTGTTCAATGCCTTCACTATTTAGCCTTTTTTTCATTAGAATCACCTATACTTTATTCTTTGAATTGTGTTTTCTCATGTTGGGGGTATTATCCTCTCCATAATCATCTCAAGGCGATGGATATAATCCCTTGCAATTCTCTAAGAAAGTTTGGTAAGTACCTCCTCATTTCAATCAAGTTTTCTCTTACTGTTTCCTATGTACATGAGTTTAGTCTATGTGAATGGATTTTCACTTATTATGTATTTGTGTGAGTGTGACACTTATTAGCAAAAACAAAAAAAGAAGAAGAGTATGTCATCCCTAAAACTCTCCGCTTACTCACTCTATGTTTTTGTAAGGGTACCACCCTGTGTTTGTGTAAGGGTGCCACCCATTAGTGAACACAAATGTTTTTGAGTGTGGCATCCTTACATGAGCCTAGTCTCTGCAAATAGCTCTCCACTTACTCTATTTTCAGTCAAGGGTGACACACTTTTGGCCCCTTTATTTTGAGGGTATCATACCTCCTTGAGTTTAGCCTTTGTAAATAGCTCTCTACTTACTCCATTTTTATGCATGGGCCACAACCATTAGAAAACAAAAGAAATTTTGAGGGTATACCTTGAAAGGATATAACATGGCAAAGATACAAAAGTTTTGTCTTGAGAAAATCACATTTTCTCATCTTACCATAGAGATTTTGTTCTCAAAGTAAATCAAATACTACTTGAAAGTATTCCAAACGCTCTTCCTCAATAACACAGTAAATGAGGATGTCATCAAAACAAAATTCTCCCAAATAGGGACCTAAGACACTATCTGTCAATGCCATAAAAGTAGTTGGAGCATTGGTTAATTAAAACGGTATGAAAAAAAACTCACAATGTTCAAAAACCAGTTCTGGGAATATGAATAAGTCTAATATGAACTTGATAATATCCGAAGCATAGATATTCTATCTTTGTAAAATAGCATGCTCCCTTGAGTTGATCAAATAACTCATCAACACATGGCAATGTATACTTATTCTTAATAGTAACTAAATTGATACCATAGTATTCAATGCACATACACATTGAACCATCTGTTTTCTTGACCACTAACATGGGTAAGGCCCATGGTGAAGAACTAGGCCAAATAAAACCTCAACTAAGATAGTCAGGTAACAACCATTCTACTTCAACAGCTTCATTTTGAGTGAGTCAATAAGGGGGTATACTTATAGGCTTAGTACCAGGAACATTATCTATTAACATGATCTACATGATGTATAGGAGGTAGCCCCATAGGAAAATCTAGCCGTTGAAGATGTGAATGGTTATTGTTACTAAATTTAGCTTCACTCAGATTAGGAAGGCTCTTAACATTCATTGTATGAGTAAGCAAATGTTATAAAAATAAGTCTGACTCTTCTTTTGAGTATGGTAACTATGGTGATAAGTCGACAATATTCTCATTTTTATTCTTAACGTCAAATGTTCTCGTAACATTATCACATATACTCTTAATATTTAGTTTTGAATAGGCCATAGAAGAAGAACAGAGAGAAGACTACGGAATTGAGGAAGTTTGTTGAGAAACATCTTGACACAAATAAAACCTTGAATAAGACAACAAACGACACAAGGAATAACAAAGAAACACTTCTTCTACTTCATCTTTATGAGAGAGCCGAGAGAGCTCACCAGTTCATATAAGCAAAGATGGTGGTACATTCTTTTCTCCTAACAGCAACACATGTGTATCATGGTCATCAAACATGAAAGAATGATGCTCATAGATTTGTTTTAAAGAAGGTCCTAACCCATGCGATGACTCTCAACCTAGAACCCTCTCAACCTAGAACCACATTGGATCGGTTCATATTTATCATGTGAAAATTTAATTGCGTTGTAAGTTTCAACATGATTTGATATTTTAGGATTGAGACACCGTAGAAAACCACGTACTTGCTAAAAATTATTTAAGGCATCAAGCTTGAGGATTATGTCTCGATATGAAGAGATATACTAGGTTATGTGCGACGTTTTTGCTTACACTATCCAAGCTTTCCAATTTCTCTACTTCTCATTAGAAGGAAAAAATCCTTTCCAAAAAGCAACCTCAAACTCTACCCAATTTTTTGACTGATAGGTGTCTTATATGCCATCCACCACTTGTAGGCCTTCATATTAAGTGATAAGCTGGTTTGTAAAACCCTAACTTCATCATTAACTTGGCGCATGCAATGAATATTAGCCCACTTGCTGAGAAATATATTTACCATGTCTTTATCACAATCTTTCTCTTCACCTAAAAAAGTTGGTTTCATGCTCTTAAGCAATTCCACAGCCTCATTCAAGTCGCACTAGAGTCACGTGTTACCAATTGTGGAGTAGCTCTCATCAAAGGGACTAGCCCTTGGCACAGCCTCACCAATAGGCAATATCCCTGCTACATGTGTATTCATGAGATTCACAAAAAGATCTCTAAATTTAGTCATAGTTTAATTTAATGCATTGTGCTTGCTATCTAATGCATCAAAGCATGCCTTTAGGATACTAAAATTGTGCGCATCCAAAAAGCCGTGATCATTTGCTAACCCTTCATTTCTCATGACAACCATCATGTGAGTGTGAGCAATAGGTTGTATAGGGGTAGGATTAATGTTGTTGAGATGTCGAGCTCTACACCTTGAGCTGGCATCCACTACGGGTCTTGGCCGCTTACGGCATTTACTCACTGGCGCGTTAGGTGACCGACACGGAGGATCTCTGCCAGTGATTCTACAGCTGGACTACACTTATAGTGCCAGCCTAGTACGCTTCTAGCGAGTTCACACTTAGTGACCGCATGTACATATGTGCTACTTTTCAGCTTTAGCACTTAGTCATTTTGTACTCTCTTTTCTGAGAAGAAGAAGAAGAAGCTTTCCATCTCTGTGTGCTTTGTGCTTGTCTTGTGTAACTCTCTTGCATCCTCATTCTTTACATGGTATCAGAGCCTGGTGCAGGCAAGAGAGGCTAAGAGAGCAAGAGCATCACAATCCCTTCGTTCGCAATCCACGACCAGGTCTCCAAAGTGCAGTATACAGAGATTTACTGTACAAGTACAGTGGTTGTGAAACGCTTGATTTTGGACACTCGTTGAGTGTAGAAAGCGTTACAGGAACCACGATAGCAGGTTCAGCAGATTTGCTGGTTTTTGCAGATTGCAGCTATTTTGTCTTGGTGCTTCAAGATGTCTGACGGTTTCAGTCAGATTGTTACTGAGAAGCTTGAGAAAAATAACTACCCTGCATGGAAGTTCAGAATAACAAATTTCCTAAAAGGAAAAGGTTATTGGGACTATGTAGAAGGAGACAATGAAAAGGAACCAGAGATTCCCGAGGCAAATGCTACAGCAGAACAAAGGAAAGCTTTGAGGGACTGGCAACAAGGCCAGAGCAAAGTGATGTATTGGATTTCTATGAGCATCACAGATGGCATGATGGGCTATCTACAGGATGCTGAAACCCCCGCCATTGCATGGAAAAACTTAGGCAGAGTGTTCGAGGTGAACACCAAGGCCAGGAAGCTTCAACTAAAGTCGGAGCTAAATCAGGTTAAGAGGAACAACCTCTCCATCAATGATTATGCTTTGAAGATCAAGAGTATCATTGAGGCTCTTGGATCTATTAAAGTCTCAGTGGAAGATGATGACATTGTTCGTGCATGCTTGGATGGTCTAGGAGATGAGTATGTACATTTTAGGTCTTCCATGAATACAAGAGACGACATCCCCGTGTTCCAAGATTTGATTTCTATGCTTATTCTTGAGGAGAAGAACCTTGACACATCTTCTTCTCATGGCAGAAATAATTCTGAAGAGGCCTTCTATTCTAACTCCAACAGAGGTAGAGGTAGAGGTCGTGGTCGAGGCCCAAGGGGTTGCAGGGGCCAATTTCTGGAAGGTCAATCAAATCAAAACAATACAGGTGGCAGGGGAAACCAGTCTCAAGGCAAGGGGAGTCAAAGAGGTCGTGGTGCAGGATCAAGCAGGCAGCAACATACTCCAGATAGTAGAGAATGTTGGACTTGTGGTGAAAGAGGTCACATGTCACGTGACTGTCCAAAGGGAAAAGCAAGTAGAAAGAGAGAACAGGGCAACTATGCATCTACTAGCAGAGATGCAGATGACAGCAAAAACGAGCGCATGTTTGTTATGCAACATGTAATGAATACAATGACTGCAGAGAATTCCACCCAAGATGATGTTTGGTATGTGGATTCAGGTGCCTCTAATCACATGATGTCTCGTGGAGAGTGGTTTAGAGATATGCGCAAACCAGATGTGTCAGGCTATGTGCAGACAGGAGATGACACAGCTCACCCCATTGCTCATGTAGGGGACATACCTCTAAATACGAAGAGTGGGAAATCAAAGTACTTAGCAGATGTACTTCATGTCCCAAAAATTACAAAGAATCTTGTTTCTGTTGGACAAATGGTTGAGCAGGGTTTGCAGGTTCGCTTCAATCCAAATGGCTGTTATGTAGAAGATTTCCAGAATGGCTGTAAGCTGATCACCGAGGGCAAATGTGTGGGCAGAATGTTTACGCTGAATGTAGACATGCCTGAGGTAAAAGCTGCATTATTTGCACAGGGCACAGGTGTTGTGGTTGATGTTGACAGTTGGCACAAACGCATTGGCCATGTCAATGAGCAGAGATTGCGCACCATGCAATCAAAACAGATTGTAAAAGGTTTGCCCAAATTCAAGGTGGATGGTATGCATAAAGTGTGTGCAGCATGCCAGTTTGGAAAACAGTCAAAGGGCTCATTTCCACATGAGCGCAATGTATGTAAAAATCCACTTGAGGTGGTGCACACAGATGTTTGGGGTCCAACCGATACTGCAAGTATACATGGTTGCAGATATTATGTCTCTTTCATTGATGACCATACAAGGAAAGTATGGGTCTACTTCATGCGTAACAAAAGTGAAGTGTTTGGTCACTTTCAAGACTTCAAAGTCATGATTGAGAAGGAGACAGATATGCAAATCAAGACATTGAGGTCAGATGGAGGGGGAGAGTACTTCTCTAATGATTTTTCAGATTTTCTTCGAATGCATGGTATACACAGGCAGTTTACATGCAGATATACTCCACAGCAGAATGGGGTCGCAGAAAGGAAAAACAGGCACATTGCAGAGGTTGCACGTGCATTGATGAATGAGAAGAACATGCCTCATCATTTCTGGGCTGAAGCTGTAAATACAGCTGTGTACATTATAACAGGACACCTACAGCTGCGGTGCATGATGTAACACCTGAGGAAAAGTTTACAGGCACAAAGCCTGATTTGACACACTTGAAAGTGTTTGGCTGCATAGCTTACGTGCATGTACCAGATGAGTTGCGTAGGAAATTGGATCCTAAAGCAGAGAAATGTATTCTTGTGGGATATTCCCTTGAACAAAAGGGGTACAGGTGCTACAATCCTACTACATGAGAATTACGAGTGAGCAGAGATGTAGTATTTGATGAGATGAGCAGCTGGTACAGTAATGCACATGGCACTATTGAGGCTGATGTAAAAGATGATGTGGTTGTACAAAATGTGAGGCCACAGTCACAGGTTTTGAGTGGACCACAAGAGTCCTCTTCTCGTGGCTCTGTTGAGAAACCATGGAATGGTAGACTACGTACGCAGGTTACTCCACCAACAGGTACAGGGAATGTATCACGAAAAGGAAAGGAAAAGGTTGATGAACCTCCCTTTATGGTTGATGCATCATCAGGTTTTTCACATGTAGACATGGATTCAGATGGTTCTGAACAAAGTCTTGATGAGGAATTTGGAATTCCGGCTGTCAGGACACCTGGTGTAAGGAAAGTACAAGAAGATGCTAGAGGGCAAAGGAGTGACCCAGGACCGCGCAGATCTAATAGAGTCAGAAATCCAATTCAGAAATTGACTTATGATGGGTATCTAGCGCATCACCAAGCCTACATGGCTAAGGTGATACAGGATGTGGAGCCCACATGTTTTGAGGATGCAGTTGGAAATGTGCATTGGGATGATGCAATGAATGAAGAGATGGCTGCATTGGAAGCAAATGACACATGGGAGTTGGTGCCATTGCCAAGTGGCAAGAAAGCTATTGGCTGTAAATGGGTGTATAAAACCAAGCATAAGGCTGATGGTAACATTGAGCGTCACAAGGCAAGGCTGGTCGCAAAGGGTTATGCACAGACGTATGGCATAGACTATGAGGAGACCTTTGCTCCAGTGGCAAAGATGACGACAGTGAGAGCTGTCATAGCAGTGGCTGCATCTAGAGGATGGATTATGCATCAAATGGATGTAAAGAATGCCTTCTTGAATGGTGAGTTGCAAGAGGAAGTGTATATGGATCAGCCACCTGGTTATGTCGATCCAGGTTACCCAGATTATGTATGCAGACTTCTCAAAGCTTTGTATGGTTTGAAGCAGGGCTCTAGAGCATGGTATGACAGGATTGCCAAGTATCTTGTCAGTATTGGTTTTAGGAGAGCTCATGCTGATCATTCACTCTATGTACGTGAGAGTGATGTGGGGATTGTGGTCATTACCATATATGTAGATGACCTTATTATTGTTGGTGACAATGCTATGGAGATTGACCATGTGAAGGGTCTTCTCAAACAGGAGTTTGAAATGAAAGATTTAGGCGAGTTGCGCTACTTTCTTGGCATTGAAGTGATCAGGACTCCAGAGGGTGTATGGCTATCACAGAGACAGTATGCTTTGGACATGTTGTCAAAGTATGGTATAGCTGATTGTAAGCCAATTTCTATTCCCTTGGATGTGAATGCAAAGCTGAGTGCGGAGAAGGGTGATGTTGTTGAGGATGTCAATATGTACAGGAAGATTGTGGGTAGTCTAATCTACTTGACTATCACGAGGCCAGACTTGAGCTACACAGTAGGCTTGGAGAGTCAGTTCATGCAACTTCCGAGGAAGCCACATTTGGATGGAGTACGACGCACACTTAGGTATGTGCAAGGTACTCTTGACTACGCATTGTTCTATGCAGCAGATGCACCATTAGCATTGTATGGGTATACAGATGCAGATTGGGCAGGTAGCATTGTTGATAGGAGATCTACAAGTGGCTTCATGTTCTCTTTTGGGAGTGCTGCTGTTACTTGGAGCAGCAAAAAGCAGCCTACGGTTGCTTTATCAAGCACAGAGGCCGAGTACAGAGGTGCAGCAGTTGCGGCGTGCGAGGTAGCTTGGCTACGCACATTACTTGAGGACTTGGGAGTGCAGGTGGACCAGCAGATTTTCATCCATTGTGACAACCTCAGCAGCATGCAGTTGGCTAGGAACCCAGTGTTCCATGCCAGGTCCAAACACATAGAGGTCCATTACCACTACGTTCGAGAGCGAGTGTTGGCGGGCGACATCAACTTGGTCTACGTCAGCACAAAGGAGCAGATAGCGGATATCTTTACCAAGGCCCTCGGAGCTGAGAAGCTTCGACGTTTCCGGACTATGCTTGGACTCTGCGACATGCAGAGCTCGAGGGGGAGTGTTGAGATGTCGAGCTCTACACCTTGAGCTGGCATCCACTACGGGTCTTGGCCGCTTACGGCATTTACTCACTGGCGCGTTAGGTGACCGACACGGAGGATCTCTGCCAGTGATTCTACAGCTGGACTACACTTATAGTTCCAGCCTAGTACGCTTCTAGCGAGTTCACACTTAGTGACCGCATGTACATATGTGCTACTTTTCAGCTTTAGCACTTAGTCATTTTGTACTCTCTTTTCTGAGAAGAAGAAGAAGAAGCTTTCCATCTCTGTGTGCTTTGTGCTTGTCTTGTGTAGCTCTCTTGCATCCTCATTCTTTACAAATGTTTGGGTTGCAAACAGCAGAACCTTCTTCAAAATCAAAACGGTGGTGGCTGCAAATTTTTGATTCCATGATAAGAGTGTTATATGCACTTAAGAAAAATAGTACTTGAGCGCTCGTAGAGCAAGTCGACATGCTATCAAATAGAATTGACACAAACTATAATGAAGTCATATTCATTTGGTGGAGTCAAGTTCACTTTCGTGAAAGAAAATTGCTTGAGAAGAAAAAAGAATTGCATTCATTTCATAAAATCACTTGGATTTTGTAAAAATGATCGTCTCCCTCAATTTTTTTCTTTGAAACCTTGAAACGTGCTACAAAAATGTTGTAACCCATGCTTTAAGTGGGCCTTTCTCCTAATCTACAAATCATAATCCACTGTTTATGCACTGCTCTAGCAAAAGAACCCGAAGCTATATGCCTTGAGAACTTTGAAGTGCGCCTCGTGAACGACCACTTAGGAGATTTCTTTGTGCCCAAGCACCTAATTTCCAACTTGAAGGTGTGAACTCTCAAGACAAAAAAGGATATGGTAGTGAGTTGTGTATGCATGAGAGAGAGGTTGCTCATGGCGGCCAACAAATGGTGAATCAAGGCCCACGTCAATGATGAAAGTTTACCATCTAGAGATGCCTCTATTGAGACCTCTCTTGCCATGTTTTATGTAGGTCATTGCCCTTGCAGGCTTGTGTGTAAGCCAACCTTTCCGTGCACAAGCACCAATGTTTTTCTCATTGCATGCATGACCCCCCCCTTGTTCTCCACGTCTCAGCATAGCTTTGGCTAAATTAAATATTTCATGCAAAATATGCACGACTTGGCTAGAGAGAGAGTGCCAAATCCATGCTCTCTACAACTATAGAAGAGAGATATCGCACTAGCTCTGATACCAATGTGAGAACATGGGGAAAGCAAGAATACTATTTATCACCCAACTGTATGCTTGCCATGTGGCAAAGCCTTGCTCTAGTAGAGGCCTTTCCCACGTAGGCATCGTAGGACTCATTTCTTGACACTCAAATTCCCACCATGTTTAAAGAGAATCAGCATCCATTATAAAAAGCATCACATTCAAAACCTTGCATTCCCTTTGCGTTGCAGTGATAGGGTAGAAACTAGGTAGCATCGTGCACCAGTGGAGCAAGGGGCTTGTCATATGTAGTGCCCATCCTCATTAAATTTTTGAATCTCTCTACTTTATTTGCAAGAACAAGATGTATTATTGTCAATCTATCCACAAAGACTTGCATTTCTATTGCACAAGGCATCCTTACTTAGATGAGAGAATCTTCCATTTGGTTTAGTAGAAAGATGTTTTAATTCCAATAATTGTCACATTTTTAGTTAGGGGGGTTATTATTAGAGGAACTTCAAAAATAAATTTATTGATTGAATAAGAAAAGGGTGAGTTATAATCATGGAAATTTTACAAATAGGGGATTTTAATAATTCTTCTCGGATGCAGATAAGATAGTAGGTTTAAATAGCGTGAATGAGTACAGGGCCTTTACCTTTCAACCTAACAAACAAAGTGTGTTCTTGTAACTCCTTCAATACTTCACCTAGCTAAAGACTCTCATCAACCTTCTCATTGGGGAGCCCAAGCATGGTGGTGGGTACGCCACAAGCCAAAGTCCTTCGTATTTCTTTATCCATGCTAGAGGGAATGTTGCAAGAATAGATCAACAAGTTGATCTTAAGAGTTTCGCCAATTTCTCATGCAAATACCATCCAACTTCAAGGTATCTAATAAATTTACAACAACACGACAAGCAACCATGAATATCTCCCAAGAATATTGTCCACAAATAGGCTGCACCCATGTACCTTGGACCCTTGAAGAGTTATGCAAAAGAGCATTACATGAAATTCAATACATCAAGCATGCAGATGATGATAGGTAGTTGTCTTCTTGTAACGTGAGCTTCATAACAAGTACTTAAGCTCAAAATAAAACAACTAATCTTAAAGAATCTTGATATGCTGCACAGTCATGGAGCTACACAGTCTTGATATCCTGGAACATATGAATCCTCTTGAATGATGCTGACCCACCTCAAAAAGCTCAATTTGCAAAAGCTAGACTAGGTCAGCTACCTCACAAAGAATATTCAACTTAAGAGCTATAGTCATCCAAATCACCAACATATTTCAATGATTTGGCTCCCCTTCATCCATTGCCTCCTTGAGCCATCCACATTGGCATGGTTTTGATTGCATGCTAGACAAGGAAAACCATGTTGATCCCAAAATAATGATAAACAAACAATAGATGAAGATAGCAGTAGGTCTCCCCAATCTCACAAAAATAAAAATTCTTTCAAATAATATCAAGTCCATAAGTGAAGGGTGAGTTTAGGAAATGAAAATATAGATGAAAGTGGAAAGTTAAAAGACATATGAAGGCATATGAAGGTCGAAAGTCAAAAGACCGTTTGGTCCATGTAAAGTGGTTTTTCTCTTCTCCTTTATTTTCTCTTTAACATTATTATCCTCCCTCCCCAAAGCCCGTAGTCTTCAAAAATGAGCTATAAAAAACTTCGCATACTTTGGTAAGTGCAATAAAATTAATCAAGTAAAAAGCATACTTTGGTAAGTGCAATAAAATTAATCAAGTAAAAAGCAGCAATTTGACTCAAAACCTGTCTTCAAGCGCGGATGGCTATATGCAGCTTCGTATTGAAAGAGATGGCATTTGTATCGTGAACCCCAACTTCTACGCTGATTGTTGTATGAGAAATCATTCTAGCAAATCAAGGTCTGCTTCTGAGTTTGCTTTGGCATTGCTTGTAGCCATCCGCACTAACTTAGATGGCTAAAGATAGCACTTGCGCCATTCGGTTAAATTTCAAACGCTAGTGCCTATGTGGCACTAGGTAATACCCTTGATTTGAATGATATTTAAATTTGAATGCAATCGCTAGTGCCACGTAGGCAATAGCCGCTCGAAATTTATCATGCCTTGAAATTGAGGGGAGAGGTTGAACCTAGCCTTTTTACTAGAACTTGAGGTGGTGTGGAAACTACAAACAAAACATTGACGGGCGTTTACGTGAGTTTGATGATTAACAAATTAGTGAACGCGTATATTGATGGCCTGAGAAAAACAACGAGTGTAGCATTAAGAGCATGCCCATACAATCGTTGCACAACCAATTTCAATACAGGCTATGCGGTGATCAAGTAGGAGTTGCTTTGGGGGGTGCTAGCGGTTGTAGTTGCATGTAATGTTGAGAGAGACGGTGGCTAGCCTGAGCCAGCAAAGCAACTGACCACCTATATTTAGTGTTATTCTCACGAGTTGCAATCGTGAAGCTTATAATGCATCATATGAAGCCAGCTCGATCCACTATTTAGAGAGCATTCTAGTAGATACCGGACCGGATGTGCAGCACTCAAAAATGGAGCACGAGAATAACAGATAAGATAAAAGCAACCATTTTATTAGCTGCACTGGCAGCCAAGTCACCAAGATTTGGGTTGGAGATGGAAACACCTTGTGGGTGAGTCCATGTGTCTGTGAAGAGGCTTGCGGCATCCCCTCCCCCCCCCGCCCCTCCCTCCAATCGTAGCTCAAGTGGAGGTATCAATTACGAAAAAAGTTGAAGCCGTACAAGAAAGGTAGTCTAACACATCGCTAATCCGATAAGACAAACTTACAATTTGCATCATAATACATACTGACTTGGTAAGTTAAATCTAGGAATTTTCCTTAAACCATCCAAGAAATGTGATTGTATAACAAGAAACAAGCATATCATTTTGTAGAATAGTGAAAGACTTGTTCAATAAACGATCATCTTTTTATAAATTTTGATTGTTAGATAAGTTGTTACTGTTTTATATTAAGAGTTGGATGATCATGTCTAAAGAATCACTTAAAGAGAACAATTGTTGAAAGAATATCTTTTATTCCTTGCGGTTAGCGAGATCCCTGGCGGTTAGTGAGATGATCCTGCGATTAGCGGAGAATAAGATGAGGTTATCAGCTCTCTTGCGGTTAGTAAGATCCCTTGTAGGTAGAAAGATACCTTGCGGTTAGCGAAATGTCCCCTATGGTTAGCAATTGAAAAAAGTATGCGCAATTTATGGTTAGCAAATAAGTAGATCCTTTGTAAAGGCTCTGTTGATTACATAAAGAAAGTCCACGGGTAGTGACAAACTCATAAGAAAAGTAAATAATTCTTTTTATTGAGATATATGACTGTCTTCATTACGCTTTGTTTGAAAAAGAATTGTTTTGATGATGTTTGAAGGGATGTATGAAAGAATTTGTACCCGAAATACTATTGGAACATTGTTTGTACTTATAAAACAATGTGATAGTAATTCAAAAACAAGAGGAATGGGTGGGTGTAGTGTGGAAAGTGGGGGATTAGTATCCAAATTTATCTATGTCTAAGATAGGTAGACCCAATTAGTCGGGTTCTTTTTACAAGACTACTAGTTAGTTAAGAATAAGTCTCATATCACATTTAGGATTTATGAATGGTGGCTGTGCCTCTTAAATGTGAAGAAAAATGCGTTGTTTATAGATCCTAAGTATGTCAATGATATTTTATCTTTACCATTTAAGAATTAACTTCCATATAATCCTTTGATTTATTGACGTGGCTTGTGGTGTATGGCCCTTATAATCTTGATCACGATGGATAGAGGACTTACTCTCTTCTGTTGCTCGTATCCTTGCTTCGTGGAATCTGACTAAGGTGTCTTCAATGGAACTTGAGAATAAAGGAAGTCCATCTATCAAGTTGCCCCCTTTTTTTTGGGTTGAAGACCACACAATTGATATCAGAGGTGCCTTAATTTAAAAGTTTTCATTGGATACCTTGTGTGTATTGTTTTCTAAATCCATGGTGTAAACCACCAAAATGTTACTACGTATAGCTGCCGATGTGTATCATAGTTATGATTGAAACATTTATTATGTTTTGTCATGGAGAAATCTTTTGTAGACCCCACATGACATTTTGATGACATTATGAATAGGGGATCAAGTTGTTTTTTTTTCAAAAAAAATGTTTAACTGGTTAAGTCATGTAATTGAGTCTTAATGGGTTGGATAAGTTATAATAAACTCATCAATCTACCTATTTTGTGTTATTTTGTATTTGATTTGCTTACATCGGTTTTAATTAGCGTTGTCAGATTCAGATTGCATGTAGCTGGGAACACACGAGGTGCCTAATTGTGAGAGTGTTGATTGTCGAGATGACATAATCGAAGGAGAGAGTAGCCAATATGTGATTTCCACACATGAAGAGAAGAGAGTCCAGAGAGAAAGTAATAACTATGGCTTAATTGAAAGATAATTGCACTATGATAGCTTGAATCTTAATAAATGTATTTACAAATAAGGATGTAGCTTATGGCACGACACAAGTATGTGGTTCAATCTACTTGAAGCCAATACCAGCCTTTGGTATTGGTGAGCTGCACCCAAGATTCTCCTTTCATGCGGCCCTGCTTTGTAGCTAATTGCGTGGTATAACTCTCCGACGCTCCCGGCCACCCTTTGGCTCCCCTATAGCATAGCTCTCCTCTGTAACACAACAACTAGAGTGCTTCGTTAGCTATGTTCCATCGAACTGAGACCGAACAAAATATTGGAAACGGAGAGAGTGAGTGTGAGAGAGAGAGAGAGAGAGAGAGAGAGAGAGAGAGAAGAGAGAGAAAGAGTGTTAGATTTTTTTACCCGAGAGTGTTTGGGATACCGATCGTCGTGGTTTAGTGGTCTACCTCCACATAAATTGGTTACCGATTGTAGTGCTTCAGAGGGGTCCCTCGCCAAAAACCACAAGGAGTGTTAAGAGTTTTGTCAAGCTCAATGTTCATGATCATACAAGATGTCAATGTTATTAATTGTTTGTTGTTCCATTTTTATGTTTTAAGAAAAAAAAAACATGCAAGTCTCCTTGCATGGGGGAGTTTGCACAGGCCTCCCCAATTTTTATAATACGACGGAACGTGCCATTCCCACGACAGTGTGCAATTTTCAGTGTGTTCATTAACTGCATTCTCAGTATCAAAAATCAGAAAATGATAATGCTTACTCACCGCGATTGAATGTCTGTTGGCAATGGACTTCCTTGTATCAACAATGTTGGGCATCTCCTGCACTTAACCCGCTATAAGAGACGACATCCCAGGGAGGATACCCTTAATGAAGACTTTGTGCTATTGTGAGAACACCACAATTTGTATATATTTCGATCAAACCACCACCAAGCATGAAATCATACTCCCAACAAACGTTGACTAGCGATCATATCGTGAATTCTAATATCTATGGCTGTGTATGTGATTGCATCTATTGACCCGCACGCCTTCTAGATTCCTATGTAGACGTAGTTGATTGCGTCTGGATAGAGACCTTTCCTGCGATCTTGTGGCGGAGTTCCGCACAACAAGCTTGCATAAGGTCAATAGCCTTCAAGGTGCAAGCATAGGTGAATGCATTTGTAGAAACGCCTTCCATTTGCATCTGCTTCATGTTGTGTGTATTATGGGGAAAGTGCACTCCAATGCTTTGCACCCACTGAAAATATCGTAGAGCTTTCTGGCCCTACTCTTGTTGTACATGTCCCACAATCAGTGCATTCAAAGAGTCGACGTTCCTGGCAAGAAGCTCCTCAAGGACTTTTTGTGCTTTGTCAAGTGCACCACATCTGGCATACATATCGCCCAAGGCATTGCCAAGCACCACATGACTAAGAATATCAGTCTCAATTGTTGTGTCCATAAGAGCATCTTGCGTGGAGCTACATGCCTTCGAGATGCACGCATAGGTGATTGCATCTGAAGAGAGGTGCAACTAGAAAGAGGCCCTCGCGTCGCATCAGCTGAAAACAGCCTCGAGCTTTCTGGCCTCCTCTCGTTTGCGGACATACCACAATCAGTGCATTCCAATTGTTGTCTTTGCCTAATTCTCCATAGATGCCGCATGCTTTCAAAAGAAAGGTGAAGGTGAGACCATCTAGAGAGATTCCCTGCCGTTGCATGCCTTCAAAGCCACAATTTTCAAGATGCATGCATAGGTGATTCCATCTGAAGAGAGGCCCTCACTGGTTGTTTTCAAAACCAACATTCATATGACCATTATACATCACGACCTTGCTGGCCATGGAGCCTGCACCTACAGAGCCACCTATTATACCAGCTGCTGCAAGGCTAGGACTTACCTCTGCCACAGTTGCAAGAGAGCTTTGAGCTTGCAAGCGTCACTTAATGAGCTCTGTGGGGCAAGCAAGGAAGGAGACAGCCAAACCAGCACCGGCACCGCAGACAAATTGTTGAGAGATGGTTAGGGGTGCTCCATAAGATTTTTTGCTATTGTGAGAACACCACATTTTGTATACATATCGATCAAACCACCACCGAGCATGAAATCGTTCTCCCAACAAACTTTAACTAGCAATCATATCGTGAATTCTAATATCTATGGCTGTGTATGTGATTGCATCTGCTGACACGCATGCCTTCCAGATTTCTGTGTAGGCATAGTTGATTGCGTCTGGATAGAGACCCTTCTTGCGATCTTGTGGCGGGTTCCGCACAAGAAGCTTGCATAAGGTCAATAGCCTTCAAGGTGCAAGCATAGGTGAATGCATTTGTAGAAACGTCTTCCATTTGCATCTGATTCATGTTATGTGTATTATGGGAAAAGTGCATTCCAATGCTTTGCATCCACTAAAAATATCCTAGAGCTTTCTCGCCCAGCTCTTGTTGCACACATCCCACAATCAGTGCATTCAAAGAGGCGACATCTTTGGCAAGAAGCTCCTCGAGGACAGCCCGCTCCTTCCCCAAGCGTCCCCCCCAAATACACACGCGCCATCGATGCCGTGAAGAAAACTCTCGCCTCTTAAGGCCCATGCTAGCCCTAATTCAGCCCTTTTGTTTCCCTCCTCCTACTTGGCTTATGTCGTCCTCCTTAGCTGCCCACACCTCCTTTCTCATGGCCTTCATCACCCTAATTTGTAGATGGCGGCCATCAGCTCCTGCATACCCCATGGTGGCCTCCTGTGTGGAAAAACCTGTTTGCATAATCATCATGCATTGCTCCCTCTCAGAGACACACAGAGGCGCATGTAACGGCTTCTCAGATTCTTTTATAGTGCATGTCACGCCCGTTTAGACTTGGGCGGACACATTGCATTATTAGCGACAACACTCCCCCTTAATGCGTGTGACCGCACAAGAGGGTTGTGTGTATATGCAATAGAAAAACAGCTGCACCCCTTTGTCCCCATGAAGAGGTTCATGATGCTTCGCTATCCTACACTACATGCATAATGCATACAAGCATGAGTATGCATTTTATCCTGGATCAAGCATGGCTTTAGACAATAGCATCTTTTGAATCTTTTGAAACATCTGTGTCGTAAGCCTTCGTTCTGCAACAAAAGATATAATAAGATATTCCATAGTAGCAATGGCAGCTTTTTCCATTTCACGAACTTGCTCAATTCCACTTCTCCCCCTCGAGAGAAATGGAGTATGGGCTTCGGGCACGAGCACTGATCATTTGTGTAGCAATCGCCGGGATCGAGAAAGCACTTCTGAAGGCGAAGATTGCGAAGTTCATGCTTCGGCTTTACTCGAGGACGAGGAGAACATAGCGACATCACATGACACAAATCTGCAAAGAAGATCTCGTCGCGAGTACGATCCGGTATTTTGACTTCATTGACTTGAGGAGAATCAGCAGGAAGGTGCAGAAACTCATACGCATCAAGTATATCAAGTGTATGAATGAAGAAAGTGACATTATTTTTGGAAAGCATCGACATGACTGAAGCATGATTACCATTTGCTCGTCGGTTGACTGCTATGGGTGGAGAAGGTGAAGTAGGGAAGTGTAGGGAACCACCATCTGCAAGTGCATCAGATTCGTGGTCGGCAAGAGAATCAGCAATTTCAGTTTGCAGGAGATTTTCAGCCCCATTCGAAGAAGGAGCAGCCTGACACATGGATGATACGAGAATGGCAGAGGTACTTATATCTCCTTGACTCGGCAGGAGAGTCTTCATGCCCAAAATTATCAGTTGATTTAACTACTGCAACGTCTCCTCTTTGGATGGGCGGGAGGCAATCCGCAATTGCTCCGTTTATTGAGGGCAAGAGCTGGCCCACTTCATCTCTTTCCAACTGCGCACGCTCAGAGGATGAGTGCGCTTCTTCATCTTGGCGAGGCAGATATTGGGTTGGCTCAGTGGGTGCGGAATTAAACTTCGCATCTTGGCCATCTGAATCTTCGCTTTCTCCACTTGATGGCAGGAGGCTGCTCGCTGCAGTTTGCAGGTTCTCATGAGGCTCAGAGGATGAGGGATTGAACTTCGCACCTTGGCCATGCGCTGCAGAAATATGCGAGGGTTTTGCCGCTGCAGGGCCTCTTCCCATGTACGTTGGCTCCTACCCCTTGTGCCCACCCCAAAAACCCAGAGCTTACGTCCCCCCCGCCCCCCCCCCCCAGCATGCCGCCGTTGCCCAGATCGACCTCTGCATGACGGCACTGACCACTTATATTATTTTCATAGCCTCACAATTTAACTCAGTATGTTAAATAAGATATTTCTCTTATAAATATTCGTTCCCACTGTGTCTCGGGCTTCAGACTGCGAAAAGTTTTGGCCTTTGAGCGCCCTCGTCCCTCTGCCTGCCGCCCTCGGCCCAGCTTGGTGTCCTGCATGAGGGAACTTTTCGTTTCGTAAATGGAACTTTATATTTAAATCTCATAGTAAAAGAAACATCATTTAAGCGATGGTTCTCGTAGCATTTGAGTGTCCATTGCTTTGGGCTTTTGGCATAGGCTTCGCCAAGCATAATATTTCCTTTGGCAATGATAAAAATGGTGCATAACATATTGCAGGCTCCTCGTGCTCTTTCAATACACCGCATTAAGCATACATATTAACCAAAGCAATGCTAAGCATGGCATGTTTCTCTTGCAACCTTCGACTGACACTTCTCCTATCAAGGCATTATAAATGATGACATCGCGGATGAATTGCCCATCTAAGTTCTTAACTAATTATTTGTTAATCTTCATCTACAAATCAGCTCAATCTCTATGTTTTGGTCCTATTTCTCATGGTGGAAGCGCAGCGACACGACATCCACCCCTGTGAACCTGCACAGCCTCCGGTCTATGCCAATGGCCCGCAATCAAATTTTCATTTCATAATCATCACATATCCAGCACATCCAATAGGTTGAAACCATGTATCTTGAGCCTCCAAACTCAAGTGTGTTGCAGATAATCGTGCATACGTCTTGACCATCAAGCTTGATCTTGGAAGCTCTATCAAGATCAAGTATGCCCTAGCCTATCTTGCACACGGAATGGTAGTCAAGTCCTCTCTTCTGATGTCAGATGTGAATATATCTCAAATGCCCAAAGAGATCAAATGAAAGCTAGACATTTAAGCTACCTGTTGACCACAGAACCACAAAATCGAGAAAAAAACTTCTCTACATAGCATACAAACAAAGAACCATTGCCCCACAACCTGCTACAAAAAAATAGAATTGCATTCCCTTGAAACCTCAATCTGTACTTCAATATCCTCCAAGGTCCCATGACATATGTGTACATCAAGCGACTTAAAGTAGATGTACGATGATAGCCTCGTGGATCAAATGGTATCAACAATCCATATACCATATGTATCAGGTACCCACATAATTGCATACATTCATAGGTAATATGCTTCGCACTTAGGTCAAAATACTACATCAAAGAGATAAGCATCTCTATCAATGATGTACATATGAACAATTCAGCATCACCCCGTCTTGTTGAAAAGGCATGAGCATAAAAAAGTAGCATATTTGGTGCTTTGACATTCATAACCCTATTTTGATCTTGGATAACTACTTGAATGCCATCTGAAATAGGCACAAAATACTCTAAAGCCTCATCGAGCATCTGCATCAACTCTTCTTCATCTGCATCATGTTTTGGATCAATTTGTTGACTTCTTCCAAAATAAGGGTCTCGAAAACCCTTGAGTGCATCATCCAAAAGATCCAAAAGTTTATTATCTTTCATATCTGCATAGAGTCATTGCACTACATTTGCCATCCCGCCAATCTCTCACCCCGGTTGCTTTGGAGGAGAGAGTCCAGAGAGAGAGTAATAACTATGGCTTAATTGAAAGATAATTGCATTATGATGAGCTTGAATCTTAATAAAGGCATTTACAAATAATGATGTAGCTTCTGGCACAACACAAGTTTGTGGTTTAATCTACTTGAAGCCCATACCGGCCTTTGGTATTGGTAAGATGCACTGAAGATTCTCCTTTCATCCGGACCTGCTTTGTAGCTTGCCCGGTACCACTCTCCGACGCTTCCGGCCACCCTTTGGCTCCCTATAGCATCGCTCTCCTCTGTAATGCAACAAGGTTGCTTATGGTCTTGTCTTTCCCTCAGCTAGCACTATGAAAATCTCCAAGTGTTTACCGCACTATTTTATCACGTTTTGTGGAGAGAAGGTGCGAGTTCAAGTAGAGAAACAAGAGAGAGGAGGGCGGGTTTTTTTTGTGTTTAAAGTATTTTCACGTATATTACCCCTGTTATTACCGCATAGATTACCAGTGTTATATCCGACAGCTTGATTTAGCACCTAAACTTTCAAATTCTGGCTTAACCCCTCCCCCCCTTCAAATTTTGGTGTTTCCCTCCTCTCAATAAAAATTAAAGAATAGTGTATAAAATTTTCAAATTTAAAAAGAAGAGAGAGAGAGAGAGAGAGAGAGAGAGAGAGAGAGAGAGAGAGAGAGAGGAAGAGGGGCGGGATATAAGATTACACTTGGTTACAACTAAAATAATCACTGTCAATTGATTAACATAATTGAGCATATTCTCAAATGTAAAGAGAGGAAGAGGGGGAAAAGAGAGATGAATGGATTACACAACAAAAAAAAATAAGAACTACAAAATGTTTATGAATCATCTTCCAAAAGATCTCTACATGATGCATCATCCAATTCTAAGCCTATGGCTCCTAAATCAATAAAGAGAGAAATGGAATTGTTGTTTGTGGATGCATTGCCTTCATCATCTTCGAGTTCTTCATCCTCCGTCTCATCATCTTCATCATCATGAAAATCATCCTCGCTAAGACTTGTTGTCGCCGGACTTGATTCATCGACCTCCCTCTCCTTTGTTTCCACCTCATCCAAAGCCGGAGGTGGAAGAGGGTCGAAGATAGTCTCCACTTCATTAGTGGAAAAAATGGTTCTTCCCCGAGGTGTTAAGGAATTACGAACCAAAGTTTTGGTTGGTGGATTGCTGGGATATAGATTACCTATAAAATAGAAGCTCAAAGTGAGTAACATTGGTATAACTAACGCTACAAGCCAATAAGAATAAAAAAGGTACATGTCACTCACCTGCTCACAATTGCACGGTAAAACTAAATTGTCATACCTCCCTATGTGATGCACACTAGAGTCCACCATGTAGAGGCCATTCTCATGTCATAGACACATTTGCAAACCACTTGCATCGAAGATGAAGGTATGAAAAGTTCTAAAATTAACTTTTAGTATCCTTTCAATAGTTCCGTAGTACCTGGCTTCATCACCGTCTGTGTCAAAGTTGCCCATGATGGCACAATCCATGGTGGTTCTACGCTCATCAATGTGGCACGAAAGTGACGACCCTTTGACCACATAGAGTTAAAGGAAAGGCACTACAAAATAGAAAAATATATTAATCTATCATATACATATTAATAAAGATAATTTCAAGAAATAATGTTACAATATGGTTTAGGTATATGAGTACTCTACCTTTGGTACACAGCCTCGTGCACACTCCCATTCTTTGATGGCGATGTCTTCTCCTCACGCTTTTGCCTCGGTCATTCTGTCATGAATCCACTCTGCACTTATAATGAGATCTGGGAAACATGCAAGGTGTCTAGGCACTGGGGGTGCCCTTCTTCCTCCATGTGCTTGTTTCCATGCTTCCCTCTCTTGCAAACGCCTTGCCTTTGCCACTGTCCACAAGTCCACCCACTTGGTCATAATCTTTGCATTGAGAATACAAAAGTTATTGACCACTCGAGATAGATTCATATCCATGTTAAGTAGTTTCTCCTTTCCACTTGGCAAGTGTGAAGTCATCCTTGCATCTTCCTCGTCTGACCACATGCGATGCATTGAAGGATCAACTTGTGCCAAATACTATGATATGTAAACAAATGCCTCTTGAACGATCCACCCTTCGGCTGTACATGCCTCTGGTTGTGACTGTAGCCGCACAAAATTTTTAAGAGTATTTAAAGACCTCTCTAAGAAGAACATCCATCGTGCGTGCACTACTCCACATATAGCGATCTCCTCCACCACATGAACCAAGAGGTGAATTTGACTAAGAAGGACCGATCGAGGAAATGCATCTTCAATGGCACACACAATTTCAGTTGCAAGTGTTTGAGCAACAGGGATAGCATCTATTTTGATTTCCTTGGAGCTCAGAAATCTGCAAGAAACACACAAGGATACACTAAGTGCTGGTTGAAATTATTGTGTACATAAAAAATGTGTAGTTGAGTGGAGTCTTGTGGTGTACCTTACTAGCTCTCCTAGTAATAGCATCCCCAACTTTCTTGTCCCGACATATACACATACTCACCAGCAGATTGAACTACAATGTAAATCAGGGAAAGGAAAAGTGAGTGATATTCATGCACACAAACTATAGATAGAATAGGGAGTATGAAGATTACCTGAAGCATCTTGTGCCAATCATGGGACTTCAACCCATACAATTGAACGCTTCCACCCTTCTTCACTTTTGTGAAAGCTCCCTTTAGCGACCTCATGTATCCTGTTGGTGTGCAAATAGAGGCAATGGTACCCTGCACCTTGTCTAATTCTTATTTGGCTAGCATCCATGGTGCTTTAGAAAGCCCAATTTTTCCATTTGGGGCACGACATAGAGTAGTAGAGGCGGGGAGACGTTTTAAAAGCCTCAAATCCTCCCTCGCACCCAAAGAGTCCTTATTGCCAATAATGTGGTCCCATAGTGTTTGGGCTACATTCTTGAATATGTGCATAGGATCCAAGAGGTGTTGTATATCTAAGTACTTCCAATATGGAAGCCTTAAAAATATGGAATACCTTGACATACCTTTAAGTGGAGGACACAGATACGGATTGTTGTTGTGGCGTTCTTTCCAAATGGTTGCCCAATCTGCCATCGTGATCTTTAGAGGAGTCTTCCCATCTATTGGATCCTTGTGCTTGTTATGCCAGTGGGGTAAGAAAAGATGGTTATTTGGATAGATTACCTTGCGTAAGGAATCGGGCCTCTCCGTCACCAACGATGGCCTGCAAGTAGGACATGCATTGTGCCCCGATGTGGACAGCCCTGCATACATATCATATGGTTAGAGAGATGAGTGAGCTAAAATGAAATAAGGGGAGAGAGGGAAAGAGAGAGAGAGAGAGAGAGAGAGAGAGAGAGAGAGAGAGAGAGAGAGAGAGAGAGAGAGAGAAAAGGGAGTTACCAGAAATCTCTCCAGGCCTAGGATAGTTGTGCATAGTCCACATAAGTATTCTCCTCACAATGACCTCTCTCCCCCCCTTTGCAAGTGAGACATCGACAACATGAATGCCTCTCCATAACTCCTCTAACTCCTCGATGAGGGGCTCGAGGTAAATGTCAATATTTGACACTTTGTACTTCCCTGGCACAATCAAGGAAAGAATTATATTGCCCTTCTTGGTTGTCTCCCATGGTGGAATATTGTAGTTGACGAACACCACATGCCAAGTGCTCCATGAAGTATACTTAGTGCCGAAGGGGTTGAAATCATCACTTGCTAACCCAAGCCTCAAGTGTTGAGGCTCCAACCCAAAATTTGGCCATTGAGTTTCGATGTGCCTCCATGCAGGTGCATCGGCAGGGACACATGTCATTCCATCATTTGGGTGATGGTTCGCGTGCCACGTGAGAAGCTCCACGGTAGACCTCCCTTTAAACATGTGTTGGATGCCAAGAATTAATGGAAAATGTCTCAATACCTTGCAGGGTAGGTGAACCTCGCTCACTCCAATCTTGTATCGTGCCTCCCCGCACACGGGACATGAGGTAGCATGTGCATGCTACCTCATGCTACCTCCTGTCCCCGCACACGGGACATGAGGTAGCATGTGCATGCTCATTGCGGTAGACCATGAAATCGTTGACGCACACATGAATGCGCTCATACTCCATTCAAAGTGCAGTGACATACGACCTAGCTCGTCAACGATTTGGCGGCATGTGGCGATCTTCTGGAAATATTTTTCCCATCAAACTATGAAAAACATGCGTATTAGTATAATTCCTAGAAGACGGCACCATAAAGCGAGTGGAGAGTATATAAAATCCACATTCCATACTTACAGAATTAATGCATCGACACTTGTATTACTTCGACCGAATTTTGCTTGCAAGTTGAGGACATCCAACGATGCGTGGAGCACTGAGTACTGTGCACCTTCGTAAAGAGGTGTTTGGGCACTCGTCATCAATCTATACTCCGTTTTGGCAGCCCCTTTATTGTAGGGCTGACAATCCTCCTCGCACACGTTGCGCTCATGAGATAGTAACTCATCACACATGTCGAACATGTGCTCATCCTCTGCCTCAAAGTGCGATGGAGACGCCATAGGAGCTGCTAAAGTAGAGCCAACGGGAAGATCACCATGTGGTGCATCCACACCCAAATCGCCCAGTTGCTCTTGCTTATACCGTTCGGCCTTGCGTGTTGGTGCACCACCACTGAACACAGAACAATGGGGCACCTCCTCAAGTGATAGGTGAGTCGCGCTATCCTCTCTTCGAGCGAATTTTTGAGGACGCCAAATCCCTTCATTTTCCACGTGCTCCAAAGCAATGCACCTTAAGCGAGGGATTTCCCTTTTGCACTTGACGCAAGGATGAGGGAGTTTTTCCTTGAGCCAACGATCACGCTCAGGGCCTCCAGGGGGACCACAATCCGTGGTAATGTGAAAGAGAGGGTAGAAGAAGAGAGGGAGAGGGAGAAAGAGGGAGAGATAGAGAGAAAGAGAGAGAAAAAGAGGGAGAGATAGAGAGGGGTAGAAGAAGAGAGGGAATGAGGGACATGGATAGATAACGAGAGAATGAGAGAGAGGGAGAGAGATAGAAAGAGGGAGAGGGATAGAGATAGGGAGAATGAGAGAAAGAGGGAGATATAGATATAGGGATAGAGGGAATGAGAGAGATAGATAGATAGAGAGAGAGAGAGAGAGAGAGAGAGAGAGAGAGAGAGAGAGAGAGAGAGAGAGAGAGAGATAGGAAGACGGAAGAGAGAAAGAGAGGAATAGAGAGAGAGAGAGAGTAAATAGAGAGAGGGAAAGAGGAATAGAGAGAGATAGGGAAAGAGATAGAGGATAGAGAGAGAGAGAGAGTAAATAGAGAGAGAGAAAGAGGAATAGAGAGTGATGGGGAAAGAGGGAAAGAGAGAGAGGGGTAGAAAGAAAGAGGGGAAAGAGGGAGGGAGAGAGAAAGAGGGAGAGGGGGAGCGAGAGAGAGGGAGAGAGATAGAGAGAGACTAAATAGAGAGAGGGAAAGAGAAGAATAGAGAGAGATAGGGAAAGGGGGAAAGAGAGAGAGATAGGGAAACACAGAGAGGGAGAGAAATAGGAAAAGAGAGAGAATAGAGATAGATAGAGAGAGAGAGAAAGAGCGGAAAGAGCACCCAAGTCCAAATCTACCATACCCTTAGCCGAGACCTCCATGCCTCGGCAGAAGATGTCGTCCATGCTTGGCTTCTCATCTCTAAGAGTGCTTGCTTGGCATGGAGGCGTAGGCATGACTCTGAGATGGAGCTTTTGCTTCGTAGTTCAACTGCACGACCGAGTGCTTATATTACGTATATGTATATTCGTGTGTACATATATATTTGTTTATGCGTGTATGTAGGTACTAAGTACGAGAGCATAGCACCCGAAGGTTAGACGCTTCCTCTTGGGTATAGTCCTTTTTTAATCGTGACGTTGCAGTCATTGATCCACTCATGCATGGATTACCACAACATACCTTTGGTTTTACCATGGTTGAGACTGTGATGATATCTAAAGATGTGCACTTGACCTTTGGCACTACTAGCCCCTACTTAGGTCTACTAGTATGTATATGTATCTACATGCTTGTGTGCATATATACTTGTGTACATATGTATAGATGAGTGAGTAGGGGGCAAAAGCTAAATCTCATATCGCTCTTTGTAATGTAGATGTCAGACGAGAGACCAACTGGTGGGGAACAGCCAGCTGGCTCTTCTTTTGGTTGCTTCACATCCCAAGTGGGCTCCCACCCGGGGTGGACATCGCCTCCAGTGGACCCGAGTATTGAGTCGATGAGAACAAGCAAAGAAATAAAGAAATTTTCTGCCTAGTTAACCCTAAACCATGAGTGTCATAGGTTTATTTTTGTTATTTGTAGGCATGGCCATCCTACACCTACCCTTCTCAGGTTCCTCCACCGATCATAGATCCATACCTACAGTGCGCTATCTCTTTACAAGAGTAGTACCTCCGTTCGACGGAGGATTTGTTTGGCCGCTACACTTTGTAGGCAGCTTGCAACCTACGGCCTTTCTCCACAGACTACATCATGGGGGAGTCAGGGAGGGACTCCTTACGTACAGAGCCTCACACCGATGGCACCTTACTCTACAACCCTCTTCCTATCGTCCTACTCCCATTCCATCGCAGGGTCCCACTCCCATGGCATCAGAGGGTCCTACGCCACTCCATTCCACTCCTGCTTCATGAGAACATCGTCGACGGACTTCCTCTGGCAGCGCGCGTCGACGCTCGTCTTAGGGAAGCGAGCGTCGTGAGAGACAAAGCGGTGATGGATCTTGTGGTTTTGCATGTTTTGGTAGTGGTGGAGGAACGGAGTCCCCACTTTTAGAGCGTGCCGTCCTTGATGCAGAGGACAAGGATACTGACGCACCCATGCCAGACACGCATGGGCATTACTACAAGGTAAAATATGTTGGGGAGGTGTACTTCGACACAGCACAGGACATGGCATTTCGATGCCATCTATAAATTCTTATACATTCACCGTATAAGAACTGTTTTATAAAGTTTAGAGATCAAGCACGGCATACTGAGGACACTCTTTTAACTAGATTTCCAAACTCCCCCGATCAACGTTTTCACAACGGTCGGAGGACTACATTATGACATTTCAAAAAAACAAGCAGTCCAGTGTGCTGCGGGCAACAGCCAACCAAGTTAGAGATCGAGACAGGAGTTAGTGTAGTGGTAACATGGCAGACGTAGAGTGGGAGTGGGCAATTCAAAAAAAGAGTGATCAAGTTGCGACAGGCTCATCATACAGACAACAACCGAGGGTCGTGCAAGACAAACTCCCATGCAGTATGGCTCAGGAGACAAGGAGCTTGGAAGGATAAATATGTAAGATTAATTGAATTATAACATTGATCGGTGATTATAAAGATTGTAGTTAATGATTTGGTATTGTTATTGCTAACTTAGGGAAATATCACTCTCTCTCGATCAACCAGAGAGATGGTCAAGTATCGGGAGCGACATACAGAATTTAAGACTTGGCGATAGTTGGTCGAAAACAACCACATCTCTCGCGAGCAATTTGAGGCGGCAGTTGGATCACTACAAGCGGTAAGTTGAGCTGTTCATAATTGTTTAATTTGGTTTGGGTTTTTGTAGAGTCAAAGTGATCAAACATACGTGCCTCTAGACGACGACGAGATAGAGGAGGATTAAATAGAAAAATACTTTGTCCAAACTTTCGTGAAATCCCAATGTGGCACAATTTATATACAAATATTTACTTTTTATTGTAACCTTTTTAAATACTTGATCTTCTGCAAACTGTCAAGGTAAAGTAAATTCAATTTCAATTCTTTGGTATTTTTTACTCTTCCAAAAAACAATTGATGTTTCATTGTTTTATGCAGATCAAAAATAAAGGTGCTCATTAATGAGCACCTTTATTTTTGAATTGGCATGTAGCGACAATAAGCGGTAATAGATGCGGCAAGTGGCGTGGCAATAGCAGCGGGTATATTGCCGCGACTATTACCGCGCTTATTGCTGGGAAACCACTATCGCGTCCATAGCCGCGGTTATTGCCACCCCCACAATTTTTTCTCTCTCCTTTTTCCTTTGTTTTTCTACGGCAATGCTAGCGGTTATAGACAACTCCTCTTATAGTGTAGTGACATCCTTTCTTTAATGCAAAAAAAAACCTTGCATCATGCATATAGATCTATCTTTAAGCTATATGGATCCCTTCTCATGAGCTTGTAACACCACTAAAGAATACCCACATCTATACTCGACACTCGTGCAAGTGGTGGCCTTGTCTAGCCTTGGCGACATCCCAACCCCATTCTTATAGCCACTCTAGTCCTACACTCCTCTTAGGCGAGCTCTTTACTGGCCCCCTCCCTTTTTCAATGCCTCCTCTTCTTTCTTGCTCTTGACCCTGGTCCTGGTGCCTTGTCACCCGTTTACTTAATGCGTCCCTCCCTCTTTCTCAACCAGGTGCACCCATGGTCATTGTTTTGACCGCGAACTGGTCTTTGCAATCCCCTAGCTGCCCCTTGATGTAGTTTATGGCACTTCAATTTCCCCAACCTTCACCTTTTGCATGGAGCTTCCATTTAATTTTTCCATGTTGTTGGCACTACCTCCTCTTCATATATAGCCCTCGGGGTCATGCAGATAATGCCTTCTTCTCCCATTGTACCTAGCTCTTGCCATCCCCTCAGGGTCCTCCCTACACCCCCTTGTAGCGCTCCTCAAAGAAACCTTTCTCTCTCTTCCTCTGTAGGCACATCATGAAGACCTTTTTAGTAGGCCCCCCAAGTGAGCCCTAAATCAACCGTTTTTTTTTCCTCCTTCCACTTGGCTTTTGTCGTCCTACTTAGCTGCCCCCACCTCCTTTCTCATGGCCTTCATCACCCTTTGCAAATGGAGGTCATCAGCTCCTGCATACCCTATGGTGACCTCCGGATAGAGCACAGGCTCCTATGGAGTTGGTGATGCCCTCCAACAGGTGAGGTTTCACTTTTATGTAGCGCATTGCTAGGGAGCTTGCCTTGGCAATCCTCAACACCTCAGCCACCCCTCTATAGCCAGTGACCCTCCTCAACCCTTCAAAGCCTACTCTTGTTTTTGGTCATGATGCCCCCCTATAGCTGCCAGCGACCTTTACCTCTTTCACGGCTACTCCTTTTTTTGCTAAAAATACTCCTTTCTTAAAAAACGCTCTTTCTTTCCTAAAAGTACTCTTTCTTTCCTACTCTTACCTTCAATTATAGCCTCTAGCCTTAGCAACTTACTCTTTCCAATTAAGTAAGGGCCATAACTGATAGTCTTGAAGTTCGATTTTTGAACCGATCATTCCGCTAAAACTCTCTATGACTTAACAAAAAAGTGACCACAAATACTTTTGCAAAATAACTGAAATTGTTTTTATTGATAAATCTTGGTTATGTCACAATCTCCCTAACTTAGAGATTCAAGATATCCTCATCTCAAGGAAAAGTGAGGGTTGTCCCACTCTCATCACAAGCTTGTCCACAATTTTATCCAAAAGGGTAGTGTCTTTGGTCTACTTTAGTTGCTACTGTTGCTCTATTTGTTAGACGTGGGTAATTGTTCCGATAATGTCCCAACTCTCCACATTTAAAGCATCGAACATCCAAGCATGAAGGATTTTTTGCATTAGCAACATAAAATCTTCGCGGTTGTCTATCATTGAATCTCTGCTTTTGTTCAACTCTTCTTCTAATCCCTTTCTTCCTCATTAAAGGTTTAGCTCGTAGCAAGGAATCTTGTACAGTGGTAGGTTTCAAGGCTTCCAATTGTGAGCTGGACAGAAACGGGCTACCCGTTGCTTAGACTTTGAGTGGTACTTTTATAAGAATAAACTATATTGTTTCAAGCTAAAGAACTCGTTCATCTTTAATATTGCTCAATCGACAAGAGGAAAGTATTTTTCTTTCACTACTTGTTTAATTTTGGTCCAACTTTGGGAGTTCTCCAATACTCCTATGTCATGACAATGTTGTTTCCACCTTAATTTTGCTTCCCCAGAGAGGTGAAACATCCCTATCATTGCTTGATTTGTAGGCATAGTCCTTGCAGTAGAGAATTAATTATCCATAGCTTCAATCCACACTTCCATATCCTTCTCAAAATCATCACCTTCTCCTTTTGAAGGAGGTGGTTGCATTTGTTTGAGAAAAAAATTATTCTCTTGAATTTCCATGTAAAAAGCATCATTCTAAGGGTTTCCAACATATGAGTGATTTGAGGGTTCCCCTAGGTGTACACATATATTAATATCAATGTTTATAGTAACTCAAGACACTAAGGTATTTTCTAAACTTAGTGTACACAAAGGTATTTTCTAAACTTAGACTTATCCAATCCACTAAAATCTCAATCACATTACTTAATTAATAATGACTTATCTAGTCCATCAAAACTCAATCACATGACTTAACCACTCATGACTTATCTCAATCACATGACTTAACCATTCATGCATTATCCAATCTACCAAAATCTCAATCACACGACTTAACCAGTCATGAATTATTGCAATCACATGACTTAAAGTGTAGGTAATGGTTCTTCTGATGCTTGTCACATTGCTGCAGAGGTAACCGAATGATAGTGTAGCTTAGACTGTATGTGGCAGCCTGACAGAACCCCAAGGCAATGTCATTGGTTGTAACAACTCAAAATGATGCAGCTAGTGATGCTATTTTGGGAGTTGATAGTGGCAAAAGAAATACAACAACAAGGTAAGGAAATGTTGCAAATAATGGAAAGATTTGCTGAGAAACAATCAGTGTTATTGAACTTGAGGCTAAGTTTCTCCCCAAAAGATACTGAAAGATGTTTCCTCAGCACCTCTGGTGCAAACTTTGGTAGATTTTTGATGATAAACAGGCTCGAGCTAAGCAAGGCCGAGAGAAATCTATTGTGAGGTCCCTGTCCCTTTTTGACAGGAGCGGAGTACCTTTGATAGGTCTCCAATCCTGAAAAAGAAAAACCAACAGACATTGCCTTAGCTACTACATAGCCACGGGCATGAACCGTTAGTGAAGGATTGGTCCTATCTCGCTATGGCGGAGCGTGACCACCATAACCCTATCTAAAAACTATCTATAATCAATTATACCTAAAAGTATAAATCTTAGAGTGACCAACCTGTGCGCTTTTTTTCCCATGTTTCAGAAGCACAGCCGCCAAGGTTTGTCTCTTTTAAGATTTATGACTTAAAAAAAACAATTTCTAGCGTTGGAAAGTTACCCGACTCATCGCGTCCACCCATCCATAGAATGATACCTTCAGGGTATCATTCTCCCACTTTCCACACCACACTCACCCTTCTTTTGTTATTTAATTACTACCACACTGTTTAAACATACATGTTCCTTTACTTTATTTATGATACTGGTTCGTTAAAACAGCCCTTCAAACAGTATTACAAACAATAGTCAAACAAGAAATCGTCCAATTTTAAACCAAAAACCCTTGGAATAGGTTCACTTAAGAATCTCTACTGGCGCTATTATGTTCGATCGGTATATACATTATTTATAAAAACCCTTGTCCTCATGAGCGTCCCATACCGCTCGATAAGTACTCGTTGTGCTAATCTGGACGTACTCCCACCACAGTAACGACGGTGCCAATTTGGGCGTCATCCTCACGCCACGGCAAAACAAAATTGTAGTATCCAGCTGGGCTAATCTAGGTGTACTCCCACCAAAACATCAGCAGTGCCATCCTGAGCGTCATCTCATGCCTCGGTAACTGCCACATAATGCCAGCGCTAATAAGTAGAGAGACTTGAGAGAAACCATACCGAAGGTTTTGGACAAACATTCTTTCCTATAGCAACCAGTTTAACCAGACATTATTTCCTACTTGTCAAACATATGCCGAGTTTCTTAGGGTTAAGCCCCTTGGTTTCGGTCCGTGTTTTCTTTCATAAGGTAAATAATATATTCCTATGGTCTCGCATATGCAATGATGCATAACTTGAAACTGCAATACTAACCTGTACCATAGCTCTGATTGGTGGAGACATAGCATGTTCCACAGGAGTTCCACCGTTACTTGTATCAGCTTCATCATCATTAGCGCCTTGGGTCCGAGCACGCTTTGGAACCGTTTTTTTGTAGTACACTTAGAACTTTAAATTGGTCAATTTCCCTAGTAATCTCTTGTTTCCAAAGAGAGTCTGTAATTTGAATTACCCTCGCCAACTCGGATTTACACTTTGTGTTGTTGTTCTACATCTAATTTCTATACATTAAATATTTGCTTATCGTAATTATAAATCAAAAATTAAGTGTGTAAACTATGAGTGAAAGTTTAGGAATGCATTACTTTTATGCTTCACATTTCTAATCCAATTCTAACTTTAATTTCTATACTTCAATTAAATCAATTTTTAGTATTATTCAAAATTCTACTTAATCTAATTGACAATAAAATTGTTGAATGAGAATTTCATCATGTATAATAAGAATATGATGAGTTCTCTTATGTTTTAACTTTCAATTAACTATGCATAAGTTAATAGTGAAGATGTACTAACTAGAGAGAGTAGGTATACTTAGAGAGATTAGAGTAAGAGAAAACATATACACACATCTTTTCTAAAGTTAATTGAATCTTACTAATCCATTAGAAGATTAGAGTAAAAGAGAACACACACACATCCTTTTCTAAGAGAAAACATACACACATCTTTTCTAAAGTTAATTGAATCTTACTAATCCATTAGAAAATTAGAGTAAAAGAGAACACACACACATCCTTTTCTAAGAGAAAACATACACAAACATCTTTTCTAAAGTTAATTGAATCTTACTAATCCATTAGAAAGATTAGAGTAAAAGAGAACACACACACATCCTTTTCTAAAGCTAATTGAATCTTAGCAATCTATTAGAGAGATTAGAGTAAGAGATAGCACACATACACACATATCCTTCTTAAAACTAATTGAATCTTACTAATCTAGTAGAGAGATTAGAGTAAGAGATAAACACACACACACATAGCTAATTGAATCTTACTAATCTATTAGAGAGATTAGAGTAAGAGATAGCACACATACATCATTCCTAAAGTTAATTGAATGCTTGATTAATACGCACCTTATTTAGTCCACTAGAGTTTTTGCTCTCTTAGTGGTTTGTGGACGCCTTCTTAGCACTTCGTGAGCACTATAGAGACAATCTCTATGTCTAAAGTGTGAGCATGGATGCTCTATTTATAGCAGAAAAGAAAACGTCCAACTTTTTTTTCCCAAAAAAAAAAAAATAATTTTTAAAAATATATATTTTTTTAAATGAAATATTTTTTTTTCCCAAAAATCATACCCGCGTTTTTGGTACCCTTGTGGTACCCATCAGCTTGACCACTTTGTCATTATCATCAAAAGATAAGGCCACACAGGCCCCCCTCATTAAGATTAGTCAAGACTAGCCTCTCCTTTTCATGTGACAGTGTCTCCCACTTTGTCCCCTCCTATGTGAGTCCAGGTGAGTCCATGTGCCTTCATTTGTCATCCTTGTGTATTCTTTTGTCTTTATAATTATTTTATTTATTTCCTTAATGATAATTTACTTTACATTTTAAAGTTAAACTTTACAGTCTTATATTAACTTTACAGTAGTAAAAGAAAATTCTACAATCAGTAAATAAGTCTTGCAATAAGTTAGTTATTGATTCATATAGCTAAACATGTCAGAATTTTGTAGCGTAAATTTTAAATTCTAGGTTTTCTCAACCTACGATTCATAATATGAACTCGAATATCTTAAATAATGAGTGATGGTTAAAAAAATTCAAATGCGTAATAGAACTTGTGTGAAATTTGAAAGTAGAGACCTTACATCAATCTCTCTCAACTTTCTTCTCTCCCTCCTTTTCTTTGCCTTTCTTCTCCTCTCTTTCTTTCTCAACTCACACACGCCAGATACACACAGATGCACAATCTCAGTATTCTTTCTTTGTCTCTCCACACTCTAAGAATTCATACACAGATAACACTCGCAAATACACAGACAAGAAAGGAAATAGAAATACCATACATAAATCTTCAAATAGATATACACACAACATAGGCACTCTCGAACTTACTATAGATAATGAAAAAGAGTAGAAAAAAGGTAAAGAAACTCACAAAGTGACACACAAGTGTGAATGAGATAATACATATGGAGGCAGAGAGTACAACGAGGCAACATAAACAATAGAGAGAAACACTATAGCTTTGATGCCACTTGTAAGGTTATTAATTATGGTGGATATTGATTAGTTGCAATTATAATTAGAACATTCAATTAACACACTAATTAAAATCGAAGTAATAAAGTGAAGTACAAAATAACACAAATTACATAGGTTGATGAGTTTATTTTTGTGCAATGCTTCTTCATTTATAGATGGAGTAATCCATGCAAGCAGTGGAGGTGGCAGATGCTAATGCATCCCCATAGGTAGCTAGGTGTAATGTGCATGAGGAGCTTTAGAACAAGTGTCTGCTCCATGTGGCATGCTAGGTGTAAGCATGTTTCCCACTAAAGTGTGTGAGCATAGCACCGTTAGGGGTAGTTCACATTGACATAGGATGGAAGTAGGTTTAAACCCTAACACTTATTAGAAAGTAGATTCTAAATCCCCAATCTTCGACAAATTTGGAGCTGATTTGTAGAAGTTGTGGCCTCCCCACTGAAGTTGAAATGTGGGGAGAGCTTCCATTTATAAGGTGGAGTTGTCACATAAAAAAATGGAATCTTCTAGAATATAAAGAATTTGATGACATGCTATATATTAATGGATAGATCTCGCTAGGTACATTCTAATTTCAAAAGTTTCAATGATAAGCTTTGATTTCATTTATAAAATGTTTACCGTGTAATTGTTTTGGACAAGAGGGAGAAAGTCAAAGTCCTTATATGACCCATTTGAGAGTCCAAAATTTCCCTCATGTCTCTATTTTTTGTTGTTCGTAGCTTTGTCTTTTGGCTCTTGAGAGCCTATATAAAGACCCCTTTCTTGTCACTTTCAAGACACACATATAAGTTCTCATAAACAAAAGCTCTCTTGCCGTGACATCGGAGGTATCTTCTCTCCCTCAAGCTCTCAACCTCAACGTCTTTTCCTCAAGCTCAGACTCAACCCATCTTCATCTTCAACTCCATTGTGGTGTTGTCTCTTGGATGATTGACTGCTCTTTCTTTCTCTCTTGCCATCTTCTCGACACAAGGAAGCCATAACTCTACTTTTCTTGGCAAAGCTTTTCCTCTGGTTACTCTTATATCAATTGATTATCATTTAGTTTGTATGTCGTAACTGAAGTATAGTGTTTAATTAGGATATGGATAATGATAATCAAAGGGCTAAGCGCGCTTTTGAGCGTCTCAGATCCATGTGTCAAGGCGGTGGAGTGAATGACACTGCTCGAATTGCAGCTCGTTGCTCCCAGTGGGCCAACCCAGTGGGTACACAATGGAAAGAGGTGAACTCTAGGATTGACCGAGAAATGGTCAAATCCATATGGCCAGGCGTTGCAGATGACAACATCAAGAAAGGCCGACTCAAGCTATCACAATGCATTAATGCAGACATACGAGACAATGGAGAGAACATATATCTCGATGTTATGGGTCATCCTATGCATCATATGGATTGTCCATTGTGGTTTGCCAAGATGTTATACATGCATTATGTCTTGGGTGAAGCAGTGGACTTCAGCTCAAGGACACCTCATATGACGGTTGAGGACATTCGTAGCCGTGCAATCACCGTCACACGACAAGAGATGTCATTGGCACTAGAAGGTGCATCAATGGAAGTGCACCAAGTTAAGGAGGAGCTTCAAACTCAACTCAGGCAAGCATCACAAGCTACACAAGGCTCTCATTCTGAAGCAACCCTAAATAGAGACTTGCAAAGGGAGGTGAAGGTGCTATCTTGCCACGTAAAAGAGTTAGAGGCGACTATAAAAAAACAAAATGCTGCCACATTGATTGAGCACCCAACATCTATTGAGGCCCCTCCAGCTTCTGGTGAGCACGGTGGTCCTTGCCCCATATGTAGATCATTCTTTCATGAGTGGTGTGGTCACTTCAGCTTGCCATGCAGACATATGTACCATATATCATGCTTGATGCAAAGCATGATGAATAGATTTCATTGTGATATATGTGAGTATGAGATATCCAAAAAGCTATATGCAATGTTCAAAATGTCTGAAGACTATAATAAGCTTAAAGGTCAGCGTGAACAGGAGAATGAAGACATTCTCACAAATATTTCACTATCACTTGGATAGTTTTTGTAACATTTGATGTTTTCTCGTTGTCTTGCAAGCATTTATTAGTGAGTTGTGAACTGTCTTCACTTCAACTTCAATTATGATATGTGATAATGCAAAGATTTGTTAGGGCATTGTATATTATGAAGCTTTAATAGTGATTTGTGGCCTTGTAAAGGTTTTTAAGGGCTTTGTTTATTATTAAGCAAATGTATAAACCTTAAACTAAATATAAAAAAATCTTATAAGATAAACAGTTTTTTGAACTTAAACAGAATTCACTCAATGGATTCGATAATCTATTAATTAAACCACCGTCGCTTGCTGCGACGGGTCAAAGTTGGTGCGATTTCCAAATTATCTTCAATCTCTTCTAAAGTACATGTAGTTTCTACTTCATGAGACTCCCCTTGCAGCTCACTGTCTTCGTCCACCTCATCATTGGTTACATCATAAGTCCAGCGCGGCATCTCCTCTTTGTAGTTCTCAGCTTGCACTCTTGCCAATAGCCGATGGTTGCAGTACGTATACACCAATTTTTCAGCTCTTGAATTTAGAAGGAGGTTTTTGATGGTGGAATGTACATATTTATATGTACTCCAGTTTCTCTCAGAACTTGAATTGGATGCACATTGGGCTAGGATTCTAATAGCTAGGCATTTAAGGGTGGGTGCACTATGACCATTCATCATCCACCACTTCCACGCTGGTTGCTCCGTGGCAAGTTTCTGCACAAATTCTGTACCAAACTTACCCTCTTTGAGTTTAAACTTCGTAAGATCAGTAACAGCTGATGCATGCTCATCAGGATTAGCATAAAACCTGTCTATCACATCATAAAAGTCTTCCAGCACCTCCTCATCAAGTTTGTCTATTTCCATTGCCCAATACTCTGGATCCAATAAGAGAGCTACGCTGTGTAGTGGACTATGTGCTCCAACCCATCGACCATGGCACTTTCCTCCTTGGATTCTGGTATTGCCACCTAGCAAATGATCCCTTATTCTTGGTGCTCCTCTAGATTTCTCTTCGCCAAAAAAGTTACTTTTCCAATCTTGATACTTGTTTAAATTTGTGGCAAAATTCCACTCGGGTCCTGGACTTTTTCCACTTGCCTTTCCCTTGCCCTGCAAAATGGTGCCCTGCGAAGCAGGACCTAGCATCGAGGTAGGAGGTCTCCTCAAGGAAGCCAGGCTTGAGACACCAACATCACCGCTCACATTCCCAGTGGAATACATACTTATTGGATGCTTGCAATACCAATAAACATATCTCAGTATGCTATCTCTTCTTTCAAGTATTATTTAAACCAAACATTAGTGTTATAATCAATATCACACACAAGCGTAGTAGTGAATCCTGAAGGGAATAAACCTCAATCTACTCAAACATGAGCAATCAAATACAATGGTGAATCAAATATGTGATCAGTCCATCCCAAAATTAGAGATATCGACCCAAAGATTCACCTTCCTACCTCTTTTCATGAATCAGTCCAGTCCAAAAAAGAACGAATGACCCATGATTGGAGCTCTAATTGAAATAGCAAGCAAATACAATGGTGAATCAAACATGTGATCAGTCCATCCCAAAAGTAGAGATATCGACCCAAAGATTCACCTTCCTACCTCCTTTCATGAATCAGTCCAGTCCAAAAAAGAACTAATGACCCATGATTGGAGCTCTAATCGGAATAGTAAGAAAATAGAGCGGTGAATCAAACATGTGATCAGTCCATCCCAAAAGTAGAGATATCAACCCAAAGATTCACCTTTCTACCTCCTTTCATGAATCAGTCCAGTCCAAAAAAGAGCTAATGACCCATGATTGGAGCTCTAATCGGAATAGCAAGCAAATACAACGGTGAATCAAACATGTGATCAATCCATCCCAAAAGTAGAGATATTGACCCAAAGATTCACCTTTCTATCTCTTTTCAAGAATCAGTTCAGTCCAAAAAAGAACTAATGACCCATGATAGAAGTTCTAATCAATATGCAATCAATTTAGCAAATATAATGGTGAACCAAACATGAGATCAACCCATCCCAAATGTAGAGATATAGACCCAAAGATTCACCTTTCTACCTCCTTTCAAGAATCAGTTTAGTCCAAAAAAGAACTAATGATCCATGATCAGAGTTACATTAAGTTTTAATGTTTTTTAAAGACTATTCATTTTTTTACCTTTAGTTTTTCTTCTAAATTTTAAAGGATGACCAAATTTAGAGGAAGAGGTGATGTGATGTGATGTCTATAAAGGGGTTATATAAAGCTGCCAAATATGGAGGGGGTACAAGACGGGCCCGGCGGGATTCTTGCTTGTCCCGCCGGGCCCGCTAGGTTTCATGTTAAACCCACCGGGCTTGCCGGGATTGTTGGTTGTCCCGCCGGTTCTACGTTTTCTACCGGTTTTTGTAGGTCATGACATTCGATATGTTATTAACATGAAAAAAATAGTGATAATAAAAACAATAATTAACATTTAACAAAATGCATCATCGCGTAATTAAAATCCCTGATAGTAATAAAAAACAAGAGAAAAACTAGTAAGTGCGGTGTGGAAAGTGGGGGACTAGTCCGATACTTTTCACAAGACTACTAGTTAGTTAAGAATAAGTCTCTGGGAGTCCACTATGTAAACATTGCATATAGCACGTGCGAACAAGAGGTATTTAAAAAATCCCCTACCAGTATGTTTTCAAGTATTATATATACCCCTTATGTATGCATTTTTATAAAAACAACTAGCCCTTATGTATGAAATTTTCATTTCTCAATTTAAAAACCCTTTATGTAAGTACATTTTTTGGTAAATGTACTTAATTCTAAATCCCTTATTTTGTTCGCACGTGCTATCTTACATATTTCCTAGTAAATGCCCCAGGGAATAAGTCTCATATGACATTTAGGATTTAGGAATGGTAACCGTGCCTCTTAAACGTGGAGAAAAAGACGTTGTTCATAGATCCTAGGTATGTCAATGAGGTTTTATCTATATGATATAGGAATTAGCTTCTATTAGAATCCTTTGATTTATCAACGTGGCTTGTGGTGTATGACCCTTATAACCACAATCATGATGGATAGAGGAATTCCTCTCTTCTGTTTGCTCATACCCTTGCTTCGTGGAATCGGAGGAGGGTGTGGGTGTCATCAATGGAACTTGAGAATAAAGAAAAGTCGCCTATCAAGGCGTCCCAATTTTTTGGATTGGCGACCTCACAATACTGCTTGATTTCCACTAGTCTCTCAATTAGGTGTTACTAGGCCTTTTTAGGTAGGAGATTTAGTCATGTGCATTTGACTACAGGTAACTGAATACTATGTTCAATTCTAGGTATACATATGATCTGGTTTCTTCTCATTTTTTAATATTCTTTGATTTATTTATTTAAGTAGGATGTATAAGCTTGAATGCTTTAATCCATTTTTCTCTTTGAAGACATGACAAGGTCATGTAGGAGCAAAGAATTTTGGGTCATACTGTTGCAGACACATTTTAGCATTATGTGGTTAAGGACCTACGTGGTAGGGTTTTGTTTGGCACATGTTGTCACAAGAGGAGCGACATGGTCTAGAAACTCATGGAGTTTCATTTAGCTAGTGTGAAGAAAGGTTTATGAGGGTCCCTCTCAGACAGGTGGTTAAGTGTTTACACTTACCTCCACACACAAGTACATCTTGTAATTGATCGATGTCTTTCTTTGGGACATATTTCGGGGAGACATATTCCACATGTGGAGAATATGAGTCTTTGGGACTAGAATTGGCACCTGTTACTTCAGTTAAATGTCACAACAAAGTCTTTAAGTGTTAGTCAAAATCCGTTTTACAAATCATTTTCATCACTTAGTATCACAAACAATTTGAGTGGCCAAAAATTTTCCGGTACTTAGAATGACTTGTTAAAGTTACAAGTGCAACTAAAAAACATTAACGGATGGTTGTTTTTGTATATAGCAAGGCTATGTAATCAACAAATTGTGACCAACGTTACCACTCATTTTTGGATGACGGTCTATAAACGGTTGGGAGACACAACTCAGTATTGTTAGTCATCCAAAGGCAATTTACAAGTGTTCATCTTGTGTTAACAGATATGCTAAGAGCGTACATTAGCACCAAGCAATCCTTTCAAAGTCATCTCAGTCAAAATTTTAATCAGAAAATGCATCTTCAAGAATTAAATCCTTGTTTTCAAGCACGTTCAAGACTTGATCTTCATCTTGAAACTCTTTTTCTCTCTTTTTATATATTTGTACATGCTTACATGAAACTGAAACCTTTAGCTCCATACCATCAATCTCACATAACCTGTAGGTAGCATTAGAAAAATCATGTTTAACCACGTACAAGCCAAACCACCGCTTAACCATCTTGCATATAGCTATCCAACATGCTATTGTAACAGAGAACCCAATAACCTTTTTGAATAAGACTTGACCTGAGCTTATGCCATCTGTCATAAGAATCATGTTCTGTAAACAAGCATTCTTTAACTTTTTTTGTAGCTTCAATATTCTCACCTCTCTTTTTTACTTGTCAAATCCTCAAAGCAGGCAAATCTTCTCTACTCAATTCTATATCCCAAGGCAATATACTCTATGTATCCATCACCTCTTCTAGAGGTATAATAGGATTTTGACCATATACAAGCTTATATGGCATGAAAATTGTAACTATGATGTGTGTAGTACAATCCAGTGATAAAGCATATGGTAGTAATCAAGGCAATCACCAATATGACCTTTGCATGCCAAGGCCTTTATAATGGGATAATGCCACCCTCAGGGGACATGTAAGTTACTATGTGAGTTCATGTAAAGGTTTTTTGGATTGCCAAAATTTTAATATTTTGACAGGATTGTATTGACAAAAGGGGTTTTTTAATTGATTTTAGAGAAAAATATGTAAGATTTTAAAGAAAAAAGGGTCATTTATTACCTTAAGCATGTAAGTAAAGGGTTTTCTTTAATACCCTTTGAACGCATGTAATATGAATAGTTTCTGAAAGGTGTACCCCCCGAGAAGCTCCCTTTCACTGTTATCATTTCCTTATGGACTATAATGAGTGATAAATTGATATCCATATGAGCAAAAAGGTCTCTTGCTTCATTGGCATTCAACCCTCCTCTGTCTGCTATAATTTTACCAACATGACCATACCTACATATCACATCATCAAGCTAAAAATTTCATACCACACTTATAGCTTTGGTTCACAAAGCCATCCCTTCAACCAGGTTTCTAAAATCTTCTTAGGCAAGCACGATATGCCTCACTTGCCATAATCCTGTGGGCAAGGTAATCAAATTGACTACCCACTTGAAATGCATACATAATGGATATGATGGATGTAATTGATCACAATGCTTGACAATTGAGTGCATTTGACATATAGCATATGTGTTTCAACAAACTATACCATGTCTTTATACATATCTTTCCACCAATACCGATGTTTGGTTTTGGCAAAAGTGGCCCAAACACTCGTGTGACCTGCCCATAGTGAAACATGAAATTCTACAAGTACATGGAGCTACATTTACCTATCTCAAACCACTCGCTCATTGAGGGGTACCTATTTTCTTTTTTGTTTCCTTCCACAAAAAACCATCTTGTAGAAATACGAATAATCCTTCTTGCGGATGCACTTAAACTCTTGATCGATCCAAGTCTCCTAATTTTTAGCGTACTCAAATATTGTCCAATCAGTAGTCATTCACCTTCATATTTAGCCTCCACAAAGGAATGTAGTGCATACACCATACTTTCACACTCTACATGCAATTGCAAGGAACTAAATAACCTCAAGCCCACATCTTCACTTTCAAAATTATGTTTTCTTCATCTTCAAATTTGATGGTCACAATAATTGGATTCTTGCATTATGATCGGCTTTTCATAATGTAGGAGCCTCTGGTAACATCTTCTATTATGGAACTGATATTTTATTATTCATTACAGATGTGACAGGTGGAAAAGGCTAGACCAAGCTAAGCCTTTGCGAATAAGAATATATATATTGTACATATTATTATTCAAGTGCTCTTTATGAGCTTTGACCATTTATGACCGGCCGGCCAGTTTGTACTCACATTGACCATTCAATAAATCTATAAATGAAATACGTGCAAGAGGGAAATGGTCACTCTTGCACGGGGGGAGATTGCACCCAGTGTCTATGTTTTCTTCTCTTCTCTCCTCTCTTCTCTCTCGTCGTGCTAGGCGTAGCACTTCTCTCTAGAAGGTGCGCATGCACACGCTCTCGTGCTCTCTCTCGCACTCTGTCCCTCTCTGTTTGTGTATCTCGCGATTATGCGTCTATGTGTTGCTAGGTATGTCGATTAGTTTATTTTACGGTTTGTAGTGTGCTATCTCGGGTATTTTGCAGGGAACTCCACGCATCCGTTTGTAGCAGTGGTATTAGAGCTTGGGCTGCGTTCTCGGGTCTGCCATATTCATGCCTACGGAGATTATCAGGATTTAAGATAAGTCATGTTTACTGGAGAGTAACTTATCTTGTTTGAAAATATGTATGCGAAAAGATTATCATTACTCTAATGAAATTTCAAATTTGTTTGGATTCTTTTATAATTGCAAATTTTTATGAGCTAGTGAATGAAAATAATAATAATAATAATAAATAATCTGTGACTGATTATAATTAATCATATGAAGCAATATATGCATGAGGAAATGAGGAGTTTTGTTGCATATGGCTATAGAAAAGGCTAGTTGGTGATATAAATATGCATATATAAGAGAGATAATTGTATTATATGTAGGGAAGATTGCGTGCCTACAATTTTCCCTATATAGAGACGTAGTAATTACAGCAGCAAGCGGCTAGACGAAGAGATTAGCAGACAAGATTTGATGGCTGTAAATATAAAGTAAAGGAATCATGCTAAATGAATAATCTTCAAATACATTTCCAGTAAAACAAGGAGATATTGTACAAACTGTAGATAACTGAAGGATCTTCATGATCTAGTAATAAATAAATAAATAAATAAATAAATAAAATTTATTTGAGAGGGCAATCGACTCAGAAGTAAACACCGAAGCAGTTTTTATAGACCCTAATATAATGAATCTGAGAAGAAGCCATCGCACTTCATCTAGTGAGAATGACCCTCAGACTATCTTTTCATTTTCAAGTCACTGATAAGCATAGTATCACTGGTTTTAATTAAAGAAAACTCAACAATATCGTGAGTCTGCAATACACTGGTGACAAATGATCACAGCCATGAAAGATCGCTGAATCCAAATGGCCATGCACTGGTCGCCTTCCTCTCCCTCTTTCTTTCATGCCAGCAGCCAACCATAGTTCAACTGCCTCTTTCTCTCGTCTTCAACCACCCCAGCCGCCCGCCAACTATCATGATCACCAACTACTTCTCAGTCTCATAGTTATCTCCAACGTCCTACTCTCAGTTGCTCATGGCCATGACACGGCATGCAATCACATGTGCCCTCTTCCCATCTCTTTCTCTCTAGCTAGGGGCGCCTATACTCACCAACTACGTTGATTTTTGAACAACACACACACGAGGCCGTCCGAACAATATCCCCCTCTGCAGTCCGACTGTCTCTCTCTCTCTCTCTCTCTCTCTCTCTCTCTCTCTCTCTCTCTCTCTCTCTCTCTCTCTCTCTCTCTCTCTCTCTCTCTCTCTCTCTCTCTCTCTCTCTCTCTCTCTCTTTATACCCTCTCCTAGATCACTGATTTGGGCCATGTCTTTTTTTTCCTCCACTCGCCGCCATGCAGTATATTTTGCGGCTGTGGTCGCTTTATTATGAGCAGTAGTCTGCAGCGTGACACTCTCTCCTTTTCGTCACCTAACAGTAAAAAACACACACACACACAAATATCCCTCTTGGCACCGCCCTTGCTTTCTCCCTTCTCCTCCCACCCTTAATGCATGTAGCTGATCCTGGCATGCATGTGGTGGTGATAAGCGAGTGCTATAGATGGCGGCACTAGTGTCAAGAAACTAAAAAGCAAGCAGACACCTCCAACTAGCAGCACGCCTTGAACCTCTCTCTCTCTCTCTCTCTCTCTCTCTCTCTCTCTCTCTCTCTCTCTCTCTCTCTCTCTCTCGTTCATGGGAGTTATCTGGTCAGTGCAGGTGGCCAGCTCTCGAGCAAGGATGGGCCCTATAGCATACTGTGAATCCACACTGATTAGGCTCTCAGCAGATCTATTCAAAGCAGCTTGTGGGCGTTGCAGGAGCTCTCACCACCAATGCTCACTGCTCGGACTGCGTCCTCTTCGAACTAGGCCTTTCAAGTCCACAAATGACTTTCTTGATGACAAGGAGTATGCAGAGTGGGAGACCTTCGAAATCAGGAAAACATGCCTGGGAGCAGATGTTGGAGCTGTCAGCCCCTGAGGGCGACACGTCTAATTGCAAGTCCCTTGGCTAATTTGCCTCCGTCTCTGCTGCCCTCTACCCTCGCCTCACTTCAGCCTTGGCTTTCCAAGCAGATGCACAGGATGCAGTCCAAGCACAAGCATGGGACGGCAACAGGCGTCTAGCGTGCACCAATGGTTTGTGCATGCAAATTACCGGACATGAACCCCAGTAGCACTTTGGCCCTAGCTTTTCAACCGTCAACCCTTTGACACGCCACATTCCTCTCTGGCACACACGAGTTCTCTCCATCGGTGAGTACGACCACCTCTATCTTGAGCCCAACACGCACACGTCAACAGCAACAAAAAACACGTTATCTTAATTATCTTCACAACGCCAAAATGTCCTAAGAGATCACATTAGTGATACAATTTGGGGGGATCTAATACAATGTCTCCGGACACAATCATATTAAGTAAAATACAGGCTAAAATGAACATTAGTGTCTGGGGATGGTTGGCATTGGGCGCTATCCGAGGATGTATTGCATCAGGCGCTTGTGACCAGAAACACGAACGACGAGTCAACGCGTGAAGATGGGGTTGAAAGCATTAAAATATTTGTCCCTAGTCAACTGCAAGGGTTGTTTTCAACCTATTCAGAGGGCACTGCTTTAGGGGAGGTGTTTTAGACAAAATCTGACACAGTATTGAATTTTATTAGAATTATTTGGAGCTAGTAGGAAAGCCGCTGCATGGAGATTCTATGTAATCATTTGGACCTGAAAGAATTCCAGAATCCTTCTTTCCCTACTAATGTTCGATTTATTTATTTATTTTTATATATTTTTTATTATCAAAGGTGGTGGGTGAAATCTCACGCTGCTTCTGTTAGTATTACAGTCGTAGTGGTTATGTCGGTCTTTCCACTTATACTAGTCAAGATCGAACGATAATGCCCTTTGCCAGGTATCCTCAAGCATTGACGATGATGATGCTGATTTTACTCACGCTTTTAGGCTTTTGATTTAAGTTTTTTTTTTTCAGTCTTTCACTTTACTTCATTTTATTTTTGTACCCCGGCATTGGTTTTGATCCACAAGGATTGTATTGGTTTGGTCTCATACGTAATTTTAGCATTTTTGAAGACTGTAAATATAAAATTTTATTTCATTTTCTTTCTCTTTTCCCCCCCTCAACCAAAGTGCGGACCCTACCTTTGTATTCGATTGTCCCTAACCTCGCAAGTCGATGACCTCTTGCCCTCCACACACACTCAATTGTCAATTTCGATGATATACTCATACACACTCACATAAACACACACACACACACACACACACACACACACACACATACTATAAGTGTTCTATATGGTCTTTCATAGCTTGAAGTTAATGTTCGTGGCTACGTTGTGTGAGATTTGTGTGTCTATATTTAAAGTGGTGATAAGCGCTGCTATGTCTCTTGGTATTTTAGTGTTTCTTGTGTCCATTCAAAGATGACCATCGAAAGTAGTTCCTACGAAATTTTTAACGAGAAATTATCTTTCGATCAGAAACTCATAGCAATGTTTGTTGATGGAGTTAGGGCTTGCCAAAAACAATTTTCCTAACTGAAGACAATAAAGGCACACCTAAAGATCTTTTGTTTTTAGGTCAAAATTCAAAGATTTTCAGGTATTGACACTAAAACTTGTAAAACTTTAACGATTTACCTGAAGGAAATCATGGAATCTAGCCGATGTTTTGCTATTTTAGCTAGTTTCAATAACACTCGTGAAATTTTACCAGCTTCTAATTTTCTTGTAACAACAATCAGTGGTTTAAAAACTTACTCACATATACAATCCACCTCACCGGTCTCTAATACCCATTTGTACAACTTGAACTTTACGGCATCTGTACTTTGGTTTGTTCTAACTTGCATAACATTACTCAGATGATGAATTTTGTTGCTGACCTTTGTTTCAAGAAATTGTTTAGCATTTGAAAGCTTGGATACTAGTCACTTCTTAAAACCACCTCCAGGTACGTAATTTATCGTTGTTTTCCATGGTATTTTAATTCTCCTTAATGAATCCATTCCTATATATACCTATGACTATCATATTTCTTAAGATCTCATCAATTACGCAACATATCTTGTCTGCCTATACTGCACTGACATCCCTTATCATACTCCTACAATAATACTCACTTTCTCTACTTGCTTGGAAGTTTATTTTGGTTGTGCATATATTTAAGGACACAAAGTCAAGAAGTTTGTAATAGGGATAATAGCATTGGACAATTTGAAAGAAAAAGGATCTTTTACTTCTTTGCATTTTCTTATGGCATATGAAATTAAGAATCCCTAAAGTTCTGGCTTGTGCTTGCACTGTATGGAATTTCTATTGAGAGGATTTGACATTAAGCTATGCAGCTACTCATATGAGCTGTGGTGCTTTGAGTTAGTGAACAAAAATTTGTAAGTACTTTGCTACTCAAGTATACTCCAATGTGGTGTCACACAAGTAGTAAATGTTTTGTCTAGTCCATTGGTCACATATATGCACACAGATCCGCTGATTTAGGCAGTGTGCCAATGCTCATCTTGGTGTAGATTCACCGATTTAGGCAACATCAGGTATTTATGTAGATCTATCGATTTGGGCAGCACATTGATAAATTGCAGATTCATGATTTTAAACCAGTATCAAATGCAGATTTTCCGATTTAGGCAACACATTTTATTGGTGTAGACTCGCCGGATGAGGCAATACCGATCACAAAATCATGCTGCAGTGGCTGGCCACCATTGCAACTGGTATGATTTTGTTAGCCGGGGTATAGAAAAAGAAAGATATTTTGGATTTGGATTTGGAATTATTGGTATATGATGATTTTCTGTCACGACAGTATTTATGAAAGTGAACTTGAGATTGACGAGAATTGATTTATACAATGATGAGTGTGACCAATGATATCCTGATTCATCAGGGTATGACATAAACCGCTTACTCTAGTGGTATGGGACACTAGAATCGGTAGTATGTGGATGACGGCAAGCATCAGCAATATTGTCTAATTTTATGTATTTTTCTTTTATTATTTGATACAGATTTCTAAACATTGTTTTTGACAAGCATTGTTTGCAATTTTTTACCTTCGCAACTGAGGACAGTTGCTTTCCAATGGAGAAGTATGGTATGGAATTGATATTTTATTATTCATTGCAGATGTGACAGGTGGAAAAGACTAGACCAAGCTAGGCCTTTGCAAATAAAAAAATATATATTGTATATTTTCTTATTCAAGTGCTCTTTATGAGCTTTGGCCATTTATGACCGGCCGGCCAGTTTGTACTCACATTGACCATTCAATAAATCTATAAATGAAATACGTTCAAGAGGGAAATGGTCACTCTTGCACGGGGGGAGATTGCACCCAGTGTCTGTGTTTTCTTCTCTTCTCTCCTCTCTTCTCTCTCGTCGTGCTAGGCGTAGCACTCCGCTCTAGGAGGAGCGCCTGCACGCGCTCTCTTGCTCTCTCTCGCACTCTGTCCCTCTTTGTTTGTGTATCTTGGGATTATGCGTCTATGTGTTGCCAGGAATGTCGATTAGTTTATTTTACGGTTTGTAGTGTGCTATTTCGGGTATTTTGCAGGGAACTCCACGCATCCATTTGTAGCATCTTCTTTAGTTTATGAACATCGTTCGAGTGTTCTTTTTTCCAAGAAAACTTCTATCCCTTTTTGAAAAAATAATATAAAACCTTTGCAACTTGGGAAATATGGGGCAACCATAGCAAATAAATGACACATGCACTGAAGAATCTTTTCACTTTTGTAAGCAACATGCACATCTCTTTTATCCTTGGAATAAAATTTACTTTTACATGGCTTGGTATTTTACTAGATATTCCACATAAATGTCCCACAATTAAAACTTCTCTTACCCAAACATGGACTTTTGGTCTTAAGGTTGAACTCTTTAATCTTGGATAATACTGTGTCACAATCAACAATATGGTTAGCCACAAAATGCCTATACTCCCTCTTGTCTTTGGCCTCATCTTTTTCACCTCTTTACATCCTTTCATTGGCACATCGTAAATAAAAGGCATGGTAATATGACAAATAAAATCTGGAAACACTTTGTTTATTCCATTGATCATGTGAGCAACTAAATTAGGTGCACCCTGAGGCAATGTGCACATTCTTACCAATGCCAATGGTCTACAGATGGTTGTCAAGTCCCTACATTCCATAGCGAGTTGAAATTGATCATAGCTTGAATAGAAGTCTTCCATGGAATAGATAAACATTAGAGAAAATGGTAAATTTCCAATTCCCAATTTAGAAGTTTTGATTTTCATAACTACAAATTGTATGATTTTTGCAAGTTGAGAAAATTTTCACTATTTCCTTGATCTTATCGGGACCAATTGAGATACCTTCAAAAGATATAATAAAGCCAAGATAGCTGGCTTGGGGAGAACAAAAGGTACATTTTCTTTCCTTATCATAAAGTTAATGTTGGTGTGAAATCTTTAATACTTTACAAACATGCTCCTCATGATCCATCTCATCTTTAGATTAGATAATTATATCATCAAAGAAAACCAAAAAAAATCATCTAGGTAAGGTCTGAAAATATCTTGTAGCAATTGATTGAAGCTTGCAAGAGAATTGGTAAGACCAAAATACATTATTGTGAACTCATAATGTCCATACCTAGTATGGAAAGCTGTCTTTGGAATGTCTAATTCTTTAATCCTTATTGGATAGTATCCAGACTGAAGATCAATCTTAGTGAAGACCTTAGCCCCATGTAGCCTATCCAATAGATTATCAATCCTCAAAATGGGATACTTATTCTTAATGGTAACTTGATTAATCCCACAATAGTGTATGCAAAGTCCATCCTTCTTCTTTTGAAAAAGGACTAGAGCACCCCAAGGAGAAGTACCTAGTCTGATAAACCCTTGCTAAGTTTCTTGAGTTTCTCATCGTGTTCAATTTCCTCATGGAGTGACATCTTATATGGTCGCTTTGAAATGGGTTCACAACCAGGAATAGTCTCTATTTCATAATCAACATCTCTAGGTAGTAAAATACTTGTATGGACCTTAGGAAACACATCAAAGTATTCTTTCAGCCATCCATTTTTGTAGACCCTTCAAAAGTCTGCTAGCCTTAGGTTTCCCATTCTTTCCTTGAACTAGAACCTCATTCACAAGGTCATCTATAAGGGTAAGTTTTTCTTGTGCACAGTGAATGTGATCTTGGTTGTTATGTTACCAAAAGTTTCAACCAATCCATCCCAATATCCCATCATAAACTCCTAGAGGTAAAGTGCAAAAATGTGTGAAAGTAGAGTATCCCCCTAGTTCAAATTCTACGTGTCCTAGTGTATGTTGAGTTAGGACTTCCTTCCCATTTTCTAGCTCTACAATTATTCTTTTAGCAGAATACTGGTTTAGTTTCAATTTTCTTATGCATTTAGGAGAGGGAGATGCCCGGGGGGTTCACTATGTGTAGAACTACCATATCACGTGCGTTCAAGACATGTTTGTAAAACCCCTTATCTCTGAATTTTGTTAAGAATATAATGTACCCTTTTCTTTTAAAATCTGTAAGTCTTTTTCAAATTTGAAAAAATAATGTCCTTCTATATATATATTTCTGTAAGTTTCAAGAACTTTAAATACCCTTCTGTTGAACTCACGTTGTGAGCGGGATGAAAACACACACAGCGCCTCTATAACGACCCGACACACACTCTTGGAATGATACACACACACACTATGGGTCACCACTCGGCTTACACAACACACCTGGCCGAGACAGGGAACACACCGATGGAGCGAGAGGAGAGAGACTATTCGTTTACCCACTCCACACAGAGAGATACACACACACACACACACACTCAAAAACTCAGCTCAAAAGAGGAGAATTTCTGATGTTTAGATACAATAGAGCTTGGGCCAACACCAATGGGGCAAGCAGCTCACACAATACGGGTAAAATGTGCCAGATACAATCACAAACTAGAGCAGAAGCTTCGGCGTTCGCTCATAGGAGAAACTTACACAGCAAGAATAGTAGAAAAAGAGTGAGGAATTTGGCAAAATGGACAGCGTCATCGCGTCCGGAACAGCCCAAAACCCCAGTCTACAATGTCAAAGTGCTCAAATCCGACCTCGGATGAGCAGTTTAGGGCCAAAACAGGCTCCAAAATGAGCAAAAACACACCTGCAGCTGTTCCTCCTCTCTTCTCCATGTTTTTTCTAGTCTTCTCTCAGTTTTTTCAGTTCCCACACTTAGCTTTATTAGTTGGGCACCCGTGGCCTTTTAGATGACCCCAAACGGACCCCGAACAGGCCAAAAACTGACCTCGCAGTGCATAGTTGTCACCTTTTTGCATCATCCGCACACTTGGCACTCAGTTTTTCCAAATAATGCATCCCGTAACCACGTGAAGTGGCCCCAAAAATTAGTCCTCATGATGACCTTTCTGCATAAGTATCACAAGAAAACACCCACGTCGTGTCCATACTTCTCCCACTACAAGAGGCTATTCATATTAGCGACGCTCACACAGCGACGCTCAAAAAAAAAATTTCCCGGCGTCGCTATGAGCGTCGCAAATTTACAAGTAAATTTGCGACACTCATAGAGACGCCGGCTGGGCTAAAAAAAATAACAGAGAGCGCCCAAAAACTCAGATCTCAGATCTGAGTTTTTCGGCGCCATCAAGCAAGGAGCAGGTGACGCTCTCCCTCTCTCTCTCTCTCTCTCTTTCTTCTCCACACACACACACACACACACATACGAGGACAGGAAGGAGAGCCAGGTATGCTCCTTCCCTCTCCTCACTCTCATGTTCCCTTCCCCTCTTTCTCTCTCCCTCTCTCCCTCTCTCTCACACACACACATAGTGTTTTTGTGTGTGTGTGAGAGAGAGAGAGAGAGAGAGAGAGAGAGAGAGAAAGAGTACAAACATAAACAAAAACGCACACACACATACATAAACAAAGAATGCACACACACATTGAGAGAGGAAAAGAGAGAGAGAGCATGCATAAACAAAAAACGCACACATTGAGAGAGGAAAAGAGAGAGAGAACATGCATTAAAAAAAAACACACACATTGAGAGAGGAAAAGAGAGAGAAAACATGCATAAACAAAAAAACGCACACACATTGAGAGAGAAAGAGAGAGAAACTAATTTAACGTCGTAGGAAACTAATTAAAATTAAAAGACCTAAAGATCTAGCCGACGAGGAGTTGAACTCAAGACCTATTATTCAAGAGGGAAATGGCATAACCAATCTATCATACTTGGCATGGGTGATAGAAAGGTTATACCATTTATCTCTTTTTATTGGCACACACATCCACACACGCGCACACACACAAGAAGAAGAGAGTTATAACGTCGTAGGAAACTATCATAAAAGACATTAAAGATTAGATTAGATGTAGATTTACGTTAAATTAGATTTAGGTTTATTTAAGTTAAATTAGATTAGATTTAGGTTTATTTTTAGTTAGATTTACGTTTATTTACGCTAGATTTAGATTTACGTTATATTAGATTAGATTTAGGTCTCCATAGACTGCGATGCCTGCATGAAGCGGGTGAAGAAAGCCCTCAATGGAATATAGGGTATTGCTGCCTTCACTCATGGTGGGCTCCGTCGATCCAAAAGTACTGGTGAAATGTCTTCAGAAGATAGGGAAGAAGGTGGATCTTCAGGGCGGCAAGAGTCACTACATCCCCGACAATGACCATCTAGACAACCTCTAGTCATTCAACAGCAACTTCAAAGTTAGTAACAAGAGCAAGAACGGTCTAAAGGGCCAATTGCTGTCGTCAGATGTGGATGGAGATGAGGCAGCGTCACCGCCGGAAGTTAACTCTCACATCTTTAGTGATGAGAATGCCAACTCTTGCCGAGTTATGTGAAAAATTATGTGTTAAATCAGTTTTAAGGTTCTTATAATCCCTGTTAGTTTAGTTCTTTGTTTTTAATATAACATAATTTACGTTAGACTTAGATTTATGTTATATTAGATTAGACTTAGGTTTATTTAGGTTTACCCACACACACACACACACACACACACACACACACACACACACACACACAAGAAGAAGAGAGTTTTAACGTCGTAGGAAACTATCCCAAAAGACGTTAAAGATTAGGTTAGATGTAGACTTACGTTAAATTAGATTTAGGTTTATTTTTAGCTAGATTTACGTTTATTTAGATTTACGCTTATTTACGTTAGATCGATTCCACGCAAGAATTACTTACGGTTTAGAGTTTAGAGTTAGACGAACAGTGAAAAGATCTACTGTGAAAAGATGTTAAGATGTTGTGAAGTGCTATAGCTAGAGAAGAGGCAAAGGGGTTTTGTCCACTACATGCAGTATCATGTAGACGTGGGTCTGTAGATTTCTTGTACCCACAAATATAGGTATTGACCAATAAAGACGAGATTATAACCCGGTGGTTCTGATCTCCGTGCACCTCTAGACCGAGGTGTGCGGGGATTGGACATTACTAGAGAGAGAGAGAGAGAGAGAGAGAGAGAGAGAGAGAGAGAGAGAGAGAGAGAGAGAGAGATAAGACGAAGAATGCCAATAGAATATTAAATTTGTTGTCCAGGTTATAAGATTTTTATCCTCATTATGAGTAGTGACGAGGATGTGGGACCGTCCAACCGAAACGCCTATCTCTCAACGAGGGTCTTATGTCCTTGTAATCAATGCAAGCATGTTGTGCGACGGACAAGACGTGTTTCTTTGCAGCACGTTCACGAATTTGGCGAGTTCGATCCATCTATTATAGATCGAGTTGTTGCCAATTATAACTCGTCGGACTCTGACGCTGGCCAACAAGCAGTAATCTTGCAACCCAATAGACGTGTTCGCAGGTGCTTTGGTCAAGCAGCATATGTGAGGCCACAAGATGTAGCCTCTGACAGCTCGGGGGATGATCATGCAGAGCACATTCCCAACGAGGCAATGTTTGAGCCCGAGATTGATAAAATGATCGAGACGATCATGGATTCAGAAAGGCTTATCTATGATGATATGAAAAGTGAAGCCGATACTCCATTGTATAATGGAGCACGTATGTCTAGATTGAAAGCACTCCTGGTTCTTCTCAACAAGCAGGCAAAGTTTGGATGGAGTGACACTAGCGTCACAGTGCTTTTCAGGTGATCTATTACAATTAGTTTACTTTAATAAAACTCTAAATGTATAATGATCTGATAGAGTTTTACACGACTATATCGTATTTTTATGTTGTGTAGATTGCTTAAAGAGCACATACTACCAGCTGACAATGTGATGCCAGATTCCCGAGATGAAGCAAGAAAGATGAAGCATTAACTTGGGGATGGATTACAATTCTATCCACGCTTGTCCTAATGACTGCATTCTTTTCAGAGGGGAATACATAGACATGGAGAAGTGTCCGAAATGTGATTCCGAAAGATATCGAATAGATCTCCACGGGACAAAAATTCCACAAAAGGTTTTGCGACATTTTCCTCTGCTTCCTCGCATCAAGCATTTCTTCGAATGTAAGTCCATGGCCGCCCTAGCATCATGGCATGAGGAGAATAAATCTTCGGATGGTGTGCTACGAATTCCTGCAGATTTCGCAGCCTGGAAACATATAGATGGAACATGGTCGGATTTTGCCAGGGAAGCTCGAAATTTACGCTTAGGCCTAGCTATGGATGGCGTAAATCAATTTGGTCAAAGATCAACATCTTACAGTGTATGGCCCGTTGTCATCGTCAACTACAACATTCCCCCGTGGTTGACTACGAAGAAGGGGCACCTATGGCTAAGCTTGATTGTGCCAGGGCGATATAAAGTGAATAATATGGATGTGTATCTTCGTCCACTATTGGAAGAGCTACAACAATTGTGGATTGGCATAGAGGTGGTGGATATGAGCCGACACACAGGACGACGGAATGCTTTGATCAGAGGCATTCTAATGTGGACCATGCATGACTATCCCGGGCTAACAGAATGCTTAGGTGATCTATTGACACTCCTCACTCAGACACTGTAAATCTTGTTTTTTCCCATAGTTGATCTATTATCATGTGTATACATGCAGGGCTTCAAACAAGCGGATACAGAGCATGTGTCACATGTGGACCTAGACTGGATGCACGTAGGGCGCCCTCACTGAAGAAGCAAATCTACGAAGGTCATCAAGCGTATCTTCCAGAGAATCATGTGTTACGCGACGGCTTTTTGGGAAGAGAGCCACCAAGGATGTCTGCACAAGCATGGTTAGAGCAGAAGGAGATGTGCGATGATGGATTGCCTCCAGGCATGAAGAGACTATCTCTATGGTACGAGTTACCATACTGGCCCCGACTCATGATCAATCACTTGCTCGATCCAATGCACATATTCAAGAATGTGGGTAATCTACTATGGGACCATCTGACCGGCAAGAAAGATACTTTGGGAGCCAGAGTTGACCTTAGAAATGTGGATCGTATGGAGCAAGATTGGCCGCAAACAGCGTCTGATGGATCGATAAAACTCCCTAAAGCACCATGGATTTTCACAGAAGCCCAAGAACGCAAATTAAAAGAGACCATTCGATCTTTGCGGACCCCCACTGGCGTAATGCACTCGCTCCGAACGTGTTTTACTAAAGAAGGAAAGCTTACCGGTTTGAAGTCACACGATTGGCATAAAATGTGTCAGGTACGTTCATAGTGGACTTTAATATCATTGCATAAAATGTGGACTTTAATATCATTGCTGCACATACTTTACAGTTTATTTTACCGGTTGCCATTGAGGGATGTTTGTCTCTCGACGTCCGTAACACAATCTACAAACTTGCAAAGCTGGTGCAATGGATCTCACAAAAGGAGATCAACGTAGACTCCATACCATTTGCCAAACTAAATGCTGCGGAGCTTGTGTGCATGTTTGAGAAACATTTTCCTTCTACCATGCTAACCATTCAGGTGCATCTTCTTGTTCACATAGTTGATGAGGTGGAAATAGCTGGCACAGTTCATTCGAGATGGATGTTCTTCTTAGAACGTTTCATGAAAACGCTTAAGGGATATGTGCGTCAAAAGGCACGTCCGGAGGGTAGCATGGCAGAAGGTTGGTTGGTATCAGAGTCCCTAGTGTACATTGGAGAGTGGCTATACGGATTTGATAAAGCCCAGGACACGCTATGGCGAACCATAGATGATGAGCGCATATCTGGGATTGTCATGTGCAATCTCGGTGTTGAGAAGAAGATGACAGAAGATCTAGAGGCTAAAATCAACCGATTTTGCATGCTTCACAATCCAGTGATGCAAAAGTGGATTTCACAATATGAGGATGCAAAGCAAGAGCAACAAAGGGCACGAATCGAGTGGAGACGGGGAAGACGACCACCGATGCACTATCCGACGGGTCTAGAGAGCCTACCAACATTCATGAGCTTAAGATGGTTGCACAACCAATTGAAAAGCGCACAACAATGCGGTGACGAAGTGACTGAGGAAGAGTGGGAGTACTCTCGGGGTTGCGCGACCAAGGTAAGTTTGCAATGTAGGACTAGCTAGTGACTTTATTTCTAAACGTTTGAACGGCCACTCATAATCTTTGTTCGTTGTAGTATAAGTCATACACAGCAGCATGGTGTAAAGGTCGACATTTTAGGGTGGAACGGATCGACAAAAAGCGTTTTACTCAAGATTGTGGAATCATGGCAAAATTTGAACTGTCTAGTCGACTACGTTCCTCTGATGCAGATCCTATGGTGGCGGAACTCACTTACTTCGGCACGCTACAAGAGATTTTGAGGATCGATTACAGAGGAGTTTTTGTCGACTTGTTCGACGTGCAATGGTTCAAGATAATCATGGAGGGTCGCAACGCTACTGTGCGTAGAGGAGAGTCTGGTTTTCTTGAGGTGGATTCTACTAAGAAATGGACTGACCTAGGAGACACTTTCGTACTACCCGAGCATTGTGAACAAGTAAGTATGTAAATAGTTAACATCTCCCTTTTACAAGTTATGTGCTTGAAAGCTCTCATGTAAGTTATGTGGCTCTGGCAGGTAATATTTCATCCTACAAAGTCTACATCAAACTGGTGGTACGTCATAGAGGTAGCCCCTCGTAGTGCAAGGACGTATGAAGGCTACCATGTGCCAATCACAACGGCATCAATGGAGGAGATCAGAGAAGATGCTCAATCAGAAGCCGCTGCGGTGGTGCCAGACGAGCATCAAGATGCTACTACTCTATATGGGGTGCATGCAGAGGATCTACAAAATGAAACAGAGGATATGTGTTTAAACGAAGAGCTATATATAGATATAGGAAGTTATGCTGAGTTATGCGAGGATGAGAGAGAGATCTCTTAAAGCCACAAATATTGTATTTGAACAATTTTGCTCCGTGTTGTAAAAGCTCTGGCTCTCTAAGTACCTTCCATGGTGTATAACGCTCTTTTCTACTCGTGATCACATCTTTTGATTGAAAATTCTAAGTTTTCGACATGCCTCGTCTATCACTCAATTCATTGCGTCATTGTATTTATATGCGTCATTACGTCATTGTATTTAATGGTCTTTGCGTCATTGTCTACTCTATTCATTCAATATTAAGTTTAAATATTCGTGTGTTTAATGCAGGTATGGATGATGAGGAGTTTATTTATTCTTTGTCACCGCAGCAGAGACAGTGGTACGTGGAGCGTCATCGCTCTGGCGCATCATCGCGCGCTCCTACTCCATCCGCATCTCCCTCTCTTTTGGAGCATTCGGCGCGCTCCGAAGCTTCGGTGTCGACGAGACGATCTTCACACTCGTCTAGACACCGGCGCTCTAGTGGTGGCGGTGGCGGTTGTTGTGGGGATTCCGTCGCCGATGCCTCCACACCGCCTCATATTCGAAGAGTCTCTTTACCCTCCCCTTCTTTGCCCGCCCCCACACCAGCCACAGCATCGCCATCTACGCCAGGTTTTGCGCGGCTGACTGTTCCTAGCAGCTACACACCTCTACCTACTCCGCCAGGAGCCACCCCACTCGACACTCCTCGCTTCGGGGCCCAGACGTCGGTGGAGACACCTGACGTCCGTACCCCCATCGACACGCCGCTAGAGACCCCTACCGGGACACCCAGGTTCACGCATCACCGGCCAGAGGGCTTGCCTTACTCCATCGACTTCAGCGGCGGCATCATCATGGATGATGACGGCAAGAAGGTGATCTCGCTCATGCGTGGTCTTTGCTCTCAGCTGTTTAGACACTACATACTAAACAAATGGAGTGAAGTACCAAGTGATTTAAAAGACAGAGTCATCAGCATACTTCATGATGAGTTTCCCGTTCCAACACGGGATCAGCGCTTCAATGAAGACGTGATGAAGATTCGAATGCGCGAATACTGCAAACACAAGCGTTTCGAAGTGAAAAAAGCAATCAAGCATGGGTGGAACAGGCCAGATTGGCTGGCCAAAGAAGATTGGAAGAATGCGAAGAAAGCAGCGCGCGAGAATCCCGACAAGTGGAAGCAACAAAAGGATGCAGCCAGAGCGCGAGTAGAGGCAGGAAGCTCGCACCACTTGGGGAGCGGTGGATGGGCATCATTTGAGGCCGATTTTGTAAGTGTTTTCGCATTGCTCTTTATGTTCGATAGTTTAGGGTTTATGAGTTTTTTAATTCTAACATAATGAAATCTTTGTATGTTTAGACAGTGGTCGATGACAGGACGTGATCCCACACCGTACGAGCGCGAGTACGCAGACAGGAAGGGCTTAAATGCCCTGATGGACATTCTCAGTTCTCGCGGCGGCATGGTTAGTATTAGGGTTTACTCTTTTCTATTTTTTGTATTGTTTTATAAATGTCGTTATATGTTTATACTTACTGAAAGCTGTCTTATTGTCTTTTTTTGCAGAATCTGACAGATACGCCGCTTGGACGCGATGAGACGTGTGACTAGATGACGCCAGTTTAGCCGTAGCTAGATAGCATTAGTTTAGGGTTTCTCATAGCTTATGTATCATGAGACGGATTTTATACGTCTTTTTGAACCATGTATATTATTACATTTGTCACTGCAGTTCATTTTGCCAATCAATTCTTTATGCCTATGATGTTGTACAATTGTCATTATTACATTTGCCAATCATTTCATTTTGCCTATGATGTGTACAATTGTCAATTTTACGCTTGTCAATATTGCAAACAATGCGTCTTGTGGGTGACTATTTTGGGTCTATTATCTACCCTTGCACTTTTTTTAAAAACTGAATCAAGTACAATATGGTTGATGGGTGGCAGGCATTCAATGCCCTGTCACCAAAAAAAATTTCTCTCGGGCGTCGCTATAACCGTCGCTATTTATGGCTCTGGAGCATCGCTATAAGCGTCGCTATAGACTTCTGTGTAAACGTCGCTATAACCGACGCTATGAGCGTCTCTATATAGCGACGCTCTCGTAGCGACGCTATTAGCGACAGTTTTAGCGACGCCGGGGGTTATAAAAACCCAGTGTATTTCCGTCGCTAACAGCGTCACAAGAGCACACAACCTCTTGTAGTGTCCGCGTGCAAGTATTGACCCCGTTCCACCTCCAGACGCCACTCGATGCCATCTGACGCACCTGCTTACCTCATGTCGTCGGCCCGTGGATAGCTTCCTTGAGAAGTTTTACGCGCTACCAACTCCTCCTTATTGTAGAAAAAACACAGTGGTACTGGTAATAGTGAAAATCGATGCACTATGTACACCTTGTCCTACCTGTACACATGTGGGCCCCACGTAACCACCTGGCTTTGAAAAATGGGCAATTCTTTATTTGATGCACCATGCATGTATATGTACATATGTGCAATCCCTTGCTCCAAAAAACTCCTGACATAATTTACCCATCCCCTAGCCTACTAGATCATTCATGATCAGTAGCAGCAAAGAGAGATATGAGACTCGCTGCATCACAGGTCTCCTCATTCCTCACCAACACTGCTTGATCCATAGACAGCTCATCTTGCTCCACCATCATCAATCTAGCATGATACAATTTAAGACGCAATCCATTTACCCTTGACTTATGTAGAACACCATCCAGGTTAGCCAGCTGATATGTGCCATTTGGAAAACACTCCACTACCTTGAAAGGGCCTTCCCACTTAATTTGAAACTTCTTTTGGAAGGTGTTTTCCAGCTTACTGTTGTAGCGCAAAACCAAGTCATGTTTCTTGATACCCTTACTTTTGACCTTTTCATTTATCTTTGCCAAAGCCTTATCCTGCATCTGCCCATAATGCTCCAATGTGCTCATCCTATCCAACTGGACCTCTTGTAACTGCAAAGGACTCTCTTTGAATGCATCACTAGGCGGCCCAAGCAACTTCTCTAACATCTTGACCGCAGGCAACTCTACCTCCACAGGCAATAGTGCTTCCTTTCCATACACCAAATGAAATGGAGTAAACCCTGTACCTGTCTTCACCGAAGTACGGTAAGCCCATAATGCACTAGGCAATTCCAAATCCCAATTCTTTCCTTGGTGCTCTGTCACTTTAGAAAGAATTTGTACCAACTCACCATTGAATCTTTCATTTAAGACATTACACTGCGGGTAATAAGGAGTGGTATGCTAGTGCCTAATCTTCATCTTTGTGCATAAGAAGTCTAGCAGTCTAGCTCTAAATCCTGGCCCCTTATCTGAAAGTAGCTCTAATGGCACCCCAAACTTGCAACATATTTCATCATACACAAATTTTGCCACATCCTTTGCAGTGATCTGTTTTACTGCTATAGCCTCTGCCCATCTAGAGAGATAGTCCACTGCCGTCAAGATATAGCTTTTGCCCCTGCTTGTGATAGGTAGCGGGCCTATTGCATCAATCCCCCACTTTTCAAACACATCAAACGTCATAATGGTTTTTCGTAGCTCTGGCTTCAACACTCTCTTCCTAAATGCTTGACACCTATTGCAAGACCTACACCAATGGTGAACATCCTTGTGCAAACTAGGCCATACATAGCCCTCTTGCAATATCTTATGCAAGGTGATCTTTAGAGCAAAATGGCCACCACATGCGCCTTCATGATTCTCTTCCAACACTTTGTAAAGCTCCTCCTGCCAAGGTACACGTCTTAACACGAGATCAGCCCCTTTCATGTATAAGACATCACCAATCAATTTGTACCTGTATGCTCTACGCACAAAGCCATACTTCTTAGACTTCTGAATCTCCTTTGGAATGATTCCTGTTAGCAAAAACTCCTCTTCTTGAGCCAAACTTTCCCGGCCATGATAAAGAGGTAAAGTGGTCCTCAACACAAATAGCTCCCCAATCATTCCTTGAGCTGCTTCATGTGCCTCTCCATTTAGAGCACGTTCAATGTGTCTGATGATCCATGCTTCGAACTTTTTTAATAGGCCTTTAATTCTGAAGCCCATTTCCTTCAATGAGGTGTTCTTGCTCTTCCACACACCCAGCACTTGCTTCACCACTAACAAGGCATCACCTTTTATGCTCAACCTTCGAACCCCATGCTTCAAAAAAATGTGTAATCCGGCTTCCATAGTAGCATATTCAGCCTCATTGTTACTATGAGCATCCAATTTGAACCCTCTCTTTCATACTAGCTTCCCCTCTGGATCATAAAGTGCTATACCCCCTGAAGCTGCATCATGGCTCTTTCTGTATGAACCATCAATGAACAACACATGTGCATTGTTGATCTGTGGCACTTCTTCAACTACCTTTCTCACCACCTCTTCCTTAACAATAAGGGGATTCTCCTTGTAGGTCAACAAATCAGCTAGGGTAGCCCTTGTACTATCTTCCACTAGAAAAGAGAACTCAAACTCTTGCAACTCAATTACCCATTTCTTCACCACATTTGACATGTTAGTACCATTAATTAACTGTGGCAAAAAGGCATAACTCATCAAGAAAACAAAAGGTCATGGTAGCAAGTAATGACAAAATTGTCGACAAGCAAATATTACACTGGCCATCACTAGCTCTACTTCCGAGAACTTTCTCTCCGCTACCAACTTCACTCGGCTTGCACAATACACTGGCCTCATATAATGGCTGCCCTTCCCCTTTTGCAATAGCATGGCTCCAATGGCATCATCCCCTACTAATGGATTTACATAAAACACTTTCTCCCAATCAGGAGCCTGCATGGCTGACAACCCCCCTAACACCTCTTTCACCTCTTGAAACACTTCTTCACACTTGTCATCCCATTGCAATGGATCATGCTTTGCCACTTGCTGTAATGGATAAAGAAGCTGCGAAGACAATGGAATAAACGGTGCCATGTACTTCACTTTGTGTATAAAAGTTGCCAATGGCTTCGTACTCGTAGGTGATGGAAGAAGAATAATAGACTTAACCTTATCTGAATCAGCCTCAATACCATTTTCTGACACCATATGGCCCAATAACTTCACCCTTGGCTGTGCTAGATGACATTTCTTTGGATTTAGTTGTCCTCCACATTCATCATATCGAGCCAATACCATCTGTAGCTTCTCATGGTGTTCAGCCCTACTGCTATAAACACAGAAGTCATCCATAAAAGCTTTAACACAACTACCAATGAATGGTTCCAACACCCAATTTGCTCTATCTTGATAGAAGGAAGGTCCATTTGACAACCCAAATGGCAATACTGTGTAGCAATAGCAGCCCCATGGCATAATAAAAGTGGTCTTTGTGCGGTCTTTAAGAGCAATCTTCAATTGAAAAAAGCCTGAAAAACCATCACACACACTGTACCTCTCATAACCTGCCACTGAATCCAAGATCTGATCGATGAATGGAAGAGGATATGGGTTCTTCTTAGTGGCTGCGTTTAAGGGTTTAAAATCTACACAAATTCTCCACTTCCCATCCTTCTTTGGACTGACTACAACTGGACTCACCCATTCTGTGGTGTCCACAGGGACTATGAACCCTGCCTTCAACAACTTGTCCACCTCTTCTTGCAAGGCTTCCATTTTCTCTTGACCCATCCTTCTTAGCCTTTGCCGCACTGGCTTAGCACCTTCTTTCAGCTCTATATGCATCTCTTCACCCTTGAACCCTCTGATCTCTTCATATGAAGTAATGAACAAATCAGGAAAACTAGCCAGCATGTGCAAATATATATCCTTCTCCATAGCTGAGAGGTCTCCACTGATCATTTGTGTCATCAATTCCTGCTTCTTTGACAACTCAACCTTGGTTTGCATCATCCCTTCAATCACTTCATAAGGCCCTTCACTTTCATCTTCAACCTCATTCGCAAATGCAACTAAACCAAACTCCTCGATTTCTTTGTCCATCAAAAGAAATGCAACATCAGCATCCTCATCACTGCTAGTAGTTCTATCATTGTCCTCATCTATCACCGTGGAAGAGTCTTCATCACTAGACTCATCCTCATCTTCATAAAGCTCCTCTAATCGTTTCCTTGTGTCCATATTATAAAGCTTCTTGGTACCTGTCTTTCCATAGAGGCTAATCGTACCATGTCACCAATCTTGAACAGCTCCCACTGCACGTAACCATGGTCTGCCCAGTATAATAGGATATGCTCCCAACCCTGCTGGCATCACATGAAAATCAACCATTGCCTTTGCATCATATGCCTCCACTTCTAAGCTCTTTACAACACCCAAGCATTTTACTTTTTGATGGTTTGCCAATCTGATCCGAAAACCTGACACCCCAGCCACTGTGAGACCCATCTTCTCAACGCATGAGTGTGTTATGACGCATATTTGGGCTCCGCCATCCACATAACCTTGTCCCAAATTTTTCCTTTTATGCCACACATCTACTATTGGACAAATGTCTGGTAGCTCATCCATTTCCAACACCTTTACTGAACCTCTCTCTGGCTCTGTCTCCATTGGGTTAACCATCCTCTTCCACTGTCGCATTAGCTTAGGTACCATCTCTATAAGCTGCCCAAAAGTAACATCTGCTTTTCTGCTCGTCAGATCCTCCTTCAAGTCATAGCTTAATTGCCCATCCCCTAGTGGAAAATCTGAAATATGAAACTTTCGACGAGCTCTCCTTTTCCTCTTGGCCTTGACATCCTCGCCTTCATGGCTCTTTCCTTTCTTCTTACTAGGACCTGGGGCCCTTCTTCCTTCCTTATCCTCTGTGGTCCTCTTCCCAATAGGCATCACTAATGTATCCTCTAGCTTTGATGCCTTCTCCAAGGTGACTACACTTAGCACTTTTGTCTTTCCCTTTTCCTCCTAGGTTAGTCCACTGGTTCCTTCGTCTCCCTTAATTTCCATGCCATAATCATTTGACCTAGTTAGCACCTGTCTTGGCAATGGATACATGTCTCCCCCCATCCTTGGTGGCTTATCACATTGCGGGATGATGTGACCCAACTCTCCACAATTATAACATGTGGGCGTCTGCCTCCAAAACCTACCATTGCTTTGTCCAACACCATTCCTAGGCCTTTCTTCACCTTCTCGCTGATTTGCAAACCTCCCTCGACCTCGATTATTTCTCACTTGACCTAGCATGTTTAGGATGAGATTCTTCATCAAATCTACCACTTGCCTCATGTCTTGCCTTAGCCCATCATCTTGCACCGATGTAGTGACCACTGCTGGCATAACCTGAGTAGTAACAGGAACCACTGGTTCATGATGAACCCCTGACATGCAACCTTGTAAAGAGTCCATAGGCTGAAATTCAGACCTCATGGGCAAAGACTCCACCCCTAACTGGCTCATTTTCCTCAACTTCCACTCTTTGTTCCTTGCTACCTCTAGTGCATCTTCATATGTCCTAGGCTTCTTTAGCTCCACTCTCCAATGTATATTCTCCCAAAGACCAGCCAAGAACCTTTCCTTCTTCATCATGTCAGGCGGGGGTACCTGTGGTGCTAAGGCCTTGCACATTTGCTCCCATGCCAATGAGAACTTACGTATGTACGCATCTACTGGCTCACCTTCTTTTTGCACCAAACCTTGTACTTCTTGCCACACTTTGTCAGGATCTTCTATCTTCACAAACTCCACTTCCAACCCATGCCGTAGATTGTCCCAACTCAATCTTACAGGTGGATCAGCCACATGCAACTCCTCTTCAAATGCTTTAGACCAAACTCTTGCATCACTCTTCAAACAAATTTGGAGAAGACGTAACATCTGCGCAGGGTCATGAATCTGGTTGGTAATGCAGGAAACCTCCATCTTTTCCAAAAAATATTCCACATCTTCATCACTTCTTCCATGAAACTCCGGATAAGAGAAAGCCATGGCTACCCAAGTTACAATGCTTTGAGAACCCCTTTGAACACACGTGCAAGAACCCAAAACTTTTGACTACCCAATCCCCAGAAACTTCAATGGAGCTCAACTTTAGATAAGGACAAACACATGCACATCAAATGAGTTTTCATAGTTGATCATCGGAATTACAACAGGCAAAGGACATTCCAAGATCTCTTGTAATCTTCTTGGCCCAAACATAAAGACTATGTGGTGCTGGAAAAAAATCTTCCTTGACACATGAACATTTATCTGGATTCTTTGAGTTAAATGAAATGGAGTGAATTGAGGGACATTTTGATCATGCTGGTGGACATTTTTCAGGAGACATTACAAGAAAGAAAATTTTGCAGGTAGGTTTGTGGTGGCCTACTTTGTTAAAAGATGCACATGAGTATGCCAAAAGATGTGTGGTGTGTCAGAAGCTTGGTCAACCAGACAATAGGGACAGGATGTCAGATCATCCTATTCTACCCCTGGAACCTTTTCAAAAATGGGGTATGGACTTTGTAGGACCAGTGAAGCCCACTAGATCTAGGGGGAACAGGTACATTTTGGTTGCTACAGATTATTGTACTAAGTGGGTGGAAGTTGTGGCACTGAAGGATAACAAAGCAGCCAATGTGGCAAAGTTTTTGTATCATAACATTATGACAAGATTTGGGTGTCCAGTTGAGTTGGTGAGTGATAGGGGGACACATTTTTTGAATGAGTTCATACATGAGCTGACTAAAACTCATATGATATTACACAAGAAGTCTACCCCATATCATCCCCAGGCCAATGGACAGGCAGAGAGTAGCAACAAAATTTTGGTTAAAATTATGAAAAAGATTGTGCAGGATGATCATAAGGATTGGGACCTAAAGTTGGATTCAGCTCTGTGGTCATTCAGAACTGCTTTCAAATTCACCACAGGGATGACACCATTCAGGTTGGTTTATGGGTTGGAAGCTGTAGTACCTATGGAATTTGTGGTACCTAGCTTGAGAATTTGTGCTGAGAAAATGTCTCCTGCATTGTCAGTAAAGCATAGAAGTAAGTATTTGATGCAGCTAGAAGAGTACAGGCTGGTGAGTTCTTACATCACTGAGATTATCCGGAGAAGACAAGCCTAGGTAGCCATGAATGTCAAGTTCAAACTATTTAAAGTGGGAGATTGGGTGATGCTGTATAATTCTAGGCTTGGTCCATTCCCAGGGAAATTGACTTTGAGGTATAAGGGTCCTTATCAGATTGTTGAAGATTTAGGCCAAGGCACATTTATAGTTGCTGATGTGTTTGGAACCACAGTGGACAAACCAGTTAATGGATTCAGGTTAAAGAAATTTCAAGGTAAACTACCTCACCTTGACTGGTTGACACCAAAAGTGGTAGAAGCTGCTTTGTGTGAGGCAGTTGAATAAACAGATTTTTAGAGTCAGCAAGCATTGCTATTAGGTGACTATGGTATTAGAAGTGATGTTGATAAGGGTTTCAATAGAGAACAAGTCATGAAGGAAGGCAGGAGGAGTGCTTGGCAAGGTTCTGATGAGTGGAGATTCAATTCACATAAACATAATCCAGTATGCAGTCATATAGTGTGGTTCATCGGATGTTGGTTGATCGGAATTTGGTCCATCGGCATTTACTGGATCGGAATTTTTAAACCTGGAAGTAAACGGTTTAATGATCAACAATATTTGGGTTTGCGGGGAGATTATTCGCCACTAGAGGTAATTATTGGGGCGCTAGAGCTGTCAAAGAGGTCATTCAGCGGATGCATGCATCGTCATTTGCATGAACTGTTAGTCTCTTCGCCGTGCAAGTACTTAGCTGCTGATTACTTCTTGCAATCGCCTTCTTCATGTACTCTTTCATCAAGCACTATGGCCCCTAAAGCAAAGCCTGTAGCAGCAGCCATGAGACCCGAGCCTGTCGCAACAAGGCTGAGGAGAAAGGGAATTAACCTGAGGGTGGATGTAAGCAATAAGGAAGAAGAAGAGTTCTCAGAGGAAGAACCGCCACCTTTGTCGGCAAATAAAATGCTGCAGAGTTTGATGGATCCGTACACAGATCTCAAGATTGAGATGGAAGCTGATACAAAGAAGAATGAGAAGTGGCTCAGACAGTTGGGGCTTTATGAGTATGCAATGTTGCCATGGAAAGAATGGAAAGGAAATTTTTATGCAAAGTCATAGGCAGAGTTGCTGAGGAAGACCAGAGGAGCAATATCTAATAAGATTGTGTTGTGCCCACAGGTGATTGCTGCAGTTTTCAAGTTACCATTCACAACAGTAGCTGTTCCACCTAAGTGTTCAGATGATTGTTTAAAGAAGGAGTTTGGGTCTAGAGAAGGAGCAAGGTTGTATTACATGCTCAAAAATGTGGAGTATGGCCGCAGGGAACAGTTAAAGTGGTATCTTGAGAGGGTGTGTTTTCTGGCTAAATTTGACTATATGTCAAAAGAGAATTATGCTCCATTGGCATTTGCTGAGCAGGGAGGTTGTTTCAGTTGGGCACATTGGGTCCATGAAAAAATTCATGCAGAAGTGTTTACTCCAGATAGGAGGAAGCGTCAGTGCAGCAGTAGATTGGCTCCATTCCTAGCTGCATTATTCAAGTATGCTGGGATGGTGAAAGCAGGAGAAACAGTGGTACCAAATATCTATGTTACTGCTGCTGAGTCGGCACTTCAGATGAACAAAAGTAAAGAGCAGGTTGATGAATTGGACAAGCTTTTTGATGGAGAACCAGCAAAGAGAAAGCAGTTTCAAGATTTGATGGAGGCTGGTTACACAGAAGAGGAGGATAGAGAAGCTGTGGATAGCCCAGATTTCTTCCAAGACTTTGGTGAGTTATTTGTTTTCTCACAAAAAGTCCCTGAAGATGTTCAAACACTAGTAAGGTTGGGCAAAACATTTACTTTGTCCAAGAAGAGAAAGGTGAATGCTAGTGAGCAGGGTGTTGCTAAAGCTTTAGATTTTGAATTTGCTACTCCAAGTACATCTTTTAAAATTGAAGGCAGATGTGAAGATGCTGGCAGTGCTATAAGGATGCTTAAGTTGGTGCAAGAATTTGTGATGGGTCAGCAGGTACAAATGGAGGAGCAACTGAAACAGGTTGCAGATTCAGCAGTAGGTAAAGTGCAAGTAAAGCAGAAGGACATGGAGTTGGAAGCTATGACTTTGCAGTTGGCACAGATTCAGGAAGTGGATCAGAAGGAGTTAGAGGATATGGTGAAAAAGCATCATGCAGAAGTTTCAAAAATAAAAATGTCTTTGGGACTGTTCAGAGATTGGACAATGAAGTTAGATGCCATATTGAATGAGGAAATGGAGCATTTGTCAAAGACTAATGCTGAGTTTCAGGTTCAGGTTCAAATGTTACATCAGAGGTTGATTCCTTTGCAGGAATTGGAGAAGCAAGTAAAAGGTGAGGATGTGGATGTCAATGCAATGCTTATGTCAGAGGGAGAAATTTCTGTCTTGAAAGAACAGATGTTGCAAGCAGTTCAGGATGTGTGGAAGTCTATGAAGAAAAGAATTGCTGTAGCAATAAAGCATCCATATGAGACAATGAAGCAGGGATTTGTAAGTGAGCATGAGGGTGAATTACTGCACGACTTAGAGAATGTCAAAAAGGACAGAGACATGTGGTTCAAATTAGCTCACGATTTAAAGATGAAAGAAAGCATATGTCAAAATTGTGCTAGTTAGCATTTTCCGGGACATGAAAAAGCATGACAGGTTAACATGCTTTCACCCTAGCATGAGGTTAAGTTGAAAGAAGAGGGCCAACACAAAAGTAGTCGTGATGTAGGGCATGATACCAGAAGTGAATGTGATTAAAAAGTCATAGAAGAGATGATAATGGAGATCATGGTAGACATGACCAGCATGAGAAAAAGTATGAAAGACAAAGAGACCATGATAGACAAGATAAAGATGGAAAGGATTGTAGCCACATGGATGTTGATCATTGATGAACAGATTCACACAGAGCAAGATGATTGCTAGGATAGATACAATGGATATGTTGGCAATGGCGAACATGAAAAATGTAGAGACCCAATCAAGAGAGATTGAGGCGGTAAATACTTGAGCCATCATAGGGTTTCATGTGTCATGGTCATGGCCACTTTCCTATTTTTTACTATATTTCTTATGTAAGAATCAATTTGCATCTAATTAAGATTGGTATAATAGGGCTTGAGACTCAAATTTATTAAGCCTTTGAGCTCTTGTTTTTATTGTGAGTTAAAGTTTTTGTTTTAAGCAATTACCTACTCTCTCTCTCTCTCTCAAAAAAAAAATGATGATCCCGCCTTACTTTATAACCCAAAATACAATGTAGAATAAGGTTTGAGAGCTTTCATTTGTCTACAATTGCCCCATTCACTAAACAACTTTCATTCTTTCAACATGTGACACATGTTCTTTTCTTGGAAAAAGAGAGAAAGTAGCTAGTAAAATAAATGGGTGCGAATGTGTATGCGTAGTGTATATACGTACATCTATTTGCACAAATGTAATAATGAGCAAACAAACATGGAAAAAGAGAAATAATCTTGAAAACTTTTGTGTACATTCAACACATGAACTTGAGAGGGAGAGAGAGAGAGAGAGAGAGAGCTCTTAGCAAGATCCTTAGCTATAGGCATGCCTGATCTCTGACAAGCATCACACTGCTTGGCCACTTTCTTGGAATCTTGAGACAAAGAATCCCATCATGGTCCCAAAATTTCGTACTGGTGATTTTTCTTGGATAGTGTCCTTGTGAATTTCCTTCATGTCCTGTTGTCAGAAAGTAAGCCTTTTATCTTCGTAAGCATAGTGTCAAAGAACCCCATCCTTCTCTTGGAAAACAAGGATGAAGTTTATTAGAGAAAATTTCTATGATTGTAGTACCAGGGTCCTAAATGAAATAAATCCCATCTAGGAGCCCAAGGTGGGGTGGAAAATTTGTTAAAAAAAACACTTTTGTTTGTTGTTAATCACTTGTGATTTTGTTTAATTCCATCTTCATGTGTTTACAAAAGTGGATGGTGCTTAAAACTTTGTATAGATGGATTAAGCAATGCATAGAGGAGCAGCAATTCCAATATTCACTAAAGAGTGGATTAATGTGCACGACAAGAATACCATATACTCTCCATATTTGCTTGAGAGATAAGTGACAACCTAGGAGGAAAATATTTTCTCTTGGTGGTTGGACTATCCAGTGGGACATAATTCCAAATCAAGAGATAAAGTTACGAGAGAGTAAGTACTTCAACACTCGTGACTTTTGTATGGGGTTTGGATGCTATTGATCCACTACCTAGGTGAACCTTCGACGATAAGTACATAGTGACCATATGACATGGACATAGAATTTTGGTGACCATGTGACAAGATAATGTGATTGGAGGTTTATTATGAGATGCATGTCACACTACCACTTGGAATGGAGTTTGGTTTTGAGACTCCTTGAGTTGATTTGGTGGGTTACTGTCTCTAGGCATTGCATTTTGATGTTTTGATTTGTATATTTTGTGTACTTGGTTGTGACATGAGGTGGACATGACATTTTGGTAATCCTGTGACTAGATTATTTGATTGGAGGGTTATTATGTACTATGATATTCATGTCACACTATCACTTGGAATTTAGTTTGGTTTTGGGCATACTTGAGTTGACTTGGTAGGTTACTTTGACATTACGTGTTTTTTAGTATTCTTCACTCAAAAAATTCACTCAAAACTAATTCACAGGTCTTGGTTCTTTTTCAGTTACATTTAAGTCTAAGAAGAGAGTGCTTAAGCTTAGATTCCCTCAAGCATAGACATGTATACATGTAACACTTAATTGTTAGGTAATTGAAGGAATGCACAATCTAGTGTAGACTTTTATCTTGCCACAATGACATTTTAAGATATCGCTAGTGTAATGAGAGCATTAAAAAGCTCAAAAATAAAGTTTCAATTGCAAAAGCTAAAAAATGGAAGCTCGCAAATTTGAATTCCCCATATCATAGAGGACCCTAATCGGGCACATGGGGTGTTTTTTGTTGAACCACACACACACACACACACACACACACACACACACACACACACACACATAGAGAGAGAGAGAGAGAGAGATAAATGACTATCTTTGTTGTGGAGCTACCTAGTGTCGCCACAATTATAATGACTACTTGCACAGAAAAAACAGACATCATTTGATACACTTACAACCACAAATAGCTCGTAGATGCGTTAGCACGCGTGCTCCGGTTTGCAAGGAATGCTTGGCACTGCTGTGTAGCTCTCTCCGAACCAATTGTGATGGTGCAATTGAATCTCCAATGCGATGAGAAGGCAAGAAGTAGCGTTAGGATGAAGCTCACACACACTCTCTCTCTCTCTCTCTCACACACACACACACGGTCAATGACAACTTAAAAATTTGATTATGATTAAGTTCTCTTTACAAAATGACCTAGGTACCTTATATACTAAGGCTACCATAGGTTAAATCAAGGGATAAAATGGCTTTGTATTTACAATCTGGAAGTGCCATTGCACCCCGGCTTCTACAACTAGAATAAATACTCATTAAACCATAATCCGCATCATATGATAACTATAAAAAAATAAGACTTTGGTATGGAAATTGAGTTATGTCGTGTTGTTGACCCATGGGTCAACACTCCATGACCTCATTGTCAATGTCGGTGCGGTCTTTTTTGCTATTTTGCTTTCTTGTGATTTATGTCCTTCACATCCAAACCTCGAGTTGCAACATCTGTTGTTTTAAACCATAAATGATGTTTTAAACCATAATCAGCATCAAAATAAGACTTTGGTATGGAAATTGAGTTATGTCGTGTTGTTGACCCATGGGTCAACACTCCATGACCTCATTGTCAATGTCGGTGCGGTCTTTGTTGCTGTTTTGCTTTCTTGTGATTTATGTCCTTCACATCCAAACCTCGAGTTGCAACATCTGTTACTGTCATTATAGGGCTATTGCTAGATCTAAATTCAAAAAGAATCCAATATCATTCAGCTTGACTCTTATCAATGCATGGATAGATAAAGCTACAAATTCATCCATTGGAAGTTCTCTAGTAACGTGATCACAACCTCTTTTTGTTTCCATAAATATGATCACTTTACTTCAATCCATCATTCTCTTCAATAAATCTGGAAATTTTGAGTATTTCTCATTCTCAGAAACAACTTCTACAATCTTTTTGATTTGAGATTGAAAACCCATGTTTGTTAGGGGCCTTTTAATTCTTTGGCTTCTTTGTATCACTTGTGCCGACATTTTTCTCCATTGCTTTCAATTTAATACTGCAGACATAAGAACTAGATGTTCAGTTAAAATAAATAAAAAAACCTTTCAATATATATTAGAAAAACTCTAGTCAATTCCACATATGTTCTGAGAGAACATACACATTGCAATACACTCTCTACATGGCATTATGGATACAAAAGTAATATGAAATTGTCAATGCAATTATAAATATAATGATTAGTTATATATCCTCTACGATCTGAAAACAATAAGACACAACTATTTTCACATGCTACAAAGAATCATCAACATTTACATTGAAATGATGATAATTATTTGCAAAACACACATGAAAGAAATAATGTCGATGATTGACCATCTCATGCACTAACAATCTTTTAATTATAATACATAATTCACTCCCTATATAAACCAATGCATAAAACAAAGCAATGAAATATTCAATACAATTACACAATTGAGGACTACTTGTACCCAATCAAGGGTTGTAGCCCCCTTATGCATCAAGTTCAATATATAAAAGCTAATTTCACCCAATTAAGGATTATAGCTCTCATATTGTGCAGTGGAAATGTATGTGAAAAATGCAAGACTTCAAGGATCTTTATATACCCAGTACACTAGTACAGGGCATCCAACCCTTGACTATCACCTCGTTATTTAAATATTCTCATCTTCTAAAACCAACTACAACCCTTTTATGGACCAATGGCTTTGTCACAATGAGCATGACTCTTGAAATTCTCAATTGTTTTGTTTTAGTAGCTGTATGTTCACTGAAGGGTTTGAATATTTTTAGAAGTGGTTACCAAATTAAGATCACGTTCGACCCAAAAAAAGGACCTGTGCCTCTGTAACCTTAGGTCCATTCACAAGGAGATGACTATACCCAGCGCTCGGATATACTCCCCAGGGATTTGCCTAGTTAAAATGCCAAAGTAAGAAGAGGTTTACTATATACACTCGGCCCCGCCAGGAAAACCCTATAGCCCACATGGGCTCGTCGGGAAAATGGGAAATCCTGGCGGGCCTACCGGCTCTATTGGTTTATGCAGGTCACTATCAAGATCACGTTAACAATTAACGTGATCACGTGATTTTCTTGTGTAAATACTAGAGTTATTAACTTAATCACACGATCGTGATTATGTCAATGAAATCCCTGGAGGTGAGAGAAGGGAGAGGAGCTAGCTTGGTGTGAAAACATGTGGGGGGAAAGGGGAAGATATGGGGGAGGAGCTTGATTCATGCTACAATGGAGGTGGGAGAAAGGTAGCAGATTGGTAATGCTAGACTATAGGGGGTGCATGTGGTTGTTACAACAATGGAGAGCTTGGAAAAGTGGTTGTAGAGAGAGAAAATCACTTTTTAGCCATAGAATAGGTTTGGAAAGACTTTGGAGTGTGGAAAATGATGTTTTGATTTTTTTTTAAATCAATTTGTTGGCTTTTTGGTGCATGTTTTTAACTTTAGGAGGTCAAAAATGCATTTTTTACCATGAAATAGGCTTGGAGGTCTTGTAAGGAGGGAAAACTTGAAATTTGATTTTTTTGTTTTTATTTCAACTTTTTAGTGTATTTCTAAATCCGAGCCAAAAAGTGGGAGAATAGAGGTCAATGTGGTCCTCCCCCCCCCCCCCCCCCCCCCCCCCATCCCTTTCCCCTTACCTTTTCACTAGGTAAGAGGCCATTAAGAGGTGTAAGACTACCCTACTTTTTTGAGGGTATAGAGTGTGTCCAGCACCCTCTTCCTATTAGCTGGCCTCTAATTAACCTTAATCCCAAAGGGCCCTAAGAAGGTTCATATTTTTCCTAATGACCTTGGATTTTACTAGGGTGAACTCCACTCTATTGTTTAGTATATGCTCCTCAATTACCTTCTTCACATTAGTAGCCATTTCAATATCAAACTTTAGCTTATATGATGGACCCGGTGATTGAAGCTTATATGATGTTCTTTTTCTTCTTCTCATCCTCATCCATTGAAACTTTTGGCAGCGCAAGAGGCACTCTTGATCTAGAATCTCCTTCCTTTGTTGTTGTTGAACTCATTTTCTCTTCAAAATTCTTGCCGAATTCTTCTCTTATTTTTACTTTTCTTCTAACCTAGCTATATATGCATATACTCAGAGGAAATCTAAAGGATCTTGCGACCTAATTGTCTTTCTAATGCAATTTTGACTTGTCAATATGCACATTTCCCTTGTTTTGTTGTCATGCATATGGCCAAAAAAAAATTGTTTCCATAATAACCTTCAGTAGTCTTTCCTTGAAATTTACTTTCAATCTGCACACCATAGGTAATTCTCTAGCTAGACTCACATGATATTCCTGCAACATCTTCTCCATGATTTTCTTTATGCCATCTTTTTCAAATTTAATCTTAAGAGGCAAGCATATTTTCTCCTAGGGTATCAGGCCATCTCTCCAAGAAAACACATCTTTATGCTTGACTTTGGTGAATTCATCACACTTATTCTTGACGCGATTGGTGATGTCACACCACAGATATTTGTGATTTACACTTCACTTTTGAGGCCCACCTTGCTTTGATCGTAATGCAAAACATTTCAATATAATATTCATAGCTTTCCAATTAAGGTTTAACTCATAAATTCCCTTCCCAAGCTCATCCATAAATGAGTCCTCAAGCTTCAATGCCTTCTGCTTTGGTTGCACGGGAATCTCTTCTTCATTTTCTCCCACAAGGTACTCATCCCAACCAAATTATCAAGTCTTTTTAGTTATTTTAGACCCATGTTAGTTTCTTCAATAACTTCCTTCCAATCGGAATTTAACTCTAACTCTCCTATTGGATCTTCAAGAATTTACAACAAGTTCATTTGCAACTTTTGATCTACATCTTGTACAAATAGTTTCACCTTCTCACAATTTAAAATAGTCTTACTCAGCTGTAGCTAATTGGTCAAACCTCTTTTCAAACTCTCTCAGCAATTCTAGCGTAGAGAATCCTTTATTGCAGTGCTACACCCACTATAGAAAGATCTTGTTTGTAACATGTTTCTTTTCTTCAAGAAAATATTCACCCTTGAGGGCTTGTTTAAAAGCTGTTGTGTAGCCCCAAGCGCATTTTAAATTTCTTGAATTTTTTCTAGTAGCTTGGGTACGACAACCAATGCAAAGTTTTCCATTGTAGCAGGTTGATCTATCCCCTTGTCTTCCATAGCCTGCTCATACATTATGTAGAATTTGGAAACATCACAGCCTTCAAATTGCCCGAGTTTATCTATTACTGCTTTTTGGCTTCACGAATTTGGACTTCCGTTTCTCTAACGTACTTTGAGTTATCATTTGTTGATGATGCAAATATTGTTGGTGCATAAGCACAAGAATTGTTACGTCAATTGTTCAATCCCATTATCTTGAATTCATGACATGGCCAATTTTGTCTACCCCAATCAATTACGTATCGGGTTCATCAAATTTTCAGAGTGCGCAACTCTCTAGGGTTGACCAGCAAAGCATCAGGCTTTTGGCTATAGATGATAAATTATTGTAGGCTCAAACTAAGGAAACGATTGTAGATAGGGATAATTTTACTGAATAAGAGTATATAGTGAAGCTAAGAGAGCAATCATGGGAGATAATCATGACTTAGAACACAAATAAGGCTAATGAGAATTTGAGACAAGATAATTTCATTCAATTTACAAGCCCTTAGTAAAAAATTCCCAACCCACTAGAAGCAACTTGTAACTACCAAGCTTCTTGATTTTCATGACTATGGCCATCTTTGAGAGTTTACCCTCTTTAGAAATCCTCGAGAGAGAGCATATATGCTACTTTATGGCCTACAATTTGAGCCTTTGATGATAGTTACCAATGCATAATGCTATGGTTTTGCCTTTTCCAAGGTATGTCGAGTGTGTGTGTGTGTGTGTGTGTGTGTGTGTGTGTGTGTGTGAGAGAGAGAGAGAGAGAGAGAGAGAGAGAGAGAGAGAGAGAGAGAGAGAGAGATTTATTGATTTAAATCCCTCGCGATTCTATCCTCCAAGTCCAAGAGAAAAATCACGTTTCCCAAATGCTACATTGGCATATTAGGATCATGCTATTCTACTATTCTTAAGCTCAATTTTTCCTTATTTTAGATAAGATGTCATGATTCTAGCACCCAGATTTGACTTTACTTTTTTACTTTTTATAAGAAGACTTTTGATATAGATTTTTGCAAAAGTATTTGTATCAAAGAAACCCTTTAAGAAAAATATCAAAGCTCTTAAAGATGGATTTTACTATGCAACACATTTATTGATTATTCCAACCAAAAATATAATATTTAAACACAAAGAGAACCACAAAATCTTTCATAAAATTGTCACCTTTATCACAAGTACCAAAAATACATAGTCCCAATTTTAAAACACTATCAAGTATCAACTACACTATAGTATGTACATCACCTAAATTAACATTTGAAAAATTAAAAAACCAAAATAATATTGTGGAGTATCCTATGGCCCAAAGACCATAACTTGTCATCTATGGAACCTATAGTATTATTTAGTGTCAAAAAATACATGTTTGTGCCAAAGAATTTATATTAACATGCCACATTTTCATCAATACATGCTTTAACACTTCAACAAAGCTTCTTGATATGGTCTCTCAAAACTTCAATATATGCTTTAAAACTTGTAGAGGTAGTGTTTCAAAAAGGGAGGTGTTTAAAAACACCATTGGTGTGACTAATAAGAGGACTATGAATTGATTACAACAATTATAAGTTGTGCACAAAGATTTCCAACAACTCATTTTATAAAATTTATAGTCTTTATTCCATGTACAACAATGTACTAAGTGCAATAAGTATAGTATCTCCAAGATAGAGGGTGTTCAACAAACACCATTTTAGTAGCACTATCAGTTGTTGTCAACATCATTTTGGTAGTTTTCATCACCTCAAATAAAACAAGTACAAAAAATAAAATGATGGGAGCATCAAACAATTATATTATGAGTGCTACTTAAGTGAGAGATATGTCCTCACATAGGTTTCACTTCATCAATCCAAAATTTAAATTTTTTTTGAAGCTATTTCTTAATTGATATTTTTTGTTTTGTTTGAAAGAAGTTGGTAGTGTTGAGATGTAGAGAGAAAGAGAGAGAGAGACGAGACAAGAGACACACCATATATGCTCCCAAAGACTGATTCATATTGAGGACAAGATACAAATATATAGGTGAGACCAAGTTGAGTAGAGTGAGCCATATATAGCTCCAACACCCCCACTCAAACAAAGATCTCTAGCTTTGGATGAAAAAACCCTTTGGGAGTTCAAGGGAAAAACCCAAGCCCCTATACAATGTGAAAATATGAACCAACGATGATGATGTGAAAGTGAATTGTGCATCTATGTAAAAATATTCAAGTGACTTAGAGATCACAATGTGTAAATGTGGAGTGTGCATAGTGCATGGTACCTAAAAGATTACAATGTCATATGTACAAAGCTATTACAATAGCAAGGAAGCTAATCTAGAAAGAGTGAGGTCAAAGAAACTCCAAGCTCCGAGCGCAAGAGGATGAAACGTGACGCGTTGAGGCCTTTGGTCAAAATGTTTGCAATCATCTGGTCACTTGGAGAGTGTTCAACCATAATGGTTCCTTTGCGTACTTCATACCTGACATAATGATAATGGACAACAATGTGCTTTGACTTATTATGTTGAACATAGTCTTTTGCAAGACTAATAGAACTTTGGTTGTCACACCGCAAGGGTGTGCTAGAAAGAGGAGAGTGACCAATATCAACCAGCATTTGTCGAAGTCAAATCAACTCACGAGCTACAAGTGATGCCGCAACATATTCTGACTCAGTTGTAGAAACTGCAACACAACGTTGTTTCTTGCTGGTCCAAGAAACAAGACAACCATTTATAAAGAAGCAATTTCCACTGGTAGATCGCATAGATAAATGTGAGCTTGCCCAGTCTCCATCTATGTAAACCAAAAGAGAAAGAGATTGCATAGAATCCGATGTGAGTTGTCGTCGATAGACTAAACCAAAATCTGTAGTGCCTTTCAAGTATTTCAACACACACTTTGCAGCAGACCAATGCTTAAGAGAAGGACATGCAAGATGTTGTCCAAGATAATTAGCTGCAAACAGAATATCAGGACGAGTGTTCATGCCAACAAACTGAAGACATCCAATCAAGTTAGCATAAGGTTGATTTGTGTCAAGTTGACCGCCATTGTCAGAAGTGTTCTTCGTAGAGCTCGCAAGACAAGGTGTGTTGGCTGAATGTGCAGATTCCATACCAAATTTTTGAATAGTATCTGCAATAAACTTTGAATGTCGAAGGAATAAAATACCTTTTGTACGGTTCCGTTGGATTTGAATGCCAAGACACGAGTGAATCTCTCCAAGATCCACCATATCAAATGCAGAAGACAATAACTTTTTCACTTGCTGAAGAAATCCCAAGAACAACATCGGAGAATTCATCGCCTTCAAGAATTAACAACATCTTTGCTTTCCAGCCAGGAAAACCTAGACCTTGGAAAGGAGGAACAGAACGCTGGCCAGAAGGAAAACCGTTGACGAGAATTTTCATAGCCATATCTTGTTGCGAGAAGACGTATAAGATAAGATCGCAGAATTTGCACACCATATATGGTGAAGGCCGCAATTGAGAATGAGAGAGATATGAGGACTGCGTTTGTCAACGATAAACGTAAGAAGGATGCTCAAGGAACGTTGAAAGATGTGAGAGACGTCACCCAAAAAAGGCAGGGTAAAGGAGACGTTAATAATAAAAGAGTCCTCAAAATAGAGTGGCGTGAGACGCAAGATTGACGGCCACAATACGAATAGCAAAAAGCTAAATCTTCTCGAAAACGTTAACGTCAAAATAAGAAAAACGATCGCGGACGTTTCACAAAGAAGTAGGACGAAGAAAGCTGCGTCAAGCTCAATTGCAGTAAAAACAACATAACTTTCTGCTGCAAACTCCGATTGACGCAAACCTAGAACTCAAATCGAAGAGCTCGAGGAGACGAACAAGTTTTGGATGAAAAGTGCCATTGCGCTTTTTCCGTTTCTCCAAATTTTGAGCAGAAAAGCAAGAAAAATTGAGATGAAGTTCAGGGTGTCATCAACAAGAAAACATAATCAACAATTAGATTGATTAGCAATAAACTCCACACAAAACACTAATCATATTCTTCTTAACACAAAACAACCACAGTTAACAAGAATCAATGCTCAAAAATAAAATTTGTAGCAATTTTTGAATCTTACATGCAAATCGCATACACATACTGTTTTGTCACCATGAATTGAATCGGGGCGTGATCGTTACTGCTCTAATACCATGTTGAGATGTAGAGAGAAAGAGAGAGAGACGAGACAAGAGACACACCATATACACTCCCAAAGACTGATTCATATTGAGGACAAGATACAAATATATAGGTGAGACCAAGTTGAGTAGAGTGAGCCATATATAGCTCCAACAGGTAGCTTATCAAATCATTGTTCCGAATGAGATATTTGATTTAATATGACAAGAAACTCTTCTAATTTATGACATTATAATAGAAAAGAAAATTTCAAAACACGCCCAGGAATGACATTAAAAAATCAATAATAAAACACTTAGTATCTTTGAGGTCATAGATACCCTCTAGTGAGTTCTCATTAGAGAACCTTTTTGTCTTATGGCCTCAATCTCATACGGGTATGTGGATATGTTGTCTTCCTATGGACCTAGGATCGTGGGGTTCTGTGATACCAAATGACATAAATTCTTTCTAAGATTCTCAGATACTTTTATGTTCCTTGAAAGGCTAAGATCCTCCTTTACCTCTATCAATAGATGGAGCCTAAGTGTGGCCTAAGAGAGTTATGTCTTTCTTTCTATTTTTCAATTAAGAGGCTTGTGATTTTCACTATGTAGCTTAGAGATAGCCTCCCATGATATTAAGAATAAAGGGTTCTACTTACAAGCCACACAAGGTAAGTGCTTTTTGGAATAACATATGTCAAATTATGGCATTCTGGTCATAGGGTGCTAATGCCTTAGGTGTAAATACATTGCTTTCTATGACTAAAATTAATAAAAGTCATGTAGAAGTTAATATAACAATCTTTGTCCTTAAGATCATAGAGTTTTTTGTGGATAAACTAGTGTGGCCATATGCGGAATCATACAATGCCAATAGTATGGATTCATATGGCCACACCTTGTTAAAGTGTGGCTAGAGAATAAACGGTTCTCTACAACCCAAAGGCCTTAAGGTGCCATTTCTAAATAGCATAAAGGCTTTTTAAGAATGTCAAAAATAATGTTATTTTTCCTTAAAGGATCATGCTTTTTATTGAAGCTATCTATATAGGGATCTTAAGTGCCTTGTTAGAAACCTTAGGATCATATGACACTTATTCTTAGCCACAATCAGTAAGTATCTTGTGGAAGAACATAAGCCAATGTATTGCGTTAGGTTCATGGGGTGTTGATACTATAAAGTGAAAATCCCCTAAGCTCATAACATAACATATGTCCTTATGGCCACCATGTAGATTTTCCTTGATGGTGCAATGGATACAAAATGTAAAACAACAAACATTTAGATCTATCAATAAACTAAAATTGAGCATTTAGAACATCAATGCAAAAAGTTATATATAACATTGAAAGACAAAGTTACATAAGCACTCCAAAAAATACATAAAGAGATTCTGCAGATTCCATAATATTACAAAAATCTACTCGATCATCTCCTCAATGGAGATATATTTGAGATTATACTGAATCTTTAACTATTTTATATAATTCTTGGCCTGATGTACTTTGATAGTAGCAAGCTCCTTGTATCTCAATTTTTGAGCAAGCATAATTGCTTCAATACCTTTTAAGCCTAATAAAGGTTTCATACTCTTTAAAAGCCTCAGTTTTTTTTTATCAACCATTAGGATTTTCTTGTCCTGACTTTGAGTGGACATTCTACTATTGCTAGATGCTGCACCTTTTTCATTATCATGAGGACTAAAAGCTTCTAATAGTCTGCATGTGGAGTATGTTTTCCCTAGACAAACCAAATTTTTATATTGGCACTCTAGAACAACTTTGTGAACATGGTTATAAAGTTAATTTCCTTGCACTAAAATGGGTGCTTGTCCATTTAAATAAGAGCTTGTAATTGTGTGAATGTCATTAACACGATGAAGATCTTGAACATATGGTAGCAAATCCCCAAGGAGGATATTATTCTCCTCAGCAACATTGAATGATGGCGGAAAAATACAATTTAATGCAGGATTAACACGTCCCTTTTATGGTGCATCATCTGCATTCTTTCTGCATCAATCCCAAATTTTGTTGATGCAATAGCCAACGGTTTGAAAAGTGCTTCTACTCCTGGATTATCTGGGCAAGTGATTCTTGATTCTTCACATGATTGACATTGTCTTTGTCCCCAAATAATAAAGAATGGAAACTTTTCTCTAGAATCTTGATGATGTCCATTACTTGTGTATCATTAGCAGGTGACCATATCCCAACATTGAAATTACTGAGTAGAGTCTTTAAAAACTCAATGCATCCTGGTCGTAAAACAATATACTCATGTTGAAACTTTAAGCTCTTCATTTTTTGGACTTGTGCCATCATCGTCTCAAAAGAAATCCACCCAAGCTCACCATTATAGTTAATATTGGTACGCAAGTGGATGAAAGGTCCAAATCACCATGCACCCAAGCTCCCAGATCTTGAGCTACTAAAATATTCAGGATGGATTCTTCTTTTAACCTTGTACATGTTTTGGAACTTGCATCAACTTCTACTCCCATAGAATCACTCTTCAAATTCTTATCCAATGGCTACAATGGTTGACCTTTAGGAGCTTGTAGATGTTTGTCAACTTCTTTGAGAACTCTCTGGTTGCTATGGAGATCCATAGAATCTTCTACATCCATAGCATCACTGTTCAAATTCTTCTCCAATGGATACAATGGTTGAGTTGCAGGAACTTGTAGATTTTTGTCAACTTCTTCCATGAAAATCCATAGACTCATTCTTAGAAGGTTCAATTTCTTGAAAATCATTTGTTTGAACAATCTCAGATGAAACTTTGTCAACCTCAATCTCAAAAGGTCTAGTAGCTTGAAAATCCTTTATACCAACAATTTCAGGTGAAAGTTTGTCAATCAAAATATTTTGTTGAAGGACTGCAAGTTTTTAAAAATACCTATTGTTAGCTTTGTCACACTCTTGGAAGAGAAATAGAGAGTACCCAAATGACAAGGTTGCTATGTCATAATAAACTTAATAGACATCTAAGAATACATTTAATAAGACCAAGGATGTTATTGTAATATAGCTAGGGGAAAACTTAGGGCCACCCTAAAGGGCCTTATGGTTGCATGGTCAAGTTTGACTACAAGGTGTTGATAATAGGTTTCTTGAAGGAAAACACATTTTATCCTATGGCATAAGGGTCATAGGTTGAAATTTGTAGGTATCTTGAAGACTTCTTCGGAGCTTAAAATATGTCTTCTATGGTCTCAGGTCCATGAGGAGTTTTCTTTGTAGGTGATTAAAAATAGAACAAAATCTATAGTCTTGGGACCATAGGGTTCTTTATACCCATTAGACCCTCTACATTGGCAAAATTTAGACTTAAAATTATAGGGTGTTTTCAATATGATCCTATGACCATAATGTGCTTTTTGCCATGCCTAAAGGACTGCAAGCTCATGTTTTTGCATCTCTATATTGGCACTATATGTCTCTAGGGCCATAGGGGCTCTCACTATGTTTTCTAGGACACGTGGTGTTGATCATAGGTAGGTTATAGGTTTCTCTCTATTCTAATGAGAGATCCTATCTCCTAAGGGCCATATGGTACCAATGTACAAGCTCAAGGGTCTCTATTCCAGTGAGAGATCCTATTGTCCTAGGGACATAGGGCTCCCAAGGTGCCCATGTAGGTGCCATTGAACGGCCTAAATTCTCATTTAGAGATTTTACACTGAGCCTAGGTTACCTTCTAGCCCTAGATCCATATGTTTCCCTCTATTCTAATGAGCAATCATATGGGCCTATGTCATAGGGTGCTAATGTATAAGGTCCAATTCCATAGGTTGCCCCATATTGTAATAAGTAATCCTAGGGCCATAGGGCTACCATGGTGCCCATGTAGGTTTCCTTGAATGGTCTAAATGCTCCTTGAGAGTTTTTACATTAACACGTATGCCACACTGTCTTAGGGCCATAGGTTGTCCTCTATTTTGATGAGAGGCATTATAGCCCAACGGTCATAGGGTGACAACGCATAATCCCAAGGGTCATAGGCTATCCTCTATTCCAATTATAGATCTTATGGATCTAGAGACATAGGAATATCATGGTGCATATGTAGGTGCCCTTGAATGGTCTAAATTCTTTTTGAGATCATATACATTAACACCTAGGCCCTCCTTTGGCCCTAGGGCCTTAGATTTCCCTCTATTATTATGAGAGATCCAATGGACATAGGGACATAGGGTGCCAATGTAGAAATTCAAGGGCCATAGGTTGCGCTCTATTGTAATGAAGGACCCTACGGTACTCGGGCCGTAGGTCTACCATGCGACCCATGTAGGTGCCCTTGAATGGACTAAATTCTCTTTGAGAGATTTTACATTGACCCCTAGGCCACCCTATGGCCCCAAAGCCATAGCTTTCTCTCTATTCTAATGAGAGATCCTATGGACTTAGAGACATAATATGTGAATGTGTAACCTCAAGGGCCAAATATTTCCCTCTCTTTCAATGAGATATCCTACGGCCCTAGGGCTATAAGTCTGCCAAAATATCCATGTAGGGTTCCCTTGAATGGCCTAAATGCTATTTGAGAAAGTTTACATTGACACTTAGGCCACCCTTTTCCCCTAGGGCACTGTGAATGTATAATCTCAAGGGCCATTGGTTTACCTTTATTATAATGAGAGATCCTATGGCCCTAGGGACATAGGGATGCCATGATGCCCATGTAGGTACCCTTGAATGGCCTAGATGCTCGTTTATACCTATTAAGTTCTCACGTAGGTCACCCTCTAGCCCTAAGACCATAGGCTGACTTCTATTGTAATGAGAGATCATATGCCCATAGGGCCATAGTATGCAAATGTATAAGCTCAAGGCCCATAGGTTACCCTCTATTGTAATGAGGACAACCTATGGCCCCATGGCTATAGGTTGTCCTCTATTCCAATGAGAGATCATATGGAGATAGGACCTTATGGTGACAATGTATAAGCTCAAGGGACATAATTTTCCCTCTCATATAATGAGAGATCATGTGGCCCTAGGCCCATAGGGCTGCTATGCTCACCATGTAGGTTCCCTAGAATGACCTAAATGATCTTTGAGATCTTTTACATTGACACCTAGGCCACTCTTTGGCCCTAGGGTTGTACGTTTCCCTCTATTATAAAGAGAGATCATATGGCCCTAGGGCCATAGGGTGTCAATACATAAGCTCAAGGCCCATAGATTGCATTCCATTGTAATGAGAGATCATATGGACCAAGAGCCATAGGACTCAAGAGCCTTAGGTTTCCCTCTGATCAAAAGAGAGATCTAAATATGGTCCTACGTCCAAAGGGTTCCAATGTATAAGGTAGAGGTTGAGAGATCTTATGTCCCTACGACCATAGGGCTGCCATGGTGCCCATATAGGTGCCCTTGAATGACCTAAATGCTCTTGGAGAGATTTTACATTGACACGCTATGTTTTTTTGGGACACATCACATTGATCATAGGTTTCTTAAAGAAAACTACATAAGTACTCTCTGTAAGTGTCTTGAAGACTTTGAAAGAGATTATAATACACCTTTTCATGGTCTTAGGGCTATATGGATAAGTTTTTTAATAGGTATAAAATGGAGAAAAATTTATAGCCTTAGGCCTATAGGATGCACCTCTGTATTTGCACCATGTGGCCCAAGGGCCGTAGGCTTTCCTAGAGCAGAGAGTGTTGATAGTAAGTATCTTCAAGAAAACCATATTTCATTCTATGGCTCTATGTTGGTATCTTTAAGAATCTATAAGAGCCTAAAATATGTCTATCTTTGTCTTTACAGCCATAGGGATAAGATTCTTTGTATATATAATATAGAGAGAACTTTATAACCTTGGGATTGTAGTAGGGTGCTTTTTAAATGTGTCACCCTATGGTCCTAAGTCCATAGAACATATATGGAGTACCGTTAAACCTCAAGATTGTAGGGTAACTTTTGCAAGTATAAAAAAGAGAGAACTCTACAGCCTCAACATTGTAGGGTGATTTTTGCATGGAGCACCATATGGCTCTAAGGCCATAGGGTGGTTTTTGTATGTACCATTGTATGATACTAAGGCCACATAACATTTATGGAATACTTTATACATGAAAATAACTAATCTATAGCCTTTGGACCATATGATATAATTTAGTGAAACAACTCCTTCTCCTAGTTACTTAGCATTACATAGATCCTAAGGACAAATGGTGCCTTCTTTGTTTGTTGGATCCTTATTTCCCTAAGACCATAGGGTGGCCAAAGTGTCCATTAAGACAATAACATAATACATATGAAAATTATCCAATGGCCCCAAGGATATTGGTGGACTAAGTGTCCTTCTAGAGCGTCCATGTTGACACCCTTTGTTTGTGAAACCATAGAGGGTACGCTCTATATGATTTTTATCACCATAACATGATTTGTTTGGATCCTAAGGTATTGTAGCCTTATTTTTATGTATTGGTATATTAAAAACCTAAGGACCAAGGACCATAAGGATTCATAATAGCATAGATCATAGTTAGACAACCCTATGGACTTATGGCCATATGTGGTGACAACGGTGCCCTTTTAAATCCTATTGCACTACAAGCAAAGAGTACTCCATGGCCCCAAGGCCATTGGTGACCGAACTATATTTCTAGGTGATCCATATTGGAACTCTATGGCCAATGGCAATAAGGTACCCATTGTATGGTTTTATGACCATAACATGGTATTCTTTAAACATAATAGCCCCTAGTGCTCCTATTTCTCTTTTCTTCTTATGTGTCAATTGGACCACCACACAAGACACAAAAATAAACTAAAAACATGTGATGCTATTAATATGCATCTTGAAGATTACATAAAAAGATAAACTATGCTACTCTTATGGCCTCAAAACCATAGGTCCTTTGTAAGTGTATACTATAAAAGGACATTGGAATGAAACAATAACCTATGTATTTATGGAAAGGGAAGGGTACAAATAATACTAACAATAGTTTTTAAATTGCAAAGGGGAGAATTGAAAAGATAATCAACATTAGCTTTGCATGTGCTCGTTTTAAACAATAGATAGATTGCCAAGTCTTCAATTTCATGTTTTTCTTGAATTTAAAGTCACATGATCACAAAAGTTCCTTTGTATATTATTAAATTCAATAACACATTTACTTTGTCAATCTTCTTAAGAACCACTTATGTAAATTTGGCTGTTTAAAAGAATCCTCAAAGTATTGGATGCTAGAAGTTTTAAAAGAATTGAAAGGGTGGCACATCTTTAATATGTTAGAAAAACATGCTCAAGAAACTAATCAAGGTCACAAAGTTAAAAAGGAGCCTTTTTAAAAGTGCAAACACATCCACAAATTCATTAATAGGTTTAAGCTTTGCACTTCAATGCATTTGCTTGTTTTGGATTTAACCACACTAAATATACAATCCAATTTACTAACTTTAAAAATGCTCATACATTATACAACCAATGCTTTGCAATAAACCTTGATACAATGTTCTAATTGTTGTAAGGCAAGCTAAATATCTATACTAGTCCTAGCTTCCCTTTATTAAAACAAACTCAAGATATTCATTTTAATTATATACATCATCCGAGGAAAAACAAAACCATAGTTCTGACCAAGATACTCACACTTTCTATCCTTGAATAAAACCCTATTGCAATTGAAGAACTAGATCGTCACATAAACCAGCAAACAAATGCTTTATAAACCATGTGCGCTTTGATACATGATGTTCAATGTCTAGGAAAGTATTTGAAATATCTAACAATTGTTGAATATATATTTAATCTAGATATCTGTAATTTTGCAAACAAAAGACTTTTATGACTTTTTTAGCTCATTTTACTATGACAAGAATATTAAAACCTTAATCACAAGCTAGGGAGTCTATGTCCCTATTGTATATGACCCCTATGATTCCAAGGCAATAAGTTGGCATATCTTATTCCATAAGTTTGGTCCAAAATCAACACACTATGACCCTAAGATCTTTAACATGATTGTTAGGCCAAAGGAAAAATAATTGAGACTCTAAAATAGTCTTTAGTCATGTGATATGCTATAGGGTGTCTTAAAAGAGAGAAAGTTGATTTGCACCCTATGGCCCTTTAAGGTTGGAGGGTATCCCAAATTTTCATGTGCCCTTCTAGAGATTCTATGTCATCACCCTATGGCCTTAAGGTTGTAGGATAGTCCAAATGCTTTTCGGGGATCCTTGGGCCTAAGGCCATAAGGGAACATGTCTACAAAGAACTCTATGGTTCTCAAGTCATAGGGTGTTCTAAGCAAACCCATAGCTTTATCAGACTCACTATAAATGGATTATAAGAAAAAACTTATGTTCACTTAGCTTTAAAGTATTACATAATATATGTCTTATGACTATATATATGTAGGGTGCTATTTTTCTCAATACACTTTTTGTAGAAAAACATCAAACTCACAAGTTGACATTTTTCAAATAAATTGAGAAAAAGAACAAGCTAAATATCAATGTTTTGAACAATATGGGTTGATTTGAAATGGGAAAAATGAGATAAAATGATAAATATAATAATCTAAGAATCAATGATATAATATCATGGGTGGCTAGCTTAACCTATTTCCTATAGACTTTCTAGAATGACATCAGTACTTGCATGCAACGGTTCTTCAATTTCTTATTCCTCTAACTCCTTGGCATTAACTATCTCTGTGGTATCTACACTTGTCCACCATCTAAGATCAAGGTCATCCACTCTGGAATGACAAAGAGCTTCCAATTGCATCATTTGATCATAAGTACAGGTAGTTGATATTACCTTTCTCTCTTGTTGTAGTGCCTCTTTAGTCACATAGTCCAATGAGAAGATGTCTATTACTTGATTATATTCTTTGGGAAACAAATGCAGTTGATTGCATGACGCACAAAATTGGCTTTGTCCGTGGTCACTTTGTCCGTCGTCACAACATCATACTTGTCGTCGTTGATGCAGAGAGAATGCATTGGCTCCAACAATGACTCTTTAACAATGCAATGGCATTGACTATCTTTGTGGTATCTACACTTGCCCACCATCTAAGATCAAGGTCTTCATCCACTCTGGAATGAAAAATAGCTTCCAATTGCATCATTTGATCATAAGTACAGTTAGTTGATATTACCTTTCTCTATTGTTGTAGTGCCTCTTTAGTCACATAGCCTAATGAGAAGATGTCTATTACTTGATATCTTCTTTGACACAAATGCATTTGATTACATGATCCACAAAAAAGGGTTTGGTTGTGGTCACTTTTTCAGTGGTCATAGCATCATACTCGTCATCGTTGATGCAGAGAGAATGCATTGGCTCCAACAATGACTCTTTAACATTGGAATAGTTGGTGTATTGCTCTCCTTGAGTAAAGAATGTCCAAAACCCAAAAAGTAATTCAAAAATATCACATTTTTCGATGGTATTTAATGCTATCAAAGAGCTCAAAGGTAGAACATGCATTTCATACCATCTAGCTTTTAAAAAAATTGTCTTCTCTAGGGAGGCAGCATGTTGACACTTGACTAAGCCAACGATTACAAACTTTGATGGTTGATGTGCCACCCCACACACTCCATCAAATTACTTTACCAAATTGGATAGCACTCCAGCCACTAGATATAATACTTTTGTGTGTTGTATCTATGATACAGACACCAACACAAATTTTAGAGCTATCTCACTATGAAGAAACTCAATGCCTTCCAAACTCTTTCCAATGCACTTGATTGTCCATGGTAAAGTGAACTTAAAATTAGAAGTGCCATTATTTTGTGCAATGATCCATTGCACATATCCCTTAATGATTTTTTGAAGTGGTTGTTTCTCCTTTGCTTTTTGTAGCTAATATTAAGCCATTGAGTACAGCTCCTGAAGAGAGATTTGTAGATCTCATCTGTAATGTTTTAATGAGACTTACATTCTTGCCATGAGGTAACTATTGTTGATGGATTTAGATCTCTAAACACCATCAACATTTGAGCCACAAAAAACTTGGTCTTATTTAAGTTCATTGCACGTGCAGAGAGGTCAAGCATGTCTGCTTGATATGGCTGCCTCAATAAGAATATCTTCTCTTCTATCAACTCCTATTGTAGTAGCTAGACATCACTATCTTCTAAACCGTTTAGGCATCTAAAGAATTTTATGCATGGTTGTTTCCCACGAGTACTGATACTTCTCTAAGATACAGGACCATGTGTCCTTCTCTATTGGCAAATGATTGATGGTTGAACGTGATGTTTTCCACATTTACAAAGGCCTTCAAAATAAACAAGAAAAGACGTATCTATAAAGAAAAGGAGCATAGGGAAGTGAAACTTACATCCCAAGGTGCTCACATCACACGAAAGACATGAACTCCTACCTTGGGTTTGTTGGTTTAGAGTAGACAATCCACTGACTACGAACATGCTTTAAGACCTCTACATAAGGTGATTTAATGCTGTTATTCTCTCCATGTTCTCCATTTTGGATATTTGAACAGCACTCTGTTTGGGAGCATCTACCACTATCCTTGCAGTTCTAAACTTGTAGAACTCTTGTCTGAAAGCATACTTACCTCTTGTTGTGTAGAAAAGCTCTAGCCTATGATGGAATGTTGGCTAGAGAGAATCCAATAGTGGTATGTAGCTAGCTTGTCTCCATGCACTTCAGCTATTTGGAGAGGCAATTTTGTAATTGGATTATACGACATTAGGTCTGCTGGAGTGAAGACTGGTATTGAGTGCCTTGCAAACTGCTTCAAAAGGTATTTCACATACATATCTGACGAGGGTCTGCGTTTATAGGCTTTTTGTGCAAGGTTGCATTAGTCAATTGGGATCAATTGGATAAATTACACTCTAATGTTAAATAGTGTGGAATTCCAACATATCCATCCAACCCACTCTTAGAAGTTTTTGTAACTTCTTTACCAAGAACTTGGTGTTGAACCTATTGCATCAACTAGCTTTGACATTCTCCTAGGTGCCATTTTTTGTAAAAATAACAACTAAAAATCAATGAACCAAAACAAGTAAACGAACCCAAACCTGAAACAGTATTACCACTGGATCATCGAGTTGTGCCAAACACGACTGATGACACTAAATCAATGACGATGATACCAATTCCAGAAGTTGAAGAACAATGGCCACAACACTTATGGGAAACCATTAGAAACAGAAAGAATGGAAGCGCGACGTTACAATCTGCTCCAGTTCCTGAAATTAACATGGATAACGGAATTTATCCAGCCGATATACAATCGTTGTATGGGGATGCGGGAACTGAAATTTCGGTGGAAAGCAAAGCCCAATCCTTAAAAACCCTGCCTTCATTTATAGGTGAACATGAGGCACAATCGAAGATAAGGTTAGTTCCATCCCAGATGAGAACTATCCCACATATGGTTGACTCAAAGAGTCTTCAAGATATGCTGTCGACACCTATAACATGCACAATCACGTTGTCCGAACTCTTGAGAGTCAGACCACACTTATGGCAAGACATGGGGAAACATTTGGAGCACAAGGGAGTAAAGATTCCTCTTCCGACAAACCCTATGGGAGAAGAGAACAAACAGGAAAGTCAACCCAAACCCCAACCAGTGCCCATAAACAAGGTCAAAGATTACTGCGAAGGAGAGGAGGGTAACACAACATTACCTGTTGAATATGAGGATATAAAAACAATAGCTATCCTAGACAGTGGAGCGGGAGTGGCAATTGCTACAAAGCAAATCTGGGAGAAGTGGGGCCGTCCAGCTCTCAAAAAAACTAGAATGAAACTGCAACTCACAGATGGCTATGTAGAGAGACCATTGGGGATCCTGGACCAAATAGTTGTAACTTCGTGTGGAATTAACTATGAGCACACCTTTGCCGTGGTGGATCTCGGAAAAACGAACAACTTTGACATTATTTTGGGATGACCATTCATGCGTCAACTCAAAATGATACAAGATTGGGATTACGATCAAATCTACCTAAGGCACCAAGAGCTAATAACGAAAATCAACATGAAGGATCACAGCTATAGAGACGTTGCGAAAACACCAGTGCAAGAATTTAATTCGACCACTGTAAATGAAAAAGAAATAACTACATGGATGCAAACAAAAGAGCATGTCTGGATGTGTGGAGCATCTGACTCTGGTGAGATAATCAGAGAGGAATGCGTTCTGGAAAGATCCGTCGAAGAAGAGGCATATTTCCCAGAACCTTTCCCGGAACATTTATTTGAGCCATTTGGGTGGACTTTAGACGTATGTCAACTTTAGACGTATGTGTTAACGAATGCACACCTACGAAATTTTGTGACGAAGAAGGATACGACCTAGTAACGTTGCAAATGGCTAGCGTTATCCTTGAGTCGGGGTCGGAGAGTGAGGAACAGGAAAAACCTCCACGTGAGACTGAGTATAGAAGAATAATTGATGAGGTAGCTGTAGTGAACGATAGGATTCAAACAGAGGAGGAATTCACGGATTCACTATGCTGTGACCTTCCTTCATGGGACAATGAAAACCAACTGATAGAGGCCGATGATGAAAGATCAAGCGCATCAGAGACGAACGGGAAATACAGGTTGAGACAGGACAGGTTTTACGAGTTTCATAACCAAAAACCTAGTTGACAGAAGCGGTATAAATCAAAGAGAATAAGAAAATCAAGGGCGAATAAGCATAATCCGATGCCTCTTGTCAATGACAAAACGGGATATCTAAAGCTTGTCAAAGTTGAGGATTGTGTCAAAGACGAGGTCACTGGCCGGTTTACCAAAACTAAACCATGGAAAAACAACAAGAAGAACAGACACGAAAAGTGGATGACTAAGTCGCAAAAGGAGAGGAAAACAGGGTTTGGAATGACCAAAACAGAGAGGAAAACAGAGTACAATAATCTCAATCGAACCCTCAGAGCCATATGGACGACCGACTTTGAAACGAATGAGGACACGAGTTCTGACAAGATAGATGCACCATCCCATTATAAGAAATATACCATACAAGATAGGAAAATCATAGTGCAACAACCTATGAGAGAATTGAAGGAACCGGGTACATCGTACGACGGTCCTGAAAAAGCCAAATGAATAGATCTAGCGGAGCCAGGAGAAGATCCAAAACCTGCATATATTGCCACGGATCTTACGGAAGAAGAGGAAAAGATTTTGGTAACTACTCTTAAACAGTATAGAGATGTGTTTGTGTGGTCGTACAAAGATCTTAAGGGGGTGGATCCTAGTATCTGTCAACACACGATACCCCTTAAGAATGCTGCCAAACCCAGCAGACAACGTCCCTATACTTACAATGAAACATTTGCCAAAACGATCAAGGAGGAGATAGATAAACTTAAGGAGGCAGAGTTTATTTACGAAATTGAGCACACCGATTGGGTTTCCCCAATTGTGGTGGTCTCGAAGAAAAACAAAAAGTTGAGAGTGTGCGTCAATCTCAAGAAAGTAAACGCTGCTACAATTCGAGACAACTATCCCCTACACATTACCTTTTCATGTAATAGAAAGGGTAGCAGGAAAAGAGGCTTATAGCTTCTTAGATGGCTTTTAGGGTTACAACCAACTCGAAATAGAAAGGGTAGCAGTAAAAGAGGCTTATAGCTTCTTAGATGGATTTTTGGGTTACAACCAACTTGCAATAAAGCCAGAGGATCAGCACAAAACAGATTTCGCAACTGAATGGGATATTTTTGCATTTCGGGTAATGGCTTTTGGCCTAACAAATGCACCAGCCACATTTCAGAGGCTAATGGGTCATGCTTTTAAATAATATATAAGACAATTCTTAGAAATTTATATAGATGACTTGTGCGCTCACTCCCTTGTAAGACTGGACCACATAGAGCACTTGACCAAGGTGTTCGAAAAATGCATGTTGTATCGGATTTGCCTGAATCGAGAAAAATGCATCTTCATGGTAAGACAAGGAAAAATATTGGGACATATAGTGTCCAAAAATGGGATTTCGACAGACATGGAGAAGATCAGCGTCATTGTTGATTTACCATGACCAGTAAAGGTGAAAGAGGTATAGGCATTTATGGGTCATTGTGGATATTATCGCAGATTTATCTACTCATACGCTATAATTGCAAAACCACTTTACGCGCTGATAACTAAATTTGAGTGGACAGAAGAGTGCAAGGAAGCTTTTCAAATGTTGAAGCAAAGATTAATTTCCGCTCCAATTTTAAAGGCTCCGGATTGGGAAAAGATCTTTCATATTCACGTGGATGCATCAGCATATGCAATAGGATGCATACTTGCACAACCCGGAGAGAACAACATGGATTTTCCAATAAGTTACTCCAGTAGACAATTGAACAATGTAGAGAAGAATTACACGACAACTGAGAGGGAGGGATTGGGTATGGTCTATGGGGTAAAAAAGTTTAGACACTACTTACTTTCCAATAAATTTTTATTCTTCGTTGATCACCAAGCACTACTGTACTTAGTAAATAAACCTTGTAGTGTGGGGAGGATTGTTCAATGGTTCATCATACTGCTTGAGTTTGACTTTACAATAGTAGTCAAGAAAGGAACTACACACCAAAGAGTGGATCATTTATCTAGAATGATGCATGGAGAAAACCCTATAGGAGTTGATGATGATTTTCCATATGCATATCTTTTCAACATAGAAATGGTTCCAAGATGGAGCGAGGACGTAATTCCTTTGCTGACTAACGAGTCTTTGAATATGACAAGACAACCCTCTACCATTGCAGCATCCAGATCATTGGTAATGTTGGAGGGCAGGCTATACAAACAAGGATCGAATCAAATCCTTGGGCTTTGTGTTGAATCTAGTGAATGGGAATTGTACCTAAACCAAGCGCATGTACAAACAACGAGAATTCACAATAGGCATGCACAGATGTACCAGAGATTGATGAGAATGGGTGTGTATTGGCCAAAAATGCAACATAGTGTTCATATGCATGTCAAAGCTTCTGTTAAATGCACGCTTCAAAGGCCAATAGAGCACGCTACTCTATTTAGATTGTCCGTAGCACCCTGATGGAGTAACTACATCGTTGAATACCTCACCACCAAGATACTGCCTGATGGGATGAGTAGATCACGAATCAAAACGATCATGAAAGAGAAGGAAAACTATGTACTGATTGAGGACGCTCTTTACAAGAGGGCGAATGACCATCAATTTAGAATGTGCGTGACTGAAGAGGAATAAATTCCTATCCTAGAGTAAGCACACAGTGGACAAGCTGGTGGACATTTCTCAGATGACAAAACGGCCAAAGCAATTCTTATTGCAGGCATATGGTGGCCTACGCTATTCATGGACGCTGAAGAGTTTGTGAAACGATGTGATGAGTGCCAAAAAACGAAAATTTTGAGAGCGCGAGATGATATGCCCTTAAGACCAATGATGGGGACAAGAGCGTTTGCGAAATGGGGAATAGATTTTGTAGGACCGATAGCGCCTCCGGGATATAAGACACACGCTCAATACATTATTGTGGCAACAAATTATCTAACAAAATGGGTGGAAGCTAAAGCAACAGCCAGAAATGATGCAAAAACGACATCATAGTTTTTGTATGAGAACATTTTCACCAGATATGGCTTACCAATTGAGCTCATGAGCGATATAGGCACTCACTTCATCAATGAAGTGATCGAATTCCTATTGGATGAATTCATGGTAGTTCACAGGAAGTCCTCCCCCTATCACCCACAAGCGAACGGCCAAGCAAAAAGTACGAATAAAATTTTGGTGACAATTCTCACCAAAATTGTCGATGAATCGAGAGCTGACTACGATCAAAAGCTGCATTCATCTTTATGGGCATGTCAAGTAGATTACAAAACATCCATCGGAACGACTCCATTCAACATGGTTTATGGAATTCAAGCGATTTTGCCACTTGAATTCCTTATTCCCACGCTTTGAGTCACTAAACAATTAGAATGGACGGGCCATGAATTATCCAATCAGGTAGATGTCCTAGAAAAATTGGATGAAACTAGATTGAGAGCCGTTGCATCAATCTACGCGCAAAAACGAAACATAAAATCATTCTTTGATCAACATGTTATCAGCAAGGAATTTGCTACTGGGGATTACGTCTTAATGTATACCCTGAAACAACATTCCCGAAAACTCAAAAAGCGAGAAAATGGACCCTATGTGATTCATGACATATCATCTAGCGGTGCCATCAGACTTACGACATTAGAGGGAGAGGAAATGCCTAACTGGATTAGTGGTTGCAGACTAAAGAAATACAACTTACCACTAACCACAGAGATGCTTGCCAAAATACACGCTGCGAAGGAGCGCAAGAACAAAGCAAAAGAAACAAAAGCTCAAGCGCAGGAGGAGACCAAAGTCAGGATTTTAAAAAGAAAACAAACCTTACAACAACAAATACTTCCTCCACCAGCGGACACGGCTCAAATTCCTTTATCTATGATTCAAACTGATGAGAAATGGGAAACAGGAATGGATGTTCGCATGAATGTCAGACTCCCGCATGGCAGGTATCAGCGAGCATTAATTGACACAGGAGCAAGAGTTAATGCGGTCAACTTATCCACTTACAGGATGCTTACAAATGAACCCCTCGTGCAATCCACACGTGATCTACAAGCAGCAAACAGTGCCACAAGGCCAACATTGGGGATAGTAAACTTACCAATCAATCTTGATGGAAATAGTTGTCCTCATCAATTTTTCGTCATGAAAGACGGAGAAATCAGAGAATCAATATGCTTGGGAGTTCCATGGATGAGAACGTACAATGCAGTCACTGAATGGTTAGAAAATGCATTAAGGTACACATACGACTCTAACATGTACATGACTCCATTCGCCAAAACAGATCACTCGTGGCCAAGTATCCCCATCGACAATAAGCAATCGGCTATTCAGCCAAAAACACCCCCAAATGTTATTCAGAAGGTCTGGATAAAGAAATCATTGCTGACCAACAAACTGAGCAAGATATGGCTACCTAAGGACAAAACTCCAGACAGAAGCAGCATCATCTCCAAAACCTTCAGAAGTTACTTCAAAGTGGAAATGGCAACCAAAAAAAGATAACACTAGAGTTTCAATGCCAGAGCTCGAAAGGAAAACCAAAACTCAAAACAAGAAGCCTGAATCTTCCAAATGGCACTGGAAACCGGTGAAAACAAAAGCAGAATGTAAAGCAACAAACCACATATAAATGGGTTCCAAAAATAGTTGCCAGCAAAACACCCACAATCAAGGAAAGAGCAAATCAACTGCAAGCTCTCATGTTCCATAAACAACTACCCTCGCCATCAAAAGCCACTGAAAACTATGTTCAATTCCCACATCTTGCACAGCATGTCATTACCCAGTGCATTGTATCAGCCATCAGAATAGGGCCACATTACACGGCCATGCATAGACATAGAGTTCAAAACCCATGCACATGCACCACCCTTCGTCCGGGACGACTCAGACAGGGAAGGGGGGAGTAATTGATGAATCTGAATCTAGAAATAGTTAGGGCCATTAAGGGATCCAATGTGTATATATGTACATAATGTGTGTGTTTTTTCATTATTTAGAGTTCAATTTTGAACAAACTCGATAAAAAACTGGCATTTTTAGCGGTTTTTTTTTTATCATCCGACTAGCATAGTAATGAGCTGTAATGACAAGTCCAGAGCATTGGGATGCTTCTAGAGAAAATATATGCTTAGGGGTGAGTATAATAATTTTGGCTAATGATTGCCAGCTAATAAGTATTTTCATTTTATTGTGTTTGATTTTCGTTAATAAAACATCAAAAATTAAAATTTAAAAAAAAATCTCGCTCACGAGTGTCGGAATCAAGTTCTGGAAGCAAACGCCGAAGTATCATGATAAGGTTATCAAGCATGGAAGATATGAAGCTAATCTGAAGATGTCAAATTTCGGCCTCAATGATCATGACTACATTTCGCCAAAATCGCATCAAACGGTCATACGACGTTGGAATGATAAACGGTTCGATCCACAAGTGGTATGCAGATTAAATGAGGATCAATGGTGAGAAAAATCAACCCTGTGTTATGAAAATATCGGGAAGATATAGGTCAGGTAGGCCAAATTCTAGCTCATTGTTCATTTTCACCTTTTGAGAGAGAAGGAGAGAGCTTTTTTGACCTAGAGCAAGCTGCCACATTTCTGCCCCGTACGGACGGTCGGAGCCAGCATTTCACACCAGATTTCACAAGTATGCTCCCTATCGAGTAAAGATCAAGTCTATTATGCATGCAAGCGCGAATCATTGCACAAACGGGCGAAGGGATCGAATCAAAGTTGAATCCGGTCAAAGAGGTCGAGGGCCCTTAGAGGCATCCATACAAAACTTTTTTCATCCATAGAACGCATCAATGTGCTCCCCACAAGGTCAAAAAAAAAGCCATGTGGTCAAAACCAAATTTGGTGGTGGTACACCGATCGCGATCGGTGTACCTCCATAACAAAAACTGGGACAGATATTGCAAAACACCTCCCCTAAGCCTCATCTACAACCTGCTGGTGTTAAAACCAATTTTGGCCTCCATGGTACGATCGCGATCGGTGCCCCCAGATGCAGGTTTTGCAACTTTTGGTTTGGCAAAGGCTTGGAACTCAGGTAAAAGTACACTCTCTTGAAATTTCAAGGAAAATGCACAAAATTTGCTCAGGGAATGGACCCAATTTGTCAAACACAACCAAAAAGGGAAAATTTGACCTACAACTACCAAAATCTGGTTAAAAATGATGACGGATGGTTTGGAAGGAACACTTGTCCGGCTAAGAGTCAGGACAGTTGCAGAAAACCTCGGATGGATCTCAAAATCTCCTACAAGTACAGATATGGTAATTTCAGTCTCGAATGATCACACAAAGCTAGAATTGGAGCCGATCCAATGCCAAAACCAAAAGGTCATTTAAGGAGCTCAAACATCACATGGATATCCAAGAAATGCTTGAAAAATGCCCAAATCTGGAAAACCTCCTAAGACAGGGTATAAAGTGCCTGATAAGGTCAAAATCAGACAATGGAGTAGGCTGATGGTAGCAGAACATCATGGGAGCAGTGGAAGCTCTAAAACTAACTTCAACTAACTCCAGGATTCAACCAAAATTCATCAGGAAAATCACATATGGTTAGACTTAGTAAAATATGGTCAAATAGTGAAAAATTTCTCTAAATTGCTCATTTTAAGTTCAAACTTGAAAATAAATCATCAGTGGGCTAGGCAAGCATAGAAGTTCATGACCATCTAGTTTTCACCAAAAACAAGCCGAGAACATCGATCGCAATCTGTGTACCTCAACTTCAGAACTTGACCAAAACCTATCAGATCCCTTGTACACATCTTGTTCAAGTCACCATCCAAGTTTCAAGCCAATTGGACATCAAAAACTCATAAAAAATCAGAGTCTAGTCCAAAACTCCCTTGTAACCCAAAAATGGGACCTGGAAACTCAAAAGTGGTTCAAAAGACACACAGAGTGGACCAAAATGACCCTCCAACTATCAGCAACCCACTCATATGATCAAATCCAAACTTGGCCTATGTACTACGATCGCGATCGGTGTACCTCAGACTTAGAACTGGCTCAGATTTTTATCAGTCATAGCTCTAGTCTTCCTAGTCCCACTGGTGAAATATGGACAAGAATGGATGAAATGTATTCAAGTTATGATAAGTTTTAACTTTTGAACTGTTTTTTACTAAAAGTCTAAATGCGATTGATTACAAAGGGAAAATCCTAACAGCTTGTGATTCTCCTGACACAGAATGCCTCGCCCAAAGAAAGACAGGCAGTGGACATCAACACCATATGAAGTAGAGGAGCTGGCCACAAATGAGAAGTCTCACATCTCGGATGAGATACTGGCTCAAATCCCTGCCCACATCTTCATCTCGAAGTTTAAGGATGCGGATGGTGACTTGGTAAAGACAACTATCATGCCACGGGAGATATGGAATCTCCACCAAAGGCCGGAAGTAATAGAGGCTGTGCGAGCGGTACACTTGGAACTCAGATTACAGCCATGGGGAACAGATTACATGAGGGCCGACGAGCTCATGAGCTCGATACAATATGATGGGCAGGCAATGCTCAAAGACAAAGATGGGTCAAAGGTTAAAGTAAAGATCACGAAGGAAATCATCAACGAAGCCTTGCATTTCCTCCCAGGGCAACACGATTTGTTAGCAAAGACAAAGTCACTGGACAATGAGAAGGCATTCGTCAAAGCGAAGGGGAACAAATACAAATACAGTGACATGATTTACGGAGAGCTGGAATTGCCGATGAGATTGATATCTCAGCATTTCACAGTTCAAAAGCCTCCTCGCTACACAGAGCCAATCCTGCACATTGCCGTAGTCATGGCTCTAGCGACAACAGAAAATAGATCCATTCGCTGCGACTACGATTCCTACATTCTGGACAATCTGATTGAAGCAAATTTGAAAAGCTCGGAAAAAAACAAAATCTACATGAGTGCATGGCCGATGCTAACCAGAATAGCATACCATGCTTTGGGAATGATCGAAGATTTGCCAGCTGCCAGATCACAAACGGCCTTGATCCAGAAAGCTAAGCTGGTTGCACACTCTGTAAGGACGACCCCTGGCGCGACATCATCGCGCTCATCAAAGGTCACCAACAAAAGTTCGAGTGATGAAGGGAAAACGGAGACAGATGAAGAAGGGAAGTCTCAAGATTCTAAAGACGAAGTGCCTTCAGAGTTTGAGGAAAGTGAAGAGGAAGATTCAACAAAGCCGCTCGAGAGAAAAAGAGGTGGGAGAAGTGCAATACCGCAGTCGGACATGCAAAAAGCATATGCAGAAGCCCAGAAAAAAGTCGAAGAAAGACGAACCAAATTGCGGGCTGACAGACAGGCTCGAGCGGTTGAAACACAACAGGCACAAAAAAGAAGACTCGAAAGGGAAAGGCAAGAAAGGATAGAAAATGCAACTCGCCTACGGGCTGAGAAGCGAAGGTTGGAAGAAGAACAAAAGGCTGCGGAAGTAGACATATCTTCGCAGTCCACTGAACAAACAAAGGAAAAGGACGTGGCTGATGAGCAAAATCAGGCGGAATAGCTTAAGAAGATCCAGAGAGATAGGAATCTGGAAGCGCGATGCGCGGCGGATCTCACCCGCCAAAGAATAATCAGGATTTTAAAGAAAAGAAAAGCGGAAGCATCTGCTTCGCAACAAGGTGAAGGGACTTCCAAGAGAAGACATGTGCGAGAAGAATCGAGTCCGCCTCCTCCCTCGCCCAAATCACCTCCTCCCTCGCCTAGAAATCACCTCCGCCCTCACCAAAATCTCCACCTCCTCCCCCTTCTCCATCGAACAAAAAACAGTCAACTCCTCCCCCTTCAACCTCGCAAAAGGAAGTTTTACCACCTACAGAATCCATCGGATACCAAGAAGCATGCCAAGCGGTGGTTGGATTTGATTATAGGAAAATTCTGCGGGATTTAGAACGGCAATTCCAGTGTCAGCATGTGGTGCTGAGTGAGAAAGAAAGGCAGGTACAGGAAGCCCGACAAAAGCAAGAATCAGGGCAAGAAGAGTTAGACAGCCTCAGAACGCAGCTAGAATGCACAACGGAGGAAAGAGACCTTGAGCCGCAGCAGGCTTAGTCTCTCATCAAAGATTTGGTGGACGTCAGGACAGACCTGACTGTCAAAGAGAAGGAGTGCCAAGAGCTGACGGCAAGAGTTCAGAAAGTGGCAGAGCAGCTTTCCTATGAGAGTGCAAGATTTCAAAGGCTTAGCAGCTCCTACAACACTATCAAGGGCACTCTAACGACTTTGATGGCTAATCAGGAACCTGTTGGGGCATTGGTCTCCACATCTGACAATGCCACAGTAGTAAACACTATAGCAGCGCTAAATGCAGAGCTAGAGCAAGAAAGGCTTCAAAGATAGCTGCTCGTATTAGGAATGGTAACCCAGACAGTGGCAAACGAGCTAAAGTTAAAAGAAGTGGAGCAGCAACTCGCTCAAGCAAGTGCTGAACTACAGATTCAGAGACAGATCGGTGACACATTGCTAAAGGAAAAAGAAGATCTGCTTGTCCAACAGCAGATCAAAGCAGACACAGCCCAGACTCAACCGCAACTGCTTCCTGGACAACATGCGCCAGATTTTCCTGGAACATCACAACAAGGGCAACAGGAGCAGGAATTTGAAGGGCCAAATCTGGACATAAGAGATGAACTCAGTGAAAGCATTCAGGACATGCCAGAGGGGCCAGCCAAGGATTATATGCTCTATGAAAAGAAGATACTGGAGTCAGCAGCCCTAGCATATTTACAACCAAAAGAGAAGGTGGAAGGATTTGGCCATGAATACCTCCCCTTTCCTATGCTATGCCATGAAGGGAATTTGTGGAAAGAAAAGATGCGGCCTGCCTTGCCACGAAACAAAGAAGGGGGTTACGAGGGCATTGCACTCACAGTGGAAGAAGCTCAGGTGCTTGTCGATAACCACCCCAAGTGGAGGCAGAAGTGGTTGGACAAAAGGCCACAGGATGTAACAAATTACCACAACGCTCCTCAACATATACAAATAGATCCTACATTCTACCCTGTCCCTCGAAGACGCACTTGGAAAGATTTCACCACATGGAAGGGGTCGAGGCAGCACAAGCTAAATTACCCGGTTCTGACAACGCAAAAACCCCCTACAGTGGCTTACATGGTCAGCACACTGAACTCAACAATTACTTTGCAAGATGTCCCCGATTTGGCCTACCAGATGTTAGTAAAGATAGCCCGGATGATCGTCACCTACATCCAGGTGTTTAAAGACACTGAAGGCGACGATTATCCGTGGAATCTGTTCTTGGAAGGACACAGAGGCAATTGCTGGAATCTACAAGATTCACCACCACGGCACATCTTGATGGCCATGTACTCTAGGCTAATGTACGTGCCATCACACTACCTGCAAACATTTGAAGAGGCCTTTGTTCACAGGATTCTTCGAAATGGATTCAAGGATTTTCCAACCCATGGCGAAGGACCTCAAGGCAAGGTACGTGGCATACCAACACACATTATCTGAAAATCCATTAAGACAACACCAAGAAGCCCTCGAAGCCGTCTTGTGAGAACAAGAATCTTTTCAGCGACACTCGCTTCATTAGAGCCACATCAACGACCAAAGCACTAAACATGCACGAGGGCGTGCAAGGATAAGGAGGGGGGGAGTGTTTGGCGGACGAAGCAACAGGCGACTGTGGCCAGAAGGACCATATTTTTCTGAGAAGCTATTGTAAAATTCTTTTGTAAAGAAGCATCTCTAAGCCAGGAAATTGTCAAAAATGTATGATTATTCTTATGGGAGCAATTGTATATTAGAGAGCAAGTTTTAATATTAGGGGCTTATGCCCGGACAAGCCAATTTGCAAAGACCTAATCTATAAAGGTCAGTTTTTTGTAAGTTTTGGATAATCTTTTTGAAGGGCAACTGAGAAGACAGCGTACGTTTGAGAGCTCCTTCTTATTCAAACTTGTAATCTTCGCCATTGCGGCTACGGTAATCCAAATTCAATTTTGATTATTGCATTGTGTTCCTCTCCTCTTGCTCTTTCATTCAAGATTCGGTGTAGGTTTCCGACTACGTGTTTGAATCTTTAAATCACTGTTTTGAGTGTTTATATGCGTGTTTTATGTCGTTCGACCCTAGGAGGGGCTTTAGGGACCCTAAAACGACCCATTAGGATCAACTGTTCGTTGTTTTTGTTGACTTTGGGATGAACGATCGTGATCGTTGTACCTCTCCAGAATGCTGTGACGGTGATAGTATATGATCCTAATAGTCCCATGAAGCTTCCCTTCAAGTTTCGTGCGATTCCGAATAGATTTTCATGGTAAACGGGCATGACGACTGTAGAGCTGGGTAGAAGGACATAGTCAGATTACTTGGCGGTGATGCGTTTGATTTACTTGTATAGTTAGTAGTTGCATCTCTTCGAGTTCACTTCATTAGGAGTGACAGCCTAGTGAGTTTCCATGCCTCATCCGAGTCGCTTCCTCTGTATTGATAAATATGTTGATGCTTGAGATCTATGCTATGGACGTCCGTCGCGGCAACCCGCAAACAGTGGGAGAACGTTATGTAAAGGTCGTGTGCCTCACCTTGCTTTGCCTGTGTCTACCGGCCAGTGTATGGTCACCCATATTTATCACTTTCTTCTTTATACATACAAAGAATAAGGAGCTCTCACTCATTCTCACACTGTGCTCATACAGTGAGATTTGGGAGCTCCACCCCACATCTCTGTGTCATGCGCTCTCTCCCCTTTTCACTCTCCGCACATGCACCACATTCACACTCTCACAATTTCCATAGCTTTCTTTGTTTAAGGGGAAGAGTCCACATGCTTATTCAGAATTCCACTAAAATATCCCACACACTGCTACATAAGCTTCTGACCATTAGTAGTGATGATACCATCACCTGCAATGAGCTGAGTAAGAGCTTCATGCTTATGCTTAGTTTTCAATTTCTTGAAAAATCTCTTAGACGAGTCTTGGGTGTCAGCCAAAGCCCAAACTCTGCATTTAAAACTAGCCTTAGCCACTTCTGATTCTGCCAACTGCAGCAGTGAGGGTCTTATACCCCCATATTCTTCTACGAGTGTGAGTATCATCTCCCCCATTTGTAGCAAGCTGAACCAGGTCCTGAGTTTTTGTTCCAAATTTTTCAAATTTTCTCTATGCTGTTGTGCCTGCATTTTATCAACCTTTCTAATATAATCTTGCAATCCTGCAAAAATTTTCATCCATGCATCTAAAGAAGGCAGTTCCATTATCAACACAGATTCAATCAAGGCATAAAAATCATTTTTGAAAGTATGTACTGTAAGCAAAGAGTTGTTGACCATTAAAGTTCTAGCATCACCAATATCCGACTTCAGCACAGCAACATTAAAAAAATGGAGAATTAGAGGAAATGATCAGATAAGGAAACTTGAATTTGTACTTCAAGGGTGCATTGATCAGGAAACCACTGTCCCCTAAGAAGTAGAGCCTATCAAGCCTATATCAAGAGGTGATGTAAGATTTTGAGTGAAAAGTATATCTAGGCGAGTTGTACACTGCAAACTAAGCATCATGCATATGAAGGCCAGAGACTAGATGGTCCCAAGAGTCCCTTTCAGATGAAAAATTTACAGAGTGTATAGAAGTAGTATCCTCAGCATTCAGCACCATGTTAGAGTCACCCCCTAACATACCTTGAGATAAGGGCTAATCCCCCAACCATTCCCATAGAGAATCCCTTTCCTTGGCATCATTAAAATAATACATATTAACCATCTACAAGCAGCCATAGGGACTATCCAAAGAGAAAACAGAACACTTACCAGAAATATGGTCAAGAATCCAAATAGGCTATAGAGTGTTTTTAATTAAGGTAACAACACCACAATAAGATCCTTGCTGGCCCCCATAGAAGTAAGAGTACCCTTTGAAATGAAAAGTTTGACCATCCCTTTTATGAATTTTGTGCTCTTGAACAAAAAACACATCTAACTTATGCTGCAAAACCGAATTATGGAAAATAGAGAGACGGGTAGGGTCATTAAGACTCCTTACATTGTATGTGGCCACATTCATAATTGAAGACTATTTGGGTACCCCCCGAGTCAGTGGAGGTGTCATCTCAATATCTCATGTTGATCTCTATATTCATAGCTCGTGATTTCTCATTCCAAGACTCTTTTCGATAGTAGCACATGGTGCCTCAATGGCAACAATAGTGTCAGGAGAGGGCATGTTCTAAACGATATCAAAAGCATTGGGGCTAGAGATACTTGTCTAGGCTTGAAATCCTTTCATGCACCTAGAGTCTGGATCCATTGGTATTTTACCTTTATCCAAGCTCTTGCTAATGTTATTTCTATTTGAAGAGGAAGGAGTGGAATGGGGCCTTGCCTGGTTCCCTACATGGGGAGGAGGAGTAACAGGGGTCTTTTCACACTTTTACCTGGAGCAGTTGAGGTGCCTGGGGTTGGAGCATATTTGGGGGAGGCCCCAGTAGAGGGGTTTAAAGCAATAGTGCTAGGAGAACCAAGTTGAGAAGAAACATAAAGAGCTTGAGGAGACTTACCAAATATTTTCTCCCTGGGGACTAATGTGCGGCTTCTAGGGTAAGAAGCGATAAGGTCACCAGAGGGTTGAGTGAAATTAGGGCAATTTCTAGAGAAACTCCCCAATCTGTTGCAATGGAAGCAGGCCCCTGCAAGGGTACCCCATTTTAGATATAAGACGACCCTGCCAGTAGGGAGAATATCATTGTCGATGGTAGCCAAAAATGTCTTATCCGTATTCCAAAGCAGACATGCCTTATTGCAATTTGGGGAATTGAAAGCAGGGCAGGATAACACTTGCCTCAAGGAGGCAGTTATCTCCTTGATGCAAAGCTATAGAAAGGAGGGAAGGTCTATAAACTCCACCCATACAGGGCATTGAGAGAGCAGGGCCTCTTTAATTTTTTTATGGGCTTCCAATTGAAAACATGCATGACCTATCCAAAGAGGATAATGATGGGCTGAGTCAAGAAGGCATTCTTGTCTTGACTTTTGACAAAGAGGATCTCATAGAGACCTTGACCAGCATAAAATATTTTATCAACAGCAGCACCTCCAAATCCAACATCAATTGCTACAGTTATTTCACGGATTTGAGGAAGCCTTTTTGTAAAGAAGAGGACCGCATCTGAGCTTGATGCTATAATGGGGTCTAGTTTACATCTTGAAAAATAATGTTGTGGAAGTATGCTCTATGGAAATGTATCAAGTGATAGAAGCCTTTAAAGAAAACCAAACGGCTGGCCCAAAAGTCCATGTTGAAACTAAATACAAGAGTGTAGCAAAGAAGGTGAAACCAGTAGCTTCACCCTTACCACCCAACAATAGGGAAAAGATTGAGCAAGCTTCTTTGCAACCAAGTTTAAGGAATCCTATAAAGATCGGTCATACCTTCACAAAGGAGTCTTTTCAAGAGTTGCAGATTGGTTGCGAGGAGTTTCTAACACAAGAGGAGACAAAGTGCTTCAAAGAAATTCTTTCAAATCATGGTAAGGCATTTTCATTTGAGCCACATGAGATAGGATGTGTTGATCCTTCTATTGTAGCTCCTATGGTAATTTTCACAATACCTCATGTGCCTTGGAATTTGCGGCCTATTCTGGTTTCAAAGGCTCATTTGCCAAAGTTAGTGGAGCTATTGAATGAGAAGATCAAAATGGGAATTTTTTGGAGCCTTCTTGTGCTCCATAATCAAACAGGTGGCTCATAGTTCCGAAGAAGAATGGTGCTCTAGATTTCATTTAAGATATGCAACCAGTGAACAAGGTGACAATTAGAAATGTAGGGACATGTCCAATTGTGGATGAGTTTGCAGAGGCGTTTGCAGGGAGGGCAATCTACTTGATGGGGGGTCTCTACTCAGTGTATGATCGATTTCATCTTGCAATCAAAAGCAAAGACTTGACAACCATGAGGACACCTTTGGGTTTGGTAAGGATGTGTACCTTGCCACAGGGAGAAACCAACTCGGTTGCACATATGATGAATGGGATGAATAAGGTCTTACGTGACTTTATTCCTCAAATCAAAATGCCTTTCATTGATGATTTTCCTATCAAAGGATGTGAAGAAAGTTAGAAAGATGAAGCTTTGGATATTAGGGGATGTCACAGGTTTGTGGTAAATCACATAAATGATTGTGATAAAATTCTATCTAGGTTGGAGGAAGTGAATCTTACATTTTCAGGGAAAAAGTATATGTTTGGTGTCAGTGAAGTGCTCATTGTGGGGCACATGTGCGGGCCATATGGTAGGAAACCTTGTCCAACAAAGGTAGATTTCATCCAAAGAATGAAAGAAACATGCACTAGCATCCCTGAGGTTATAAGGTTTTTGGGAGCATGTGTCTTTTATGTTATTTGGATTCCACATTATGCACATGTAGTTGATCCTCTTTATCAATTGCTTAGAAAGAATCAAAAGTTTAAATGGAAAGAAGCACATGTAAAAGCCATGAGAAAGCTAAAGGAGTTGCTCTAGTCAACACCAAATTTGAGAAAGGTAGACTATGAGTGTCAAAGACCAGTAATTGTGATAGTAGACACCAGTCCTATAGGGATTGGATGGGCGATAGGGCAAGATGATGAAGAAGGACACAGGTTTGTGGTAAGTTTTGGAGAAAAGGTACTAAGTGCTCGCCAAAGAAACTATCCAGAAATAAAGAAAGAGTTATGGGATATGGTTACAGCCTTGAAAAATGGGAAAGAATACCTAATCGATGCATGTGTGGTTGTAGAAAAAGATTGTCTATCAATTCTTGGGATGATTACAAGCGGCTCAACGCCAGACATTGCTATGTTGCAGTGGATTGCCTAAATTAAGTCCTTAAACCAAGAGTTTGAGCATATTCCAGGTAAAGACAATACAGTGGCAGATATGCTATCAAGGGCAAGGTATGAAGATGAGTCATAGATGATTGACGAGGGAGATGATGTAGGCACAAAGTTCTATTCTATCTCTCATGTCAAAGGTAACAATGTTTGCAAGACTAATCCATTTGAATTATTCTTGAAAGGGCTTTATGAAGGTGATTGGCTTCTTATTGGAAGCTACTTGAGTACTCTACCAAAACAGGATGATTGGTCTCAACAAGAATTCAAGAGGATACGCAGGAAAGCATATGGGTACTTTCTAAGGGATGGTTACTTGTGGAAGCATCCTAAACAAAAGGGTGCGACACAACGACAGATTATATGTAAAAAAGAGACTCAAGTAAAGCTCATGAACTAAGTTTCATGAGAGTCTATGGGCTGGACATGCTTAGTTCTTGCACGAGAGGACCTAACTAACCAAGTTGAACGGCGAGCATTAAGAGCTAAAAAAACACGAAAGCTGTGTGAAAATTCCTTTTTGATGAGGTGATTTTCCATTATGGTTGTGTGGGAAAGATCATTGCGGGTAGAGGTGAGCTCGATGCCGAGGAAGCAAGGGAGTTCTTTTCTAGATTAGGAATCAAGATTTCTCTTACTACATCTTACAATTGTGAAGGCAATGGAAAGAGTGAAAGAGGGCATCCTTCTATCATCAAAGCTTTGGACAAGGCTTCTGAAGGAAGATTTGGTGAGTGGCCAAAACTATTACCATATGCTTTATGGGATGATCATACAACACATAGCTCAGTAACTGGCTACATGCCTGTGGAGATAATGTATGGTCAAAATCGAGTGATGCCGATTGAAGATACAATTCCTACATGGAATGTACTACCTTGGCAAGAGGGCCTTAGAAGTGAAGATATCCTTGCATTGCGGATAAGGCAACTAGAGAGAAGACCTTCAGATATTGGGGCTGCAAAAGAACGACTCAAAAATGCAAGGTTGAAAAACAAGGACTACTTTGATAAACGACATCGGCTCAGGAGCAAAGCAATTGATAAAGGTGACTGGGTTTTAGTGTATGATAGTAGCCTTGATAACTAGCACCACACAATCATGTGTAAGTTCCCAAAAAGATGGTTTGGACTGTATGTTGTAAAGCATGTGCATGAAAATGCTACTTACAGTTTGACTGAACTAGATGGTACAGAAGTAAAGATTTCCATTGCAGGAAAAAGGATCAAAATGTTTTAAGAGAAGAGGAGACAATGATCCAGAAGATGTTGATGAGGAGGAAGAGCAAAACACAGGTGAATATCAAAGTGAAGATGAAGCTTTGGAATCATCCAGTATAGGAGGGTTGATCTTTCAAAGACAAAATATGGCACATACCGAAAGATGTGCAGGTTTAGAGGGGGTGGATGTCATGCTGTGACACGTACATAGTGGGAACAAATGCTACAAGATATATCTTATGACTTTATAGATACATAAGTATATTTCTTATAATGTACATATACATATTTAAGTATATTAATAAGCTTTGTATCTCATCCTACTATTTATCTCAAGGGTGGCATATTATTACTTTACCGCGTCAAAAAATACTATGGGAAAAGCGTCAATAGCTATCTTTTCTCTTCTCTATATACATAACATTTAACATGTAAAACAATGTTTAACCTCTAAAAATTGGGATATCTCATCAACCAAATTGTCATTTTCATAGTTGGTGATCTACCTTGGTGGCCGGCTGCATAAAGAAGAGAAAAAGGAGAAAGGGATCAACAGTCATTTTTAAGAATCTACACAAAAGTGAGTTCAACCTTTTCAAAGCTTCACCATTAGAAGGATTCCTCACTTCATTCACCCATCTTCTTTCAACCATTCAAATCATTCTATTTGTTGTAAATGTATGGTTAACATTTTAGTGAGTACAACACTAACCATTAACCACTAACCTACTAACACAAAATATCCATTGACCTAACCTTGAAAGGTACCTCACCTTAAGACATATACATATAGTAAAACTCTCTCTCTCTCTCTCTCTCTCTCTCTCTCTCTCTCTCTCTTAAAGATCTAGCTTCACCTTATCTATCATCAATGATGCTCTCTCTTGAGCCCACATCGATGACTCAAAGCAAACAAAGAAGGCCGCAATATTTGGATATCGAAAAAAATAATAATCCCAATTTGTTAGCTTGTAAAAGTAGGACTACCAATAACCTTAATGAGGGATATTCAACCTATAAGTAGCCCCCTCTCCTTCTTGTAAATGATCTCCCATATCTAATCTCTAATATCTCACACAACACCCCAACAGGCTATGCGTGAGGAGAGACTAAGGTGTAGTGACTACTTTGTGAGCTTCACACTTGGTGTGAAGAAAGCTTGACACTACACATTGCAAGTGAGAGAGTTTGAATGCGGTCTTTGAGACCACTATTGTACATCATTTTATATGATTAAAAAATTGAGGTTTTGGTGCTTCAAAGGCATGTTTTGGCTTCAAACCTTCGTCTTTCCACTTGTACAATTTGATTTGGTGAATTCAAGGTGGTTTGTATCTTTTAAGTTCTATCATTTGAGTTTGTTTGAAAAAGTTTCTAGTATGTTTTCATTGCCAAGTTCTTGACCATTACAAGAGGGTATTGTGGTGAGAGGTCTCCCACACCCTAAGATTGTGTGTGTGCTAGAAATGTTTAGCATTGGTTTAATTATATGCAATCTTTGTGATAGCATCATGACAAAAAGAATCACTTTGATTCATTTCTCTACAGCACCCTTGCTCCACTCGGCGCCTGTCTTTATATGAGATTGTTTGTGCATGTTTTTTTTGTGCCTCTTTTGGTCATGAATGAACCCTCTTGCATCCTAGTTTGCATCCCATAACTAGGTGGTATCCCTTTTATTGTAAGGGTTTGGTTGTCAGTTTTTTGTTGTGTTTTGTGCTTGTGGTTTCCCCATCCCCAATGAGTAGCACACAAATCGTGAGGAGTGTGTAGAGGTCGCTTTTCTTGTTTCTCGCCCTGGACCGCCTCAATTTTGGTGTCCCCATGGAGGAGGACTTGTGTATGTTGTTGTGAATACTCAACCTTTAGAGTAATCAAGTAGCTTCAATGAATCACAAAAATCTGTATTACCCCTTTATCCCCATTGAAAGGGAAAAGTTGTACATCATTTTTGATACTAAGCTACAATTTCAATGTGTAATTGGTATAATTTTAGTTTCTCACAGGTTAGCTGAAATAACTGTATCAGTAAATCCATTTACACTACCTCCCATTAGGTACAACCTCAGTTTGGATGCTTATATTTTTGTTCCATTTTTAGCATTCAGCTATGCATACACCATGGATACTGAGCCAAAAATAATTATTAGTCCGTTTCTTTCTACACTACATATTTGTATAAATGCTGCCATTAGTAGAAAGATTCATTTTTAATAGTGTATGGTGTTTACATTTGGCGTTCAATGGGCAAGTGAAATACTTGTATCACCACAACCTTTCATCTTACCTCTTATTGACTATCATATATCATTTGATATGCTTGTTTTTGTTTTACTTTAGAATAGATTGAAACCTAGCAAACACTGTGTGTGTAAACCTTTCTAAGAAAGGAAACAAAAGAAACGTGTTTTTACTTTGAAATTTGTTTTAGGGGAGAATCAACACCAAATGTCAAGATATTCTCTTTTTGGAGAGAATGGTGAGTTATTCTTAGAAAATTTCAAAATGGATTGCCACCTAAAAAGGGTGATAGGTGATGAGGAATACTTAGAAATGTTTGAGGTAGTTCTAAGGAAGGATGTTAGTACTTGGTTTTCCTCTCTGTCTAAGGAAGGTAGAGGAAGTTATAAGGAGGTTTTGGATCACATTAAGTGATACTTTTTCAAACCCCAACACGCTCAAGAACTATGGCAAGACATTGTTGCCCACAAGAAAAAAGACCTAGATGACTACTACACCTACAAGGAGGAGATTTTATGTCTTTGGGCTATTTGGATCAGGAGTATTGATAACCCTAGGGATGGTTCAAAATTTCTAAAGAAGAAGAGATTTATAGAAAGTATATTTTTCATACTCAAGGTAAAAGTAGAGGCAAGTGCACTTTCCACCATTGATGCCTCCATAACCAGGACTTACTTGAAGTACAGGAAATTGAAGTGCATTCAAGGACAGCTTCCGTTAGAGGGTCCTAGACCTAAGGAGACAACATAAGCACCAACTTCTAAACAAATGCCTAAAATATTAGCCAAGGTAAATGAAAAGTTGAATGAATCCTTGAGTGACTTCTCAATTCATCTTGCAAAAACTATAGGTTCCAAGTGTAAGGTCTCCAACCCCGAGCTAAAAGAGCACCATTGTACCATGAAAAGATCATAATGGAAAAAGTTACTATTTTTAGCAATTTTCCAAATTTTGTCATCAGTGCCATGATGTTTAGAATGTTATAAAGCTTCCAAATGTGAATTAAAATAATTTTTGTGAAAAATTTCCAAAAATAGTAAGTTTTTGTTCACCGGACCCGTCCAGTTTTGATCGTCTCGAAAAACTGCACCCGTACCCTGAATTTGTAAAAATGCATTTTCGAACCCGGGGGCTACTAAATATGGCAGGTACTCGCACCAGTACGCCTTATTTAGAGCTTAGTATAGCAATTTACGGCATTAAATTCCGACTCGAATGGGCCGTTTAAGCCTAAAACTAATTTTTCCTAAAGTTGTGCGGGGAGGCACCGGGGCTTGAGGCTGTGTGGGAACAGGTAGGCTTCACAAAGGCTCAAAAGAAGAGACTCATGAAGAAGGCATGCTCCTATATCTTTGTAGAAGGCTTCCTCTAGCAAAAAGAAAAGGATCAAGTGTGCAAAAGAGTATCAAAAATCTAGGAAATTCTAGCCATTCTAGAAGGCTTGCATGAAGAAGTCCTTGGATTAAATCCCTTGTCGGTATTCCCATGGGAAACTCTCATTATGAAGCATGAAGAAGGCTCATTTCAAATTGGAGCTTGCATGGTTAATCATGTATATATTGTAGAAGCTTTTGAATTAAATAGAATAGTGTGGTGTTTCTTTTTCCCCTTGCTATGTTGACTCCCTCTCTCACTTGTTCTTTGCTTCTCTTTGATCCTCCATGCCATGGCTCTACTTTGGTTTCATCCTCCGTAGCTGCTACAGCCTAACACGTGGTATAAGAGCCTCTTGGTGGTTTCAACTGAGTCGACATGGCACGGGAGCAGTCGCTTGCAGAGGGGGAAGCAAGCCTGTTGACCTGCATCAAAGCGAGCAAACTCAGTGTCAAGGTGGTCGCCTTGGCATGCTGACACTACCTCGATCCTGCAAGGCTTTTCAGTTCCACCTTTACATGCTCCTCAGAAGCACAACTACAACGCATTGTTCGCTACCCGACTCTGCTATAGAGAAGGCCCATTTTGCCTTTATGTTCACACTTTAATAAAGTGGCCACCCATTTAATCCTTCAAGCAGGGAACTATTTCACCCTCGGGTACCCTTGCAAGGGCCTATTTCATGCTTACATCTTACATGCTCAGTGCTAAGTAGGCTTGCAATTTTGAAGGCATTTTCACAAGCTCAAAAATAGTAAATTTCCGTGACAAGTATCTCAATATGCTCTCTAAGGTGCATGCATAGACCGCTGAGATAAAGACAACCTCTTTGAAGGTTTCGGTGCAATAATTAGCATTACAATCTTATTATCAAGCTTCTAAAAGACTTCAACATGGCCTCAAAAATTGACAAGTTTAACGGATCCGGCTTCCACACCAAGAAAATCAAAGTGAAGGGATATTTGATGCACAAGAATTTTGGAGCTTCGTCAAGCCACTATAAGCCCACGAAGTAGGTGCATCCGCTACAATTACCAGAGCATTATCTGCGAAGCAACAATGCAAGGACGAGCAAGCATTATATTGTTACTATTTAATAGAGAAATATCCGTTTCCCTCCTTGGATGGTATCATCAATTCATTGCAGGAAGAAGAAAGAAGGGTATCCTGAACCCATTCTCATATCATCCCTAGTGCATATATAGTCCCTAATGCATTATCACCCATCAATTCTTCTGACACTTCTATTGCCTATGCACTCACTAATTGTGCTTCTACCTCAGCTTCATCTCGACCATCCATTGGTACCAGATCTTGTGCCATTTGTAGGCTCAACAATCATCAGACATAAGATTGTTTCAAGAAGAATCCTTGTGTTCACTGTGGTAAAACAAATCATCCTTCAAATAGATGCTTTCAAAAGGGTAAAAATCAAATTCATATGATTGAGAGAGACACCAAATCTCCAATATATTTTGCTGAAAATGAAGCTTTTTGGGTCAATTCTTTTTATGTTTTCTTAGTCAAATAAGTTGTACAGGCTATAGACACTACCACACATGAAGGTGAGACCTCCCAAATCATGTGTTTTGGTTCTCAAGTCCTATTTTGATGTGATTCTTGTGAGGTTACTGGGTACACCTTAAACCCAAGGTTTGGCAGTGAACCAAAAACTCCACTCATTGGTAGCCAATTTTCTGACCTACACCCTATCTGTTCAAGGGGGGGTTTACTATCATAACACCAGGTTATGGATACATACAAAATCCTTGGTTGTGAGAGAACCTAAAACTCACGCGGTTGACGAGTACACCAAAAACTCAAGGTATCATGAGAGGGTATGTCTAGTTCGATCTTGAGGGGGGGATTGTTGGATTCAAGCCATTGCGGGTATGCTCGTGGGAAACTCCCATTATGAAGCATGCATAAGGCTCACTTAAAATTGGACCTTGCATGGTAACAATCCTTTATATATTGTAAAAAGTTTTGAACTAAATAGAATAGCATGGTGTTTTGTTTTTCCCTTGCTGTGTCGACTTCCTCTCTTGCTTGTTCTCTACTTCTCTTTGCTCCTCAACGCCGAGCTCTACTTTGGCTTCATACTTCCTAGCCGTTGTAGCCTAACAAAAGCATGTGGTGGTCATTTTTCTCCAAATTCAACTATGAAGAAGAATTTTCTTCCAGGATATGTTTGGCCAAGTGTGCATGTTAATGTTCAACATTGGGTAGAAGATGTCACAATTGTCAAGGTAATCGAAACAAAAGATTGGTGCATGGTCCAAGGTAAATAGTGCTTGCAAATGGACCCTTTCAAAAGTGGGGCATTGATGCTATGGGTCCACTACCTAGAACTAGAAATGGTAAGATCTACATTTTGGTGGCAGACTATATGACTAGGTGGGTAGAAGAACACAATGTGGCAAAGGTAAATGATTGGATGGCAAGAAAGTTAAACTAAACTCACATCTATTGTAGATTTGGCACACCTTTGCAAATTGTTTCTAATAATGGTCCAAGGTTTAGGAAGGGATTATTGACGAAAGTTTGTTAACACTAGGTTGGGAATGGGGCACTTTTATGTCCTGGGACACTTTTATGTCCTGTTAAGTGAACATTTTCCTTGAATTATGTCAAGAGTTTCAAAATGGATTTTGAGGTGCTATCTGTCTAGAAAGTTGTCTCATGAGCTGAAAAAAACTCGACCTTTTTTTGGAATATCAATTACATCTTTAACCTTGTCCTTGTACAACATTTCACAACCTAAACTATGTGAAAAAATGGATCCTGTTTTTGGCTTTTTTCAACTTTTTGCAGCTATACCACCCTAGAATTCATGTTTGTGAGGTCTATAATGCTAGAGAACTATCTTTAGTAGTCCTCAACATGTCCTGATGCTTCTAGGGAGAAATAAATGTTAAAGTTGTAAGTTATGACCAAATTACAAAAATTGTCAAATCCTGCTTTTTAGCCAATTTTAGCTCTTCTATGATTTTTTTGGTGGCTTTCATGACATCCAAATGCATTTTTGATTTTCTATGTCGCATATTGTAACATAAAGCTAATGTTCCTTGAGTTTTGAGGCACCTAATACCCTATTTTGCATAGTAGACAACGATGGTTGATTTTTTTCAATTATAAAAGAAAACGAAACATTCTAGTATATCAAGTATAACTTTTTCAATATTGTTAGTTTCTTGTGACAACTACATGCATTTTGTAGGTAGTAACCATATCTAGTCATAAGGATCAAATTTGGCTAGATATTGAATAGTTTCTATGGGATTCTACAACTCATAATGTTGAACCTAGTTTTTTCGTGTTTGCTGTATTTAGCACTTCATCTTTGTCTCCAAGATTCCCCTTGGTAAGAGATGTATTATTCTTTTGACATGCTCCATGGCTCCTTATGAACCTAAAGGACAATAGGTAACTAAGAAAACATGCATATATTATTTGTATTGAGCGTGGCTATAGAAACTTTGATGATAGGTTTGCAGAATGGTAAAAATTCAACTTTTTTGTAACTATTTCTTTTGGAAAAACAAAAAATAGTGAGAGAGAAGCAATCATATTTTCTGATCACCAACCCATTGAAGTTAACTAGGGAATTTATCTCAAGTCCTACAAAAATCCCTAATCTTATTTTTATGCAACAAAACGTAAGAAATGACTGTTTTGATGAAAATGTACTGGTCCATCAACTTTGGAGGCTTGGTGTGACCAAAAGATGAGAAATTTTACAAGTTTCTTATTCTTTCCATGTGTAGTAGGCCTTGAACTATAACCTCATGAAAGGATTTTACAAAATGAGTGGATCTACTATGGCTTTGGAAGTTTTTTTCAAAACCCAGAAAGGACACTTTTATGTCCTGTTAGGTTACCAACCTAGTGTTAAGAGCTTCACATTCTACATTGTCACAGCATACCCTAATGCTCACAATTGAATGGTTTGGTGGATAAGACTAATGATATCATTGTAGGCATCATCAAAAAGATGATGAAAAATAGTGGAAAAAGATTTCAAATGAGTTCTTGGATAGGGCATTGTTGGCGTAACAAACCACATACAAGGAGGCCACATAGTTCACACCATTTCACTTGGTCTACATTAAAGAGGCTCTACTTGGTCTACATATAGCCTATTGAGCTCAACATTCCAATAATGGGGCTCCAGAGCAAAAGGACAAAGGGAGACCAAGATGCATGGGTAGATCACCTCCTTACCTTGGCTGAGCTCAAGTGGAAAAGAGAAGTGGCTTACAAATGCTACAAGAGGAAAGACACACAAGAAAACAAGAATCTTGACAATAAGGTCAAGGACAAGGGTATCAAAGAAGGTGGGCTGGTGTTAAGGTATGATAATCGACTTGAAAATAGGTTGGATTCCAAATTCAACACCAGATGGCAAGGTCCATATGTTGTCAAGAAGACCTTCAGCTTGAGTACTACCAGCTCATGGATTTAAATGGCAAAGAACATTCCAAGAAGGTAAATGGGTATAGTTAAAGCCCTCCTTGGGTCCGATTCTACCAAAGGAGTTGCAAGAGCATTGTCAAGAAGTTACATCATCACGTAAGTCTTATAGCTTGGTTTGTGGCAATAGTCCAAGCAAAGGTGAATAAGAACTACAAGATGAAGATTTATCTAAAGTACAAAACATCAGAAAATGCTTGAAAGGGTGTAAGCAAAGATGCATGTAAAAAAAGCTATGGTCCTTGACAAAAGTTGTGATTGACTTGGAAGCTCCATCAACATAGTTTAATTTACATTAGAGTATCTTCTTTTATAACCTTCATAGAGGGTTCCAAACCTGTCACCCCCTTATGTGGTTCTGATAACCGTTCAGATTATGAGCATTAATTCCCATTTTTATTGCAGTTCTAGGGATAAAGAGATGCAAGAGACTTTCACCATTAGCTGCAATACACACCAAGTTGCTGATACTAAAAGCGTTGTGTTCCAAGAGGAGCCCTTTCCAACACAACAGTGAATTTTTCTATCTCTTTGGTGGCTTTCATCCCCCCCCTTGCCCAACAATATTTTTCTCGTAGCCCTCGCAGGTCTTTGAAAGGAAAGGCTTGAAGCCCTGCTTCTATTTGTTTTCGTGAGCTTACCCTACAACCCATCTCTGCAGTTGGGCCAACAGCCTTGAGGATTATTTTCCCTTACCTTCAACACCCTCTCTTGTTCGTAATATTCACTCTCTTGTTGATTTGCTTCACTTTACCCTGGCGACCTGTCTCCCAGGTCCATGTAATGCAGTTTAGCCTTGCCATGAAGCCGACACTATGCCGCATTTGCAAATTTGATAGCTCTGTTTTGCCATCCGTCAAAGCCACACAAGCATGCCAAACTCTGGTTTACTTCAGCCATCTCCCACCTGATCTTGTGCCAAGGCTCCCTTGCCACCTCTCAACGCTCTCCAATGACGCCCTCCAGCTATGCCCTCCTCGGTTCTGGGACTAACCACGGTAACATTTTCACTGTCGCTTTCAACCATGTGCCCCTGTTTCCCTAATATTACCCAAGCTTAGCCCTATTGCCTTGTAGCCCTACTCCATGAGGCACTCACCATCCTTGTTTGCGCAGTGACAGAGCCTCCTTACCCCTGGTTCTTTGGAAATGCTACAGGTTTTGGCCACCAACATTTATTTCTCCCTGCTCTAGCGGCTACCCTTGAAATTGTTTGTATATGCTCTCCCCCACCTTGAACTTGGTCTCAATCCCACCATTCATAGGCTTGAACAATTTCTGCCTAGTCTTGGATGGCCCGGCCTATCTTTCCCTTCATGCCTTAAGCAAGCACGATGTTTTACTTCTCTTCTCCAAATACCATGAGCTTGCTTCAAGGCCTTAAACCACTCACCTTAGGACACCCAATCTGTAATGTTTAATGGTTTACAGCTTGTCCTAAACCAGTTCATGTAGCAATTTGCGCCCTTTATTCCACTGCATGACATACTCCCTAACATCTACCTCAACCTACCTACAGTAGATACTTCCTTGTTGGTACCTTGTTACACACATGGAATTTATTTTTCTTGTTAAGATGGTAATAAAAGTTGTCTTGATGCGGCTTGATTATCCAACTCTGAACCATTAGCTTGAATATTCAACTCTGAACCATTAGCTTCATAGAACATGACTATGTGCTGATGTAATTGTAGTACATCATCTATGGAAGACTCTCACTGGATGATTCTAGCATTGCTGCCCTCTTAACAAAAGAGAAACCAAGCAAGACACTATAGGTAGTTCTGCCCCCAAACAGAACCAATACATGTACCCCCCTTTACTTTGTCAAAGTAAACACACTCAGTCGGCACACTCCAATGCATACCATCCTCCTGCCCACCCTTTGGTGTCGCACTCTACTGGCCTTCAGCAATTTTATGGGCTTTTCCAAGTGCTCCACTCCTTGTGCTCCTTGCACTACCACTGCCAATGCTTTCATCACAGAACTGGCATGTTATTGAACCCAACAACTACCTACTGTGAGGATAGCCCCTTGGTGACCCAGTTCAAGGCTCATCTAGCAACAAACATTTTGTTTTTCATTTCAGCAATGCAAGCATGGGGATGCGGGTTGAGACGGTTCTTTATCACTTGCAAACGGGTGAGGCTCCTCCTGATCTTGTACCCCACCAAAATTTTGAAGATAGGCTAAAAGCGCTATCTCTTGCATTTTACAAGCTTTACCCCAAGCTTGCTTATCCTACCCTAGCATGCCACCACTAAGTCTCCCATGCTACTAGTCCTGTGCCAATACTACTCATTCTTAGTTGGTGTAACTGCATGGTGACCCATACCATGATCGATAAGCTTTTAATAAATTTATACCTGCTAGCTCCAAGTCCCGGAAGCTCTTTTAGCATCAACAACCCACACTACTACATCTCTTGACACCTCCTTTAGCATCGATGACCCTCGCTTACATTGCTTAATGGCCCGACCTTGGGAGCCCAAATCTTCATCAATTGTAACCTTCAAACCAATGCAGGCCTCATATCTCATAGCCACCACCAAGCAACCTTGCAATCATGAAGCTAGTCTCCTCAAAGCCTTGTGTATCATGTGCCGTTTATGTGACCTTCAACACCTTCAACTTCCTTATCCCAGTTCCATCATCTCTATCTTCTCTCTGTAAGTTGTCGCACCCAACTCTGTTGAAAAACACTCTTTGTAAGTGCCTGCTATTTCAGTAGTAAATGTTGCGAGGGCTTCATCAGTATACCATGGCATCTCCAGACAACCATGCCTATGCCCCTTTGCCATACATAGTCCTCTAGTGCCAATCTTCTTTGCCCCATTCCATTATCTAGTTTGACAGTGTTGCAACCATTGCCACTAATGTCTTTGTCACAACCTTGATACATTTTTTCCTTCCCTACTACCTTGGTTCTACACCCACCCATCAAATCCAAAGCTCAATTGAACATGCCGAACCTAATATCGAGCAGCAGCCATGGTGACTTTCACCTTTGCCTTTGTTTATATAGAAGGTTTACATGGTACATAACCCCACTCGCTATCATTACTTGGGTTTCCTATCATAAATGTCTTAAACATGCCGAACCTAATATCGAGTAGTAGCCATGGTGACTTTCACCTTTGCCTTTGTTTATATAGAAGGTTTAAATGGTACATAACCCCACTCGCTATCATTACTTGGGTTTCCCATCATAAATGGCTTAAACTCGAGGCATGGCTACATGGCCTTCACCTTTTCCAAAGAGAATTTGCATGGTAAATAACCCAACCCACTATAATCGCTCTTGTTTCCTAAAAATTGGCTTTAACCACTAAATCATGATTAGTCATCTCTCTCCCTGTAAATTGGCACCCCTCGCATGCGCACAAGATGTGATTCTTGATTAGGATTTTTTGGCAATGAGGTGAAACACCCCAACCCTAGCGCCAGTTTGATCCCAGTGTTAAAAGGACTATGAAGAACTATTGTCCACTCATCTTCTCCTCTTCTCCAAGATTGCAGTAGAAACCACGTGCATCGGTTGTTGCTAAACCTTGAGAGCACATTCCCTTCCTCTTTTATTCAATTATCACGTGTCTCCTTCAATGCTTGAGTATTGATGTGTAGCCCAAATATTCTTGTTGGCCCAGTGCATCTATTGTTCCTAAAACTTGAGACCACCCTCTCCTCCTCTCTTATGAAGTTATCACTCGTCCCCTTCTATGCTTGAGTAATGATGCGTAGCCCAAATCTTGCTGGCCAGACTAAGTTGGTTCCTCTCTCAACCCTTAACCTAACCCCATCCTTAACCCCTTTACCTTATGCTTAAATTTAAGTGCTACGCACGCTTAGCATATTTTTACCATTGATGCTCAAGCAAGTTGGAAACCATCTTCACCCTAGAGAAAAAATTAAGCTCCTCATTGGTAACACAAATCCCAATTCTAGGGATCTTAATGCCCCACTATACGTACTTCACCTCCAGTTCCACCTATTATATTACCCTAGTATAACCGTTTTACCCAACCAAATTGCAAGAAACTTTTGGTAAGCCCTTGATTGCACCCACGTCCACTTCATGAGTTTTCTTGACACCAATCCTTACGAAAATCATTATAAAGTTGAATGGAACCTTATCACTTAACCCCCCCTCCAACAAAACTTTGTTTTAACCAAAATCCTTTCTTTACTCTACATTTAGCCCCTACCCTTGGCAGCCTTAGACTAACCTAAACCTTAATTCACAAGGTTCTCTGGAAACATTTTCTATCCTAGAGGAAACCCTAACACTACTTTTTATTCACCTCAAAACCAAAACCTTATAGTATTATATCCTTGTAAGAGTATTTAAAGAGCTTTTTGATGTGCTACAACCACCTACTGCTGTGGACTCTCCTTTTTTGACATAAAGCACATCTTCCAAGTTCCTTCATCTCACATATCTCCCTAGCTGCAAAATCCCAATTCTAGTCCTTTTCAATTCTATCAAGGGTACAAGTTTAAAATATTTCAATCTTGTCAACATTCAATGAGCCTTTTTCCTCTACACTCTTGGAAAGAGTCAAAGATGTACTTGTCCTTATTCCTGTCTAAGCTCAAACTCCAAAATTTTTAAAACTTCATGAAAAATCAACTCAAGTTAACTCTCTTAACCGGAGCTACCACCCTCACCCTATATAAGCACTACACAAACAGATTGTAACTTGCCCTGATGAGACCCTTTTGAGGTCGAAACGCGTTCGCCATACCTAATACAATCTCTCTTCCGAGTGGTAGTTGCCTTGAAAAGTCTCGCACGCTTGGTTTATGTTGTTGACAAGGTCATTTTTCTCCAAAGTCAACTATGAAGAAGAATTTTCTTCCAGGATATGTTTGGCCAAGTGTGCATGTTAATGTTCAACATTAGGTAGAAGATGTCACAATTGTCAAGGTAATCGAAACAAAAGATTGGTGCATGGTCCAAGGTAAATAGTGCTTGCAAATGGACCCTTTCAAAAGTGGGGCATTGATGCTATGGGTCCACTACCTAGAACTAGAAATGGTAAGATCTACATTTTGGTGGCAGACTATATGACTAGGTGGGTAGAAGAACACAATGTGGCAAAGGTAAATGATTGGATGGCAAGAAAGTTAAACTAAACTCACATCTATTGTAGATTTGGCACACCTTTGCAAATTGTTTCTAATAATGGTCCAAGCTTTAGGAAGGGATTATTGACGGAAGTTTGTTAAGAGCTTCACATTCTACATTGTCACAGCATACCCTACTGCTCACAATTGAATGGTTTGGTGGAGAAGACTAATGATATCATTGTAGGCATCATCAAAAAGATGATGAAAAATAGTGGAAAAAGATTTCAGACGAGTTCTTGGATAGGGTATTGTGGGCCTAACAAACCACATACAAGGAGACCACATAGTTCACACCATTTCACTTGGTCTACATTAAAGAGGCTCTATAGCCTATTGAGCTCAACATTCCAATAATGCGGCTCCAGAGCAAAAGGACAAATGGAGACCAAGATGCATGGGTAGATCACCTCCTTACCTTGGCTGAGCTCAAGTGGAAAAGAAAAGTGGCTTACAAATGCTACAAGAGGAAAGACACACAAGCAAACAAGAATCTTGACAAGAAGGTCAAGGACAAGGGTATCAAAGAAGGTGGGCTGGTGTTAAGGTATGATAGTCGACGTGAAATTGGGTTGGATTCCAAATTCAACACTAGATGGCAAGGTCCATATGTTGTCAAGAAGACCTTTAACTCGAGTACTACCAGCTCATGGATTTAAATGGCAAAGAACACTCCAAGAAGGTAAATGGGTATAGTTAAAGCCCTCCTTGAGTCCAATTCTACCAAAGGAGTTGCAAGAGCATTGTCAAGAAGTTACATCATCATGTAAGTCTTATAGCTTGGTTTGTGGCAATAGTCCAAGCAAAGGTGAAGAAGAACTACAAGATGAAGATTTATCTAAAGTACAAAACATCAAAAAAGGCTTGAAAGGGTGTAAGCAAAGATGCATGTAAAAAAAGCTATGGTCCTTGACAAAAGTTGTGACTGACTTGGAAGCTCCATCAACATAGTTTAATTTACATTAGAGTATCTTCTTTTATAACCTTCATAGAGGGTTCCAAACCTGTCACCCCCTTATGTGGTTCTGATAACCGTTCAGATTATGAGCATTAATTCCCATTTTGATTGTAGTTCTAGGGATAAAGAGATGCAAGAGACTTTCACCATTAGCTGCAACATATAGAGTAGGATGCCATGGGGTGAAAGCTGCACATAGGACCCTTTTACAATACACACCAAGTTGCTGATACTAGAAGCGTTGTGTTCCTAGCTTGGCGTACTTCTCAACAAGTGGCATCACATGCCTATGTTTTTGTGTGTGTGTGCTCATGTCTTGTGAGAGATTAAAGTTCAAAATATACTACATCTCTCTCTCTCTCTCTCTCTCTCTCTCTCTCTCTCTCTCTCTCTCTCTCTCTCTCTCTCTCTCTCTCTCTCTCTCTCTCTCTCTCTCTCTCTCTCTCTCTCTCTCTCTATCTATCTATCTATCTATCTGTGCTCATGTCTTTTCAAAGCTTAAAGCTCATAATATACTACATCTCTGTGTGTGTGTGTGTGTGTGTGTGTGTGTGTGTGTGTGTGTGCTCATATCTAAACAAAACCCAAAGTTCAAAATTGCCTACATCTCTCTCTCTCTCTCTCTCTCTCTCTCTCTCTCTCTCTCTCTCTCTCTCTCTCCCCCCCCCCCCCCCCCCCCCCCCCCCCCCCCCCCCCCCCCCTTCCTAGTTGATCTATATTTAAGTCTAAAAATTAGATGATTGTTGGTTGTAGGTTTTAATGGGACCACTATGAATTCAGCAAGAGGTAATGGATATGCATTCACAACCGTGTTACAATCTCCCATGATATTTCAAATCTGAGCATACAAACTACTTGCATGGAAGTAGAGAATATTTATGCTCATATTGGGCTTCCATGAAAAGAGAGTAGCATGTAAGAGAAGCAACAAAAAAAGTAACATGTCAATGGTGAGAGTGTTGAAGCACATGAGACCAAAGTGTTGAAGATATGCAAGACTGTTACCGGTAGCTTTCAAATGTAGACAGGAGGTTTGGACATAGCAAGCCAAAGGAAATTTCTCCAATAGCTCATGCTTCAGTCTTTTATTGCTAGGCTACAAGATGCATGAAGTTAGATTGAGTCTAAATTACTTGCAAATTTGAGGCACACTTTAACTCATATTCAATAGACTCATTGAGTAGATGAGATATTGTCAAGAGCTCTGCAATTATTAAGCTGATGAAATCAAGGGATGTTGACCCCGAGGATATAAGCGTCTCTCAAGCAAGCTCTCAAGTAGCAAGATACCTTGGCTTTGATCAATGAACTTTGTCGCAAGCTAAGCTATGCTTGTCTAGATTGAATGAAGACAGGTTTCCTATCTTTATGTGTTGGAGACGCTGGATTATAGGCCATTTAACAAGAGATATGAAGGATGATTTTGCCTCTTTCTAGATTGTGAGGATGTAAGTGCCCCCCAACAAGAAGGACATGTGCAACATAAGGATTGGGACATCCACATAATTGAAACATCTAAACCATTTGCTAGATGAGTCTCAGGTATATTTTCACTGCATCCAAATGTGTGTTCTAATGTACATATGTCAAAGCTTGGATGTGTAATTAGTTATATAAAGCAATGATTTCTCCATAGTTTTAAATTGTTTAAAGTTATGTCGGTGGTACTTTTACTTATTACTTGAGTGGTTTGAAGGTTTTGTGAACCTAATGAGAAATGGAGTATGTTAATGTACTTACCTCTCCATATTATAAAGTATGCATGAAAAATGTTTTCTTTAAAGAAGTTCTTGATATATTATCTGACTACTTGAAGTTGTGATCAAGCTACAAGATAGTGGAGAAAGCTAATACATGTATCTTACATCAAGCATATGCTAATTTTAATCACAAGTCTTTAAAGCAGTGAAAGATACATAGCTTTGTTTCCCCCTTGCTTTTTGCTGCATTCATAATTTAGTTTTGTACTTTAAAGCATTGTGCTTGAAGGCAGTAAGTATTCTTAAAAGAATAATACTAATCTGTGTGCTAAAAATTAGTTTGCTTTAAAGATGAATACTTTTCACTATGCTAAAAAGTAGTGTGATTTAAATCATGCTACTACTTCAAAGCACTAAGCTAAATTATCAAAGCAGCAACAAGATGATTTCAAGCAAAGCTATGGATCTTTAGTGCTTTAAGATCCCGTGCTTAAAAGTAATGGATGCTTTCTCTAAAATGCATTAGTTTTCCCATTACTTTAAAGCTTACTAGTACAAGAAAGAATCAACCTAGCACGTGGCATGTGCTTAAAAGTAGTAGATTCTTCGTCTACTACATTAGCTTTCTCTAAACTTCAAAGTATACTAATGAGCCCTTTAATTAGAAATAGTTTTTTTCTAAATTTTACTAATGAGATCTGTGTCAAAAGAGGTTGTATGATTTAAAGCATACTATTATTTTGAAGCACGGCTTTAAATCATCAAAGCACCAAGCAGTAGATTTCAAGAAAATCTTTGGATCTTCTAATGCTTTAAGAGTACTCAACCCAATGCTTAAAAGTAGTAGATGCTTTAAAGCCTTGTGCTTTAAAATATTAGATGCTTTATTTAGAATACATTGCCTTTCAAAATGTACATTTGGGTATAGATTTATCTCTCAAAACCTTTGAGGGTTTAAAGCCAATGTTCATACGTAAGCTGAAAGATCAATATACATGTTTTCTAGATGATGCTTATAAAAGATGCACTAAAGCTTGTACGTCATCCTTGATTTCTTCTTCACAATGCATCAGTTGGGCGTTCTTTCTCTATTTGTCATATTGCATCACACCTAGATATGTGTGGCAGTATGCATCACACATACACAAGTGTCGCTACAATTTGGGTGTGCATATTTTGCCCCAAAATCCAGGGAGCAGAGTATCACTCATATGCTTGTCTTATGAGTGAATGCATGAATTGTGGTGTGCATAAACTTTAGGTGTGCCCAAGATAAAAGTCAGAAGACAATATTTTTCAAGTTAGTGTTAAGGTGTTTTAGGAGGCGGAGTCATGGTTCAATGAAGATGGCAAGAAGAAGACTAGAAAGGATGTGTTGCATAAGAAGATGTGTTGCACAAAACTCCAGTGTTAGTTCAAGGATCACATAAAGTAGTCCATAAAACAAAACTTTGTTTATGGATGGCAAGCAAAGCAATTCAGGTTGTGTCTTGGAACATTCCATGATGATGTTGTGGTGTCAGGCATAGACTTTGCAAAGAATTACTCCTTTAAGGAGCAACATGAAATATAGTTCATGCAATGGTACCTCATCCAAGTTACTACATTGGTGCACATTATCTATTGTCACTTATTGGGAAAGGAAGTCTTGAAGAAAACCCATTTCTTTATCTTAGATGAACAGGTTCAGGACACCTTGTTTGTGCAGTACTGCTCTTGGAAATAGGGTTGTAAGGAAACACACAGAGTTTGGAGAAGACGAAAACAGCTCAAGGCACATGACAGAGAGTTTATATTTCTTAGTGCACAATAAAAAATAAGTTAGCCTTATAATGATGGGAGTATATACAATTCACAGAGGAAAAAACATCCTAGTGAGGGAAAAAATACCCCGAGGGTCCTAAGTGTGTTCACATACATCACTACCACATATGTATGGTAACAAATCCCCCTTGGGAGTGATGTGGTAAATGAGAGCTAGCACATAGTGTATTTGTAAGTGCCACGTTCGGAGGAAATGATCAATCCACAAAGGGGAGTAAGCCAAAAGCTTTAAACTTCTCATAAGATAGTGTCATTGTGAAAATATATGCATGGTTGTCTTGTTTTGGAAAATAAGCCAAGTTGATCTCTCCTGCTAAGAGTTTCTCTTTGACATAGTGGTAATGAACCTCAATGTGCTTTGTGCAAACATGGAAAACTAGGTTTCTTGCAGTAGCTGTCAATGCACCCTTACTATTAGTGTAGACGATGTTGATAGTGTCCTATCCAACACCAAAATCATACATAAGGCGTCTGAGCCATACACTCTTAACCGTACCTATGAAGACTACCCTATACTCAGCCTCACAATTGGAAGTGGCCACACTAGGTTGCTTCTTGCACAACCATGATATGCATAAACTATCGAGCATGAAACAAAGACCAGTTGTCGACACTTGAGTATATGTCATAACAATCAGCCCAATCTCAATCCAAAGAAGCATGTAAATTTGGTGGCAATGATCCCCACTTGAGATAAAACAACCCAAGATGTAAAGTGCGGCCACTCAAGTAGCAAAAGATCTTCTTGAGAGCTTGCCTATGCTTAGACCTTGGGCTTTTTTGACCTGTGAAACAACAAAATAAATATTTGGCCTTGTGCTACAAACATAAATAAGGCATCAACAATTTGTTAAAGAGTGACATCGACAGAATCACTAGCATCATGAAGACTCAACTTCAAACATGTTTACGTGGGAGTGGCAATAGGCTTGTAGTCCTCAAGTCCAAACTTATGTAACAATGTCTCTATGTAGCTTGTTTGACACAAAGAAATACCACCATCACCACTACAAGAGGTTGTGTGCTCTTGTGACGCTGTTAGCGACGGAAATACACTGGGTTTTTATAACCCCCGGCGTCGCTAAAACCGTCGCTAAAACCGTCGCTACGAGCGTCGCTATATGCGTCGCTAAAAGCATCGCTATATAGCGACGCACATAGCGACGCTCATAGCGACGGTTATAGTGACGTTTACACAGAAGACTATAGCGACGCTCATAGCGACGCTACAGAGCCATAAATAGCGACGCTTATAGCGACGCCCGAGAGAATTTTTTTTTTGGTGGCAGGGCATTGAATGCCCTGCCACCCATCAACCATATTGTACTTGATTCACTTTTTAAAAAAAGTGCAAGGGTAGATAATAGACCCAAAATAGTCACCCACAAGACGCATTGTTTGCAAAATTGACAATTGTACACATCATAGGCAAAATGAATTGATTGGCAAATGTAATAATGACAATTGTACAACATAATAGGCATAAAGAATTGATTAGCAAAAGGAACTGCGGTGACAAATGTAATAATATACATGGTTCAAAAAGACGTATAAAATCCGTGTCATGATACATAAGCTATGAGAAACCCTAAACTAATGCTATCTAGCTACGGCTAAACTGACGTCGTCTAGTCAGACGTCTCATCGCGTCCAACCGGCGTATCTGTCGGATTCTGCAAAAAAAGACAATAAGACAGCTTTCAGTAAGTATAAACATATAAGGACATTTATAAAACAATACAAAAAATAAAAAAGAGTAAACCCTAATACTAACCATGCCGCCGCGAGAACTGAGAATGTCCATCAGGGCGTTTAAGCCCTTCCTGCTTGCATACTCGCGCTCGTACGGTGTGGGATCACATCCTATCATCGACCACTATCAAAACATACAAAGATTTCATTATGTTAGAATTAAAAAACTCATAAACCCTAAACTATCGAACATAAAGAGCAATGTGAAAACACTTACAAAATCGGCCTCAAATGATGCCCATCCACCGCTCCCCAAGTGGTGCGAGCTCCCTGCCTCTACTCGCGCTCTCGCTGCATCCTTTTGTTGCTTCCACTTGTCGGGATTCTCGCGCGCTGCTTTCTTCGCATTCTTCCAATCTTCTTTGGCCAGCCAATCTGGCCTATTCCACCCATTCTTGATTGCTTTTTGCACTTCGGAACGCTTGTGTTTGCAGTATTCGCGCATTCGAATCTTCATCAGGTCTTCATTGAAGCGTTGATCCCGTGTTGGAACGGGAAACTCATCATGAAGTATGCTGATGACTCTGTTTTTTAAATCACTTGGTAATTCACTCCATTTGTTTAGTATGTAGTGTCTAAACAGCTGAGAGCAAAGACCACGCATGCGCGAGATCACCTTCTTGCCGTCATCATCCATGATGATGCCGCCGCTCATGTCGATGGAGTAAGGCAAGCCCTCTGGCCGGTGACGCGTGAACCTGGGTGTCCCGGCAGGGGTCTCTAGCAGCGTGTCGATGGGGGTACGGACGTCAGGTGTCTCCACCGGCGTCTGGGCCCCGAAGCGAGGAGTGTCGAGTGGGGTGGCTCCTGGCGGAGTAGGTAGAGGTGTGTAGCTTCTAGGAACAGTCAGCCATGCAAAACCTGGCGTAGATGGCGATGTTGTGGCTGGTGTGGGGGCGGGCAAAGAAAGGGAGGGTAAAGAGCCTCGTCGAACACGAGGCGGTGTGGAGGCATCGGTGGCGGAATCCCCACAACAACCGCCACCGCCACCACTAGAGCGCCGGTGTCTAGACGAGTGTGAAGCTCGTCTCGTCGACGCCGAAGCTTCGGAGCGTGCCGAATGCTCCGAAAGAGAGGGAGATGCGGATGGAGTAGGAACGCGCGATGATGCGCCAGAGCGATGACGCTCCACGTACCACTGTCTCTGCTGCGGTGACAAAGAAGAAAGAAACTCCTCATCATCCATACCTGCATTAAACACACGAATATTTAAACTTAATATTGAATGAATAGAGTAGACAATGACGCAAAGACCATTAAATACAATGACGTAATGACGCATATAAATACAATGACGCAATGAATTGAGTGATAGAAGAGGCAAGTCGAAAACTCAGAATTTTCAATCAAAAGATGTGAGCGCGAGTAGAAAAGAGCGTTATACACCATGGAAGGTACTTAGAGAGCCAGAGCTTTTACAACACGGAGCAAAATTGTTCAAATACAATATTTGTGGCTTTAAGAGATCTCTCTCTCATCCTCGCATAACTCAGCATAACTTCCTATATCTATATAGAGCTCTCCGTTTAAACACATATCCTCTGTTTCATTTTGTAGCTCCTCTGCATGCACCCCATATAGAGTAGTAGCATCTTGATGCTCGTCTGGCACCACCGCAGCGGCTTCTGATTGAGCATCTTCTCTGATCTCCTCCATTGATGTCGTTGTGATTGGCACATGGTAGCCTTCATACGTCCTTGCACTACGAGGGGCTACCTCTATGACGTACCACCAGTTTGATGTAGACTTTGTAGGATGAAATATTACCTGCCAGAGCCACATAACTTACATGAGAGCTTTCAAGCACATAACTTGTAAAAGGGGGATGTTAACTATTTACATACTTACTTGTTCACAATGCTCAGGTAGTACGAAAGTGTCTCTTAGGTCAGTCCATTTCTTAGTAGAATCCACCTCAAGAAAACCAGACTCTCCTCTACGCACAGTAGCGTTGCGACCCTCCATGATTATCTTGAACCATTGCACGTCGAACAAGTCGACAAAAAATCCTCTGTAATCGATCCTCAAAATCTCTTGCAGCGTGCCGAAGTAAGTGAGTTCCGCCACCACAGGATCTGCATCAGAGGAACGTCGTCGACTAGACTGTTCAAATTTTGCCATGATTCCACAATCTTGAGTAAAACGCTTTTTGTCGATTCGTTCCACCCTAAAATGTCGACCTTTACACCATGCTGCTGTGTATGACTTATACTACAACGAACAAAGATTATGAGTGGCCGTTCAAACGTTTATAAATAAAGTCACTTGCTAGTCGTACATTGCAAACTTACCTTGGTCGCGCAACCCCGAGAGTACTCCCACTCTTCTTCAGTCACTTCGTCACCGCATTGTTGTGCGCTTTTCAATTGGTTGTGCAACCATCTTAAGCTCATGAAGGTTGGTAGGCTCTCCAGAACCGCTGGATAGTGCATCGGTGGTCGTCTTCCCCGTCTCCACTCGATTCGTGCCCTTTGTCGCTCTTGCTTTGCATCCTCATATTGTGAAATCCACTTTTGCATCACTGGATTGTGAAGCATGCAAAATCGGTTGATTTTAGCCTCTAGATCTTCCGTCATCTTCTTCTCAACACCGAGATTGCACATGACAATCCCAGATATGCGCTCATCATCTATGGTTCGCCATAGCGTGTCCCGGGATTTATCAAATCCGTCTAGCCACTCTCCAATGTACACTAGGGACTCTGATACCAACCAACCTTCTGCCATGCTACCCTCCGGACGTGCCTTTTGACGCACATATCCCTTAAGCGTTTTCATGAAACGCTCTAAGAAGAACATCCATCTGGAATGAACTGTGCCAGCTATTTCCACCTCATCAACTATGTGAACAAGAAGATGCACCTGAATGGTTAGCATTGTAGTAGGAAAATGTTTCTCAAACATGCACACAAGCTCCGTAGCATTTAGTTTGGCGAATGGTATGGAGTCTACGTTCATCTCCTTTTGTGAGATCCATTGCACCAGCTTTGCAAGTTTGTAGATTGTGTTACGGATGTCGAGAGACAAACATCCCTCAATGGCAACCGGTAAAATAAACTGTAAAATATGTGCAGCAATGATATTAAAGTCCACATTTTATGCAATGATATTAAAGTCCACTATGAACATACCTGACACATTTTATGCCAATCGTGTGACTTCAAACCGGTAAGCTTTCCTTCTTTAGTAAAACACGTTCGGAGCGAGTGCATTACGCCAGTGGGGGTCCGCAAAGATCGAATGGTCTCTTTTACTTTGCGTTCCTGTGAAAATCCATGGTGCTTTAGGGAGTTTTATCGATCCATCAGACGCTGTTTGCGGCCAATATTGCTCCATACGATCCACATTTCTAAGGTCAACTCTGGCTCCCAAAGTATCTTTCTTGCCGGTCAGATGGTCCCATAGTAGATTACCTACATTCTTGAATATGTGCATTGGATCGAGCAAGTGATTGATCATGAGTCGGGGCTAGTATGGTAACTCGTACCATAGATATAGTCTCTTCATCCCTGGAGGCAATCCGTCATCGCACATCTCCTTCTTCTCTAACCATGCTTGTGCAGACATCCTTGGTGGCTCTCTTCCCAAAAAGCCGTCGTGTAACACATGATTCTCTGGAAGATACGCTTGATGACCTTCGTAGATTTGCTTCTTCAGCGAGGGTGCCCTACGTGCATTCAGTCTAGGTCCACATGTGACACATGCTCTGTATCCGCTTGTTTGAAGCCCTACATGTATACACATGATAATAGATCAACTATGGGAAAAAACAAGATTTACAGTGTCTGAGTGAGGAGTGTCAATAGATCACTTGAGCATTCTGTTAGCCCGGGATAGTCATGCATGGTCCACATTAGAATGCCTCTGATCAAAGCATTCCATCGTCCTGTGTGTTGGCTCATATCCACCACCTCTATGCCAATCCACAATTGTTGTAGCTCTTCCAATAGTGGACGAAGATACACATCCATATTCCCCACTTTATATCGCCCTGGCACAATCAAGCTTAGCCATAGGTGCCCCTTCTTTGTAGTCAACCATGGGGGAATGTTGTAGTTTACGATGACAACGGGCCATACACTGTAAGATGTTGATCTTTGACCAAATGGATTTACGCCATCCATAGCCAGGCCTAAGCGCAAATTTCGAGCTTCCCTTGCAAAATCCGACCATGTTCCATCTATATGTTGCCACGCTACGCAATCTGCAGGAATTCGTAGCACACCATCCGAAGATTTATTCTCCTCATGCCATGATGGTAGGGCGGCCATGGACTTACATTTGAAGAAATGCTTGATGCGAGGAAGCAGAGGGAAATGTCGCAAAACCTTTTGTGGAATTTTTGTCCCGTGGAGATCTACTCGATATCTTTCGGAATCACATTTCGGACACTTCTCCATGTCTATGTATTCCCCTCTGAAAAGAATGCAGCCATTAGGACAAGCGTGGATAGAATTGTAATCCATCCCCAAGTTTCGCAAAATCTTTCTTGCTTCATCTCGGGAATCTGGCATCACATTGTCAGCTGGTAGTATGTGCTCTTTCAGCAATCTACACAACATAAAAATATGATAGTCGTGTAAAAATCTATCAGATCATTATACATTTAGAGTTTTATTAAAGTAAACTAATTGTAATAGATCACCTGAAAAGCGCTGTGACGCTAGTGTCACTCCATCCAAACTTTGCCTGCATGTTGAGAAGAACCAGGAGTGCTTTCAATCTAGACATACGTGCTCCATTATACAATGGCGTATCGGCTTCACTTTTCATATCATCATAGATAAGCCTTTCTGAATCCATGATCGTCTCGATCATTTCATCAATCTTGGGCTCAAACATTGCCTCGTTGGGAATGTGCTTTGCATGATTATCCCCCGAGCTGTCAGAGGCTACATCTTGTGGCCTCACATATGCTGCTTGACCAAAGCGCCTGCGAACACGTCTATTGGGTTGCAAGATTGCTGCTTGTTGGCCAGCGTCAGAGTCCGACGAGTTATAATTGGCAACAACTCGATCTATAATAGATGGATCAAACTCGCCAAATTCGCGAGCGTGCTGCAAAGAAACACGTCTTGTCCGTCGCACAACATGCTTGCATTGATTACAAGGACATAAGACCCTCGTTGAGAGATAGGTGTTTCGGTTGGACGGTCCCACATCCTCGTCGCTACTCATAATGAGGATAAAAAACTTATAACCTGGACAAAAAATTTAATATTCTATTGGCATTCTTCGTCTTATCTCTCTCTCCCTCTCTCTCTCTCTCTCTCTCTCTCTCTCTCTCTCTCTCTCTCTCTCTCTCTCTCTCTCTTTACCTCACATTCTCTAGTCATGTCCAATCCCCGCACACCTCGGTCTAGAGGTGCACGGAGATCAGAACCACTGGGTTATAATCTCGTCTTTATTGGTCAATACCTATATTTGTGGGTACAAGAAATCTACACACCCACGTCTACATGATACTGCATGTAGTGGACAAAACCCCTTTGCCTCTTCTCTAGCTGTAGCACTTCACAGCATCTTAACATCTTTTCACAGTAGATCTTTTCACTGTTCGTCTAACTCTAAACCCTAAACCGTAAGTAATTCTTGCGTGGACTCGATCTAACATAAATAAGCGTAAATCTAAATAAACGTAAATCTAACTAAAAATAAACCTAAATCTAATTTAACGTAAGTCTACATCTAACCTAATCTTTAACGTCTTTTGGGATAGTTTCCTACGACGTTAAAACTCTCTTCTTCTTGTGTGTGTGTGTGTGTGTGTGTGGGTAAACCTAAATAAACCTAAGTCTAATCTAATATAACATAAATCTAAATCTAACGTAAATTATGTTATATTAAAAACAAAGAACTAAACTAACAGGGATTATAAGAACCTTAAAACTGATTTAACACATAATTTTTCACATAACTCGGCAAGAGTTGGCATTCTCATCACTAAAGATGTGAGAGTTAACTTCCGGCGGTGACGCTGCCTCATCTCCATCCACATCTGACGACAGCAATTGGCCCTTTAGACCGTTCTTGCTCTTGTTACTAACTTTGAAGTTGCTGTTGAATGACTAGAGGTTGTCTAGATGGTCATTGTGTCGGGGATGTAGTGACTCTTGCCGCCCTGAAGATCCACCTTCTTCCCTATCTTCTAAAGACATTTCACCAGTACTTTTGGATCGACGGAGCCCACCATGAGTGAAGGCAGCAATACCCTATATTCCATTGAGGGCTTTCTTCACCCGCTTCATGCAGGCATCGCAGTCTATGGAGACCTAAATCTAATCTAATATAACGTAAATCTAAATCTAGCGTAAATAAACGTAAATCTAGTTAAAAATAAACCTAAATCTAATTTAATGTAAGTCTACATATAACCTAATCTTTAACGTCTTTTAAGATAGTTTCCTACGACGTTATAACTCTCTTCTTCTTGTGTGTGTGCGCGTGTGTGGATGTGTGTGCCAATAAAAAGAGATAAATGGTATAACCTTTCTATCACCCATGCCAAGTATGATAGATTGATTATGCCATTTCCCTCTTGAATAATAGGTCTTGAGTTCAACTCCTCGTTGGCTAGATCTTTAGGTCTTTTAATTTTAATTAGTTTCCTACGACGTTAAATTAGTTTCTCTCTCTCCAAAAAAAACTATGTGTGTGTGTGTATGTGTGTGTGTGAGAGAGAGAGAGAGGGAGAGAGAAAGAGGGGAAGGGAACATGAGAATGAGGAGAGGGAAGGAGCATACCTGGCTCTCCTTCCTCTCCTCGTGTGTGTGTGTGTGTGTGTGTGGAGAAGAAAAAGAGAGAGAGAGAGAGAGAGAGAGAGAGAGAGAGAGAGAGAGAGAGTGAGGGAGAGCGTTACCTGCTCCTTGCTTGAGGGCGCCAAAAAACTCAGATCTGAGATCTGAGTTTTTGGGCGCGCTCGGTTATTTTTTTAGCCCAGCCGGCGTCGCTATGAGCGTCGCAAATTTCTTTGTAAATTTGCGACGCTCATAGCGACGCCGGGAGTTTTTTTTTTGAGCGTCGCTGTGTGAGCGTCGCTAATATGAATAGCCTCTTGTAGTGCACATTGCTTAAACTGTATGCCTCAGTAATGATGCATCAGCCTCAAAACTTTCATCTTGCAAGGAGCATTCAAATCAGCCTTGAATTCAGCAATATGTGCCTCATTTGTAGTAGTGATCAGCAAAACATATACATATAGAGCAATAGTGAGAAATACAACACCCTCATGCTTTACATATAAAGTTATGTTTTGTTAAACTGTTACAAAAGCCTCATTTGACCAAATGCTTTGTTGCATTATTCGTTATTCGGGAGACGTATAATACACGAATAATGGACGTATTATTTGTTTATTTAAATTATACGGCCGTATTATACGGTGCCACATCAACATACACGGCCAAACGTATAACTTCTTGGATTTTCGATCGAAATTATTTTTGATCTAAAATAATAATGATCGAATATGTTAGTATATATAGAAACACGCAACAACCTTCACACCATCATTCACAGTCAGTGTTTTCCATGTGAGTATTCTCACCAAACAATCAAAAGAGTAATATGTAAAAAAATAAAACAATTTGAATTAGATAAAAATTAAAATTCAATGGATTTTAAGTTTTGTGATTCAAATTTATGAATTTGTTTTGAAAAAATTAGTAAATAGTTGAAAGTTTGTATTTTGTGAAGAGTTTAATCTCTCACCCGATACAAAATGTAATTATAAGAATCACTTGTCAATGTGTTCAATTAATTGACACTTGAAAGTGACTAATTAAAAAAATTAGGATATTATCGTTGTGTGTAGAGTGTACTCTCACATGAGATAATTAGTTTAAAAATATAATTACATAAAAATTAATTTTATGTAATTTAAAGTTTGATTTTGATGTGTAGATATTTTCTCTCACTTCAAAATGAATATAATGAAACAAAATTATATTTTTACGTTTTGTGTAGAGCTATTCACACTGCTATGCTCTCACTAGAGTAAAAATTTAGGAAAAACATGTCCAAAAATATTGATATTCTCTTATCTTTATTTGGACTGTAAAATCTACCGTACTGTGTAAGAGCATACACATGCTCGCATTGTAGATAGATAATCGCTTAAAAATCTATGGTAAAGTGTAAGAACTTTTTGTTCGCACTTTACATATATATGATAATTATCAAGTATTGTAAGTGATTATCGTTTGGACATTTAAAAACGTCACTTATAGCTCTTGTAGGTATAACAATTTATAATGATAATCATTATAATACTTGATTTCATTGTAATTATTGATTATCGTAATGTGTTAAAGCTACAAGCTTGCACTTTAGATAAATCGATGCAATTTATATGTAATCCAATGGTATTGTTTTTTATTATTGTATTTTTGTTCAATCATTGTTTTTAATTATTTTAATTTCGTTCAATCATTGTTGATTAAATTAATTTATTGTTTAAATTGATTTTGATTATGAAAATGATCATTGACTTTGTTTTTACTAGCAAATTACTTTTGTGCATCATGGTGAAAGGACAAGAGTGGAGTTATGTGCATGAGTTGAAAGCTGGGAGAAATACATTTCGACTTAAATGTAAATCTTGTGGCCATGAGTTTAGTGGTAATACAACTAGAATTAAAGAGCATTTATTTAAAGTACCTGGCAATGTTGAAAAGTGCAGGGCACCACCAAAAGATATTCATGAAAAATTTGCCATGTATTCTCGCAAAGTAAATTTGATTCTTGCAGCTAAACATAAAGGTGATGTTTCTAAAGATATTCATGCGAATATTGAACCATCTGTATGCAATGAGGCAAGAGAAGAGGTGTGTACCACTCAAGTAAACGATCAGAGTTCTCAATTGAACCCTCTTCATGGACATGCTTCTACATCAAGAGGAGTTCCTAGCACAAGCAAATCCAGCAGAGCGCCATCGAATGGACAGACAATGCCTGAAGCATTAGGTAAACAATGGTTGCTTGAGTTGCATTTAAAATGGACACAGGCATTTGTTGCGTGCGGCATATCGTTCAATGCTATGCGCAATCCAATATTTCAAGATTCTTTGATGAGTACAACCAAAAAAGGATTTGTGCTTCTTGATTATAACAAGATGCAAACTGAATATCTTGATAAAGTCAAAGACAGTACTAAAGCCATGCTCAAACGCACAGTGCTAGAGTTTGTTCCAGCATATGGATGCACCATAGCATTGGATGGATGGACTAACTGTCAGAAAAAACCTTTAATCAATGTAATGCTTATTAACCCTAAAGGGGTTGGTTTGGCTCGCTACTACTGCCGCGCCCCCCCCTCTCACCATCGCTGTCCTCGCGCACCCTATGCCTGCAGTTGCTGCTCGTGGTCGTAGCCCCTCAGCGCGCCCCCCCACCCCACCCGCTGCCCGTTGTGCGACCCAACCTGCCCGCTGCCCCTGTCGCTTCTCCGCCCGCTCCCTTTGCCGCTCAGCCCGCTACCCCTCTGCCGCTCCCTTATTCGCATTGCGCCCCCCCCCCCCCCCCCCCCCCCCCCCCCCCCTGCCGGCCTCCTTTTTTTTTTCTCCTTTCTTCCCGAAGATTTCCTTCAGCTGGCATTGGCAGTACTCCTCCTGGGACAGTGCTCGTCAAGGTCGTTGACAACGTTATCTCTCTTTCCTCCTTTCAGACACAGTAGTACACACAGATGGAGGCTCCAGCTTCTCCACAGAGGGACTCGCAAGAAGCCCCCTCGCCCGACCCCGCTTAGCCCACCATTCGACTTTCTCTCTCGCCGACAGAGCAAGCGAGCCTTGTCGCGCAGAGGTAGAGCGATCGCAGATGACTTCGATCATCTGCGAGATTCTCAGCACCCAACCTAGCAAAGGAGAGTTGCAAGACATTCTCCAGGCCCGCCTTCTTACAAAGGTGGGCAAGATCTTGGATGTCCAAATTCTCGGACGGGGGTACTATCAGATCGAGTTCGAGACCTCCGAGATGGCGTCCAAGGTCATAGCTATGTGTCCACTGGCCATCCTAGCATCATGCGCCCACTTTCGACAGTGGCGACATGGTTTTGACCCGACTTTGGATGTTCTAGTAGAGGAGGGAGAAGTCCCCATCTCAGTCTGCTTTCCGGGTTTACGGAGAGAGTACCTACCACTTCTTTCCAAGATTGGCTCCGCCTTCGGGGATGTCGTGGAGACACCTCGTACGACAGCATCAGTAGCTGCCAAGGCGGCTGGCATCCCCTCAGTTCGAGTTTTGGTCAGAGATACCCACACTCTCCCGAAGATCATCCTTCTGCCTCGGGTGAGTTGGGGTTGGTTTAGACAGAGTGTGGAGTACTCGGGCCTCCCAAACAGTGCTTCATTTGCCGACAGATGGACCACCTAGCAAAGGCCTGTCCACGGAGGAGGCCGCAACCTGCACCACAGCCTCAACCCCAGCCTGCCAGGGCTGGGCCGCAGCCACAACCAGTGGCACAATGCACAGATTTAGAGCCACCCTCCGAGCCTGGGGCTCCAGCGGAGGAGGGGTGGCAAGAGGCCCGTGGCCATCGATGCCAGGGGCCACAGCGATAGCCTGGCACTGAGGGTGGCCCCCGGGTTCCTACTAAGCAGTAGTGGGTTCCCAAGGGGAACGGATTTGTTCCTCTTGAGTAGGAGGAGTCCCCTACGCCAGCCTTCACCTCTGCTTCACCCTCGACAGTCGCTTCCCCCTCAGAGTTCCCCTCCTCCTCCTCATTCCCCCACCCCCCCCGTCTGCTCTCGTCGCCTCTCCACATCGGCCCTCTTCCTCTGTCGCCCCATCCCGCCCCTCTTCTCCTCTGCTCCCTTGAGCTTCTTCTCCCCCCCCTCTTGCTCCAGTTACACAATCTACTCAGGAGACTGGTCCCTCTCCGGCGGGCTAGAAGATCTCTTGGCAGCGCATTTGCCACGAGTCGCCTAGCAAGAGAGGGTCAGCCCTTCTTGCAAACCCCTCTGCAAATTCAGACATCTTCCCTTGCAGCTATCCCTTGTGGTCTGACGAGCATTGACCTCCGAAGCTGCTGGGACTTCTTCGCCTACGGGTTTGCTTGCTTTCTCGGCAATTTCGTAGCAGACCACAAGGCAGCGTACTTCAGGGTCCATGCTTTGTTCCTCGCCGCTACTAGGGGGACAGAGTCCTTGGACTCAGCAGTTGGTTTCTCCTTCCCCCTCTGTGGTAGGTCCGAGATAGAGTGGTCCCTCGACTCAGTGTTGGGATGGTTGCATACAGAGGTTCTCAAGTTCGCTCATCACATGGGAGAACTTGGAGTTACAGATTTGTTGCGGACTTTGTGGCCATTGGACAAGTTTGCGGGCGGTGACACCCCCAGACACAGCAAGATGTAGGCACATTGTGGTGTACTTCTTTGCGGATACACAGTGTTTTCCTTGCTATGTATACATTCATGAGGACTCTTGGATAGAGGAGGTTGCTTTACGCACGGCTCGCTCTGCTTGGGCTAGGCACTCACT